>NC_054478.1:120183321-120534812 GCF_017639515.1 Carcharodon carcharias | reverse complement strand
GGTGTACCTACACCACATGGACTGCAGCGGTTCAAGAAGGCAGCTCACCACCACTTTCTGAAGGGCAGTTAAGGATGGGCAATAAATGCTGGCCCAGGCAGCGAAGCCCATGTCCCATGAATGAATAAAAGAAGAGACTTTTCATCAGAACAAACTCCTTCATTGTGTTATGTGATTATCAGGATGGTGGAAGAACTGAATGGACCTTTAGTTTTCATCTCCCTCTGTTTCATGCCTGGGGTAGTGATAGCTAAGGGTGCTGTTTAGTGCAGCACTCAGAGAGCAGAAGTTCACAGCTTTGGTTGCTGGTCTTAGCTGGTGCAGCAATCGCGTGTCCTAAAATTGGCACCTTTATCTCTGGGTTAAGGAGAGGAAAAGAAACTAGACTTTCTGCTTCTTTGAGTTGTCCAGTGAGTCCTGTTGAATGATGCATATGTGAATTAGGGGAGGATGTCATGATGTAGTTCAGTTATGCTGCCCTTAAGTTGGGAGAATGACTTACTAACATTCTCAATCTAGACTTGCATCTGATTATAAAATGGCAAATAAAAAGAATATTGTGCCTCAATAATGATAGATGCACTGGCCATGAGAATATCTTAGAAACATAGTAGCATAGAAACTAGGAGCAGGAGTAGGCCATTCGGCCCTTTGAGCCTCTTCTGCCATTCATTATGATCATGGCTGATCATCCAACTCAATAGCCTGCTCCCGCTTTCTCCCCATATTCTTTGATCCCTTTCACGGCAAGAGCTATATCTAAGTCCTTGTTGAAAGCATACAATGTTTTGGTCTCAACTACTTTCTGTGGTAACGAATTCCACAGGCTCACCACTTTCTGGGTGAAGAAATTTCTCCTTGTCTCAGTCCTAAATGGTCGATCTCATATCCTCAGACTGTGACCCCTGGTTCTGAACATCCTTCCTGCATCTACCCTGTGTAGTCCTGTTAGAATTTTATAGATTTCTATGAGATTCCCCCCTCATTCTTCTGAACTCCAGCGAATATAACCCTAATCAACTCAATCTCTCCTCCAATGTCAGTCCCGCCATCCCAGGAATCAGTCTGGTAAACCTTAGCTTCACTCCCTCTATAGCAAGTACATCCTTCCTCTGATCAGGAGACCAAAACTGCACACAATATTCCAGGTGTGGTCTCACCAAGGCCCTGTACAATTGCAGCAAGACATCCCTGTTCCTGTACTTGAATCCTCTGGCTATGAAGGCCAACATACCACTTGCCTTCTTTACCGCCTGCTGCACCTGCATGCTTACCTTCAGTGACTGGTGTACAAGGACACCCAGGTCTCGTTGCCCATTCCCCTCTCTCAATTTATAGCCATTCAGATAATCTGTCTCTCTGTCCTTGCTACCAAAATGGCTATCACTACCCCAGGCATGAAACAGAGGGAGATGAAAACTAAAGGTCCATTCAGTTCTTCCACCATCCTGATAATCACATAACACAATGAAGGAGTTTGTTCCGATGAAAAGTCTCTTCTTTTATTCATTTATTCACATTTATCCACATTATACTGCATCTGCCATGCATTTGCCCATTCACTCAGCATGTCCAAATCACACTGAAACATCTCTGCATCCTCCTCACAGCTCACCCTCCCACCCAGCTTTGTGTCATCTGCCAAATTTGGAGATATTACATTTAATTCCCTCATCTAAATCATTAATATATATTGTGAATAACTGGGGTCCCAGAACTGATCCCTGCAGTACCCCGCTAGTCACTGCCTGCTATTCGGAAAAAGACCTGTTGATTCCTACTCTTTGTTTCCTGTCTGCCAACCAGTTTTCTATCCATCTCAGTACACTACCCCCAATCCCATGCGCTTTAATTTTACATGTCAATCTCTTATGTGGGACTTTGTCGAAAGCCTTCTGAAAATCCAAATAAACCACATCCACTGGCTCTCCCTCATCAACTCTACTAGTTACATCCTCGAAAAATTCCAGTAGATTTGTCAAGCATGATTTCTCTTTCATAAATCCATGCTGACTCTGTCCAATTATGCCACTGTTTTCCATGTGCTCAGCTATTAAATCTTTTATAAAAGACTCTAGAATTTTCCCCACTACTGACATCAAGCTGACTGGTCTATAATTCCCTGTTTTCTCTCTGCCTCCCTTTTTAAATAGTGGGGTTACATTAGCTACCCTCCAATCTGTAGGAACTGTTCCAGAGTCTATAGAATCTCGGAAGATGACCACCAATGCATTTACTATTTCTCGGGCCACTTCCTTAAGTACTCTGGGATGTAGATTATCAGGCTCCAGGGATTTATCGGCCTTCAATCCCATCAATTTCCCCAACAGCATTTCCCTACTAATACTGATTTCTTTCAGTTCCTCCCTCTCACTAAACCCTGTGTTCCCCAACATTTCTGGTATGTTATTAGTGTCCTCCTTTGTGAAGGCGGAACCAAAGTATGTATTTAGTTGTTCAGGCATTTCTTTGTTGCCCATTATAAATTCCCCTGTTTCTGATTGTAAGGGACCTACATTTGTCTTCACCAATCTTTTTCTCTTCACATACCTATAGAAACTTTTACAGTCAGTTTTTATGTTCCCTGCAAGCTTACTCTTGTACTCTATTTTCCCCTTCTTAATCAATCTCTTGGTCCTCCTTTGCTGGATTCTAAACTGCTCCCAATCCTCAGGTCTGCTATTTTTTCTGGCCAATTTGTATGCCTCTTCCTTGCATCTAATACTATCTCTAATTTCCTTTGTAAGCCATAGTTTGGCCACCTTTCCTGTTTTACTTTTGCGCCACATGGGATGAGTTCATGAATAACTTACTGTTTTTCATTAGTTCACTCTTTTTCAAGTGGATAATTTTAAGATGTTTAACATTAATTGAACATTTTTTGGCTGGGGTTAGTGATGCTTCCCCAGTTCTGTAATAATTGGGAACTAAATGATTTTTGGATTATGGAGAGAATCTGGCCAGTCACAGCTTGGTTTACAATGCTGTCCACCACCCTGAGAGACACAAGATTATGTTTAAATTATTTTTTCACATTATTATCTTTAAACTTTTTTTTATTCATTCGTGGGATGTGGGAAAGGCTCTGGCAAGCCCAGCATTTATTGCCCATTCCTAATGCCTCTTTGAGCTGATGCTGAGTCACCGCCTAGAATACAACTGAATGGTTTGCCAGGCCATTTCAGAGGGCAATTAAGAGTCAGCTATATTGCTGATGTTACATGTAGGCTAAACCAGGTAAGTACGGCAGATTTCCTTCCCCAAAGGACTGGGTTTATATAACAATCTGGTAGTTTCATGGTTATCATACTATATCAACTTTTTATCTAATTGAATTTTAATTCCCTATCTGCTATGGTTAGATTTGAACTCATGTCACTGGATTCCAGACCTCTGGATCAATAGTCCAGTAACATAACCACTCTAATACCCTATCATTTGGTAGGGTTGTTCCATCGAGTTGATACCAGAGGGCTACCAAGGTCATGGCTTGAATTTGACCCTTGGTGGGCGCGTGCGATCAGCAGAAACAGCCAGGAAACAGACCGCCGACCGCAATCGGTCCCCAACTATGATTTCATCTATAAGCCACAACATTACGGGCCAGCCAGTGTGAAACATGCGTTGAAAAGCTCAACAATTCCGGGGTGGGGGCAGGCGATAATGTCACCATGGGCGTGGGTGAGCGCTGTGAGAGAGTTCCCTGAAGGCAACAGCTGCCTCCGAAAGCTGCAGACATTCAAATAATCAGATAAAGGTTTAAAAAGTTGCAAAAAAGAATGTTCGTGCATCACAATCAAGCACCTGAAAATATACCTCATAAAAATGCTGTCCACAGATATTTATTTTTATTTTACTTCATAATGGAGATCTCATCCTGCCTTTGAGTGAAGTTTGATGAAAATTGTAATGGTTGCCTGGCCGATTTGCTTGTCAGCCAAATGTAAGGTTGGACGGGCCATGAAAAATCAGAAACAACTGCACCGTTAATGGGCTTAATTGCCCCCTTAATTGTTGGCAAGCACGCTTTCGACTTAAGTGCACGGCCGCCGAGCGAAATATCGCACGAGTGCGTGATAATGTCGGGATGCTTATCCGACATCATCTTGTGCGATTTTACGACCAGTTGGGCGCGCGCCCATCTGTGGGACCTAAAATTCTGCTCCATGTTTCTCATGTGAGCCTGAATAGTGAGTGTTGACAGGCTGCTTTACCCTGGCGAAGGGATCATCACATGTTCTGTCTGTTCTTCTCTTACTCAAAGCTGGGATCATTTGTAAAATCCTGACTGCTGGTAAACCAAAGTATGACTTCAGCAAGTAGTGTGTCATGAACGTGTAATTGTGATATTATTGGTTTTTAAGGACAAATGTTTTAAAGGCACATTTTTAGGCTTTCAAACCTTAAATAAAGTTTAAAAGCCCTTTCCAAAATGGAAGTATGGACTGACAGTGTGGCACCAGTCTGCGTTTGTTCAGACCTTGCCAGACTCTTATTTCTAGAGCTGGCTATGAAGAGTCATTAAAATGCAAAGACTCTTCCAGGGATGTCCATTGAATCTTCTAAATGGTGTGGAAACCTCTTGGCTTCTGAGAGAATGAGACAGAAAGGACCTCAACATAATTAACTTCTTTGCCTGGTAGAACAATAATTCATTCAAAGTAACATAGCAGCTATTTTGTTTTGGTTGTGATAAAGACAGGCTGTGGAAGCCATTTTGTGTAGAACCCCCAGGAAGAATTCAGAGAGACATCATCAGAGAGGGTTCTCAGCCAAGGGAAAAAGATGAAGATATCCAGAAATCAACTGTTGTTCTGCTGAAAAAGAATCTAAGCAACCTTCCAAGTGTTGTAACCGCAGAACCAGTGAGGAACAAGAAACTTCTCTCTCCCAAAACCTGCTGACCCGCTGAGTCTACCTGAAAAGGAAAACACTGACTAATTGACTACAGAAGCCATTGCAGCTGCTGTACACAACTCTTCAGCTTCAACCCTTCACTCTAGACAACCCTAACACTTCAGCTGCAAGCTACGGGCCTGCAACATCATCTTAAAGGACTGAACTGAATTTCATCTTTATCCTTATCTGCATTTAATCTTTGCATGTAGTCAATTAGCAACTTTATTACTGCCAATTAGTTAACTTACAGCAATAGTTTTACAATAAACCAACCTCTGACTTGTTTAAGAGTAAAGCTTTGCTGCTGGGTTGTTTTTTTAAATTGAATCACTATTTTCTAAATAGCAAGAAGCAAGGGACTGGAGGAACAGGTAGATTTAGAGATCTAAGTACAGAAATCATTAAAAAAAACTAGTAATAATACATCAACTAATTATAATTAAAAAGGCTAACTTTAAATTTTGATTTTGATTTTAAAAATCTTACTTTTTTGTTTTCAAATCACTTCATTGCTTCATCCCTCCCTATCTTCTGATTTCCTCCAGCCCAACAATTCTGTGAGGAAACGTTGATATAGTGGTTATGTCACTGGACCAGGAATCCAGAAGTCCAGGCTAATGCTTTGGGGGCAAGAGTTCAAATCCCACCATGGCAGCTAGTGGAATTTGAAATCAATAAATAAATCTGGAATTGAAAGCTGTTCTTGGTTATAGTGACCATGAAACCATTGTCGATTGTCATAAAAACGCATCATCTGGTTCATCGTTAGTGTCCTTTAGGGAAGGAAATCTGCTGTCCCTACCTGGTCTGGCCTACATGTGACTCCAGACCCACAGCAATGTGATTGACTCTTAACTTCCCTAGCAAGCCACTCAGTTGTATCAAACTTCTACAAAGCCTCAAAAAAGGAATGAAACTGGATGGACCAACCGGCATCGGCCTAGACACAAGAAACACCAATGGCACACCAAGCCCTGTTCACCCTACAAAATTCTTCTTACTAACATCTGGGGGCTTGTGCCAAAATTTGGAGAGCTGTCCCACAGACTAGTCAAGCAACAGCGTGACATTGTCATACTCACAGTATCATATGTTACAGATCATGTCCCAGACACCACCATCACCATCCCTGGATATGTCCTGTCCCACTGGTAAGACACAGCCACTAGAGGTGGTGGCACAGTGGTATACAGTTGGGAGGGAGTTCCCCTGGGAGTCCTCAACATTGACCCTGAGCCTCATGAAGTCTCATGGCATCAGGTCAAACATGGGCAAGGAAACCTCCTTTAATAATACCTTCTACTGGTTACCACCTACCATTCCTCTTCATCTGATGAATCAGGACTCCTCCATGCTGAATACCAATTGGAGGAAGCACTGAGAGTGGCAAGGGCACAGAATGTACTCTGGGTGGGGAATTCAATGCCTAAAACCAGGAGTGGCTTGGTAGCACCACTACAGACTAAGCTGGCTGAGTCCTAAAGGGTTGTGGCAGGTTGTGAGGGAACCAACAAAAGGGAAAAACCCACTTGACCTCATCCTCACCAAGCTTCCTGTCACACATGCATCTGCCCATGATGGTAGGAGTGACCACTGCACAGTCCTTGTGGGGCGAAGCCTTGTCTTCACATTGAGGATACCCTCCACTACCATTGTGTGGCACTACCACCGTGCTAAATGGGTTAGATTTCAAACAGATGTAGCAACTTAAAACTGGGCATCCATGAGGTGCTATGGGCCATCAGCAACAGCAGAATTGCATACAACCACAATCTGTAACCTCATGGCCTAGCATATCCCCCGCTCTACCATTACCATCAAGCTTGGTGATCAACCCTGGTTCAATGAGAGTGCAGGAGGGCATCCCAGTAAAAGCACCAGGCATACCTAAAAATGAGGTGTCAAACTGGTGAAACTACAACATGGGACTCCTTGCATGCTAAACTGCTTAAGCAGCAAGCGATAGACAGAGCTAAGTGATTCCACAACCAATGGATCAGTTCTAAGCCCTGCTGTCCTGCCACATCCAGTCCTGAATGGTGGTCAACAATTAAATAAACTGGAGGAGGAGGGAGCTACCCAAGTATCCCCACCCTCAATAATGGGGGAGCCCAGCACATCAGTGTAAAAGATAAGGCTGAGATACTTGCGGGAAGTCTTCAGCCAGAAGTGCCGAGTGGATGACACATTTTGACCTCCTCCTGAGGTCCCCAGTCTTCAACCAACTTGATTCACTCCATGGGATATCAAGAAATGGCTGAAGGCACTGGGTACAGAAAAGGCTTTGGGCCCTGACAATATTCCGGCAATAGTATGGAAGCCTTGTGCTCCAGAACTTGCCGTGGCCCTAGCCAAGCTGTTCCAGTACAGCTACAATACAGGCATCTACTGAGTAAAATGTGGAAAATTGCCCAGGTAGGTCCTGTTCACAAAAAGTAGGAGAAATCCAACTTGGTATACTTTTGATCATGAGCAAATTGATGAAAGGGGTCGACGACAATGCTATCAAGCAATACTTACTCAGAAATAACCTGCTCACTGACACCTAGTTCAGATTCTGCCAGGATCACTAAGTTCCTGACCTCATTATAGTTTTGATCCAAACACGGGAAAATGATTTGAACTCGAGGTGAGGTGAGAGTGACTGTCCTTGACATCAAGGCAGCATTTGACCAAGTGTGGCATCAAGGAGCCCTAGCAAAACAAGTCAATGGGAATCAGAGGGAAAACTCTCCACTGTTTGCAGTCATACCTAGCACAAAGGAAGATGGTTGTGGTTGTTGGAGGTCAATCACCTCAGTTCCAGGACATCACTGCAGGAGTTCCTCAGGGTAGTGTCCTCGGCCCACCATCTTCAACTGCTTCATCAATTACCTTCCTTCCATCATAGTGTCAGAAATGGGGATGTGCAATCATCAGGGAACAATGTTCAGAACCATTTACAACCCCTCAGATGCTGAAGCAGTCCATGTCCAAATGCAGCAAGACCTGGACAATATCCAGGCTTGGGCTGATAAGTAACATTCGTGCCACACAAGTGCCAGGCAATGACCATTTCCAACAAGACAGAACCCAACCATTACCCCTTGACATTCAATGTCATTACCATCACTCAATCTCCCACTATCAACATCCTGGAGGTTGCCATTGACCAGAAACTGAACTGGTCCAGCCATATAAATTCCGTGGCTACAAGAGCAGGTCAGAGGCTGGGAATTCTGCAGCGAGTAATGCCCCTCCTCACTCCCCAAAGCCTGTCCACCATCTACAAGGCGCTAGTCAGGAGTGTGATTGACTACTCTTTGTTTGCCTGGATGAGTACAGCTCCGACAGTACAGGCTTGGCACCATCCAGGACAGTCTGCTTTATGGCATCTCATCTGCCGCCTTCAACATTCACTCCCTCCACCACCAACGCACAGGAGCAGCAGTGTGTACCATCTACAAGCTGCACTGCAGCAACTCACCAGGGCTCCTTCGACAGCAACTTCCAAATCCGCAACCCCTACCACCTAGATGGACAAGGGCAGCAAATACATGGGACTCTACAAGCTGGAAGCTCCCCTCCAAGACTACCATCCTGACTTGCAATGGTATCACCATTCCTTGGTCAAAATCCTGGAACTCCCTCCCTAACAGCACTGTATGTGTACCGACACCACACGGACTGCCGCGGTTCAAGAAGGCAACTCACCACCATCTTAAGGGCAATTAGGGATGGAAATAAATGTGGGCCCAGCAAGCGCTGCCTGCATCCTGTGAAAGAATAATGTTTAAAAATTTCTGTGATATGTTGTAATTCTGGCCTCTTGAGGATACCCGATTTTAATTGCTCCACTCCTAGTAGCCATGATAAGGGCACTGTGCCTACAATTCCCTTCTTAAACATCTCCACCTCAATCTCTTTCTCCTTTTAAGATGACCCTTAAAACCTACATCATTGTCGATGCTTTTGATCATATGCCCTCGTATCTCTCTTTTCTTTCATAATGCTCTTCTGAACACCTTGGGAAGTTCATTATGTTAAAGACTTCATATCAATGCAATTTGTTGTGTTGTCAATGTAATATTGGCCATTGTCTGGACGGCTGGAATGTGAAAGGGGTGGAAGGAATAGTGACAGTTATAAAGCTTTGGTTAGACCCCATTCACAATATTACACTCAATTCTGTGCACTACACCTCAGGAGAGTTATTTAGCCTTGAAAGTGGTGTGGTGCAGATTCACTAGAATGAGAGGGTTAAAGGGATAAGGTCACTAAAGGATAGGCACTGTAATCTCACAGATAATGACAGAAATATTAAATATTAATTTTGCCTCAGCATTTACCAGAGAAATTATTGGGGTGGACATGACATGAGAAGAAGATAAGAAAAAAGTTGCAATGACATTTAAGACATAAATAATGGAAACAATTGATAAACTAATCAAACTTGGAAAGGAAAGACTCTTGGCCCAGATGGATTGCATCTGTGCATATCAGGAGTTGGGGAAGAGATAACAGAGGCACTGTTTCATATAAATGAAGAGGGATCAGTGCCAGAGGACTGATGAAAAGCTATAGTGATTCCTAATCAAGGCAAGGGAACCATCAACAAATTAGTTTAATGTCAGTGCTATGAAAGACTCCTTAGTCAAAATTGCAATATGAAAACATCTAGCAGCTGAAGATAAATGAAAAGCATAGATTTCAAAACAGAATGTCATGCTTGATCAACCTGATTGAATACTTTGAAGAAGTAACAGAAAAAGGTGGATGAGAGTAATGCAACTAAGGCATGGGTGAGGGTTTCAGCTGTAAATAAGTTGAGGCTGGGGTAGTGTCAGGCAATGCTTGAGAGGTGGAAATAGATTGTCTTGGTGGGGCTGCAGGTATGTGGTCAGAAAGTCAATTCGGGGTCAAAGGTTCAAATTAGATGGTGCGGACCGAAGATAGTGCGGCTTTGGTCTTCCCTGTATTTAGTTGGAGGAAATATCTGCCTATCCAATACTGGAAATTGAACATGTAGTGTGACAATTTAGGGACAGACTCCAGGGTATATAACCTGTCTTCATAATTTAATCCTGTTTCCTCTGCTATAATTCTGTTGAATGTGTGCTGCACCCCTTCCAAGGCCAGTGTTACCTTCCTGAAGTGTGGGGCTCAGAACTGAAACTGAACTTCCACACCTTTGTGGACTCCAGTCCACTTAAGTTAAAAGCTAATAGGGAGCCAAGGTCATTGCACCCCTACAGATGGAGTTCGCTCCTCATAAATCAGCCCGTTCCTGTCAGTGCTTCTCCCATGGCTTCTGAGTATCTGAGCTCATTTGGCAGGCAGGAATTCTTCTCCAAGTGCTTTAGGGGAAAATTGCACAAGCATCAGCTGCTGGCTGAATAAGTAAAATTCCATTCCCTTGTTAATTTGTGATTTGAGACTTTAAGAAACAATTTACTCTTCTCAGTACAGTGGCTCTGATTTTGCTGGTACACAATGACACAAATATATCAGAATCCCTTTAACTTGCAGAGCTAAATGTTAATTTACTTTTTTAAAGTTTCAAAGATTGTACTATGTTTACTTGATGCTTTGCCTGTAAATAATAAGCAACACATTATTGAAAGTGTGTTCACTGTTGTTCGACAGGGGTTAACGATATTGTAATCATAGTTAAATCAGAACAGCATTCTATTTGAAATTAGCAAGTGTAGTGATTTCGTTGATGTGACTGGAGCAGCTCTGTGGGTCAGTAATTTTGGAAAAGCTTGAACATGAAAAGGAGGATAACTTGATAAAGACCAAGATTCATAAGGTTCTTAATAAGAACCTGTCTGCAGAGCCTCGAATCAGCTGCCAGCCTTTCTTATTTTCATTTTAATGGAAGTTGTTCTTGGCCACAATACATAAGGTGCTTCCTAGTTTTAAAAACTAATCCCAATCTGACCTTTGTTGCTGTTGTTCCTCCTTGGCATTTGCTTTTTCTCTCATCTGATGTCTTTGACCAAGTCAGACAATGGAGATGATTTTATTTTATGTAGCAGGCCTACAGGAAAGTAGAGGAAAAGGATGGTGAAGCTGACAGTGAGGCAGCTTCCAACCTGATAGTCGCCCAACCTCGGACGGCCCGCTTCTATCTCCTACCCAAAATCCACAAACAGAACTACCCCGGTAGACCGATCGTCTCAGCTTGCTCCTGCCCCACAGAACTCATTTCTCGTTATCTTGACTCCCTTCTCTCTCCCCTTGTCCAGTCCCTTCCCACCTACATCCGTGATTCCTCTGACACCTTACGTCACATCAACAATTTCCAGTTCCCTGGCCCCAACCGCTTCCTCTTCACCATGGACGTCCAATCCCTCTACACCTCCATCCCCCACCAGGATGGTCTGAGGGCCCTTAGCTTCTTCCTCGAACAGAGGCCCGAACAATCCCCATCCACCACTACTCTCCTCCGTCTGGCTGAACTTGTTCTCACGCTGAACAATTTCTCCTTCAACTCCTCTCACTTCCTCCAAATAAAAGGTGTGGCTATGGGTACCCGCATGGGCCCCAGCTATGCCTGTCTCTTTATAGGGTATGTGGAACATTCCTTGTTCCAGTCCTACTCCGGCCCCCTTCCACAACTCTTTCTCCGGTACATCGATGATTACTTCGGTGCTGCTTCATGCTCTCGTCGGGACTTGGAAAAATTTATTAATTTTGTTTCCAATCTCCACCCCTCCATCATTTTCACGTGGTCCATCTCTGACACTTCCCTTCCCTTCCTTGACCTCTCTGTCTTAATCTCTGGTGATAGACTGTCCACCAATATCCATTACAAACCCACCGACTCCCACAGCTATCTCGATTACAGCTCCTCACACCCCGCTTCCTGTAAGGACTCCATCCCATTCTCTCAGTTCCTTCGCCTCCATCGCATCTGTTCCGATGATGCTACCTTCAAAAACAGTTCCTCTGACATGTCCTCCTTCTTCCTTAACCGCGGTTTTCCACCCACGGTCGTTGACAGGGCCCTCAACCATGTCCGGCCCATCTCTCGCGCATCCGCCCTCACGCCTTCTCCTCCCTCCCAGAAACATGATAGGGTCCCCCTTGTCCTCACTTATCACCCCACCAGCCTCCGCATTCAAAGGATTATCCTCCGCCATTTCCGCCAACTCCAGCATGATGCTACCACCAAACACATCTTCCCTTCACCCCCCATCGGCATTCCGTAGGGATCGCTCCCTCCGGGACACCATGGTCCACTCCTCCATCACCCCCTACTCCTCAACCCCCTCCTATGGCACCACCCCATGCCCACGCAAAAGATGCAACACCTGCCCCTTCACTTCCTCTCTCCTCACCGTCCAAGGACCCAAACACTCCTTTCAAGTGAAGCAGCATTTCACTTGCATTTCCCCCAACTTAGTCTACCGCATTCGTTGCTCTCAATGTGGTCTCCTCTACATTGGAGAGACCAAACGTAAACTGGGCGACCGCTTTGCAGAACACCTGCGGTCTGTCCGCAAGAATGACCCAAACCTCCCTGTCGCTTGCCATTTTAACACTGCACCCTGCTCTCTTGCCCACATGTCTGTCCTTGGCTTGCTGCATTGTTCCAGTGAAGTCCAACGCAAACTGGAGGAACAACACCTCATCTTCCGATTAGGCACTTTACAGCCTTCCGGACTGAATATTGAATTCAACAACTTTAGGTCGTGAGCTCCCTCCCCCATCCCCACCCCCTTTCTGTTTTCCCCCTTCCTTTTTTTCCCAATAAATTATAAAGATTTTCCTTTTCCCACCTATTTCCATTATTTAAAAGAAAAACACCCCCACTAGAGCTATACCTTGAGTGCCCTACCATCCATTCTTAATTAGCACATTCGTTTAGATAATATCACCAACTTTAACACCTATGTGTTCTTTTGTACTATTGTTGTTGCCATCTTTTGATGATCTGCTTCTATCACTGCTTGTTTGTCCCTATAACCACACCCCCCCCTCCACCTCTCTCTCTCTCTCTCCGCCCCCCACACACACACCTTCAACCAGCTTATATTTCAACTCTTGCTTGGACTTGAACTCAAGTTCTGTCGAAGGGTCATGAGGACTCGAAACGTCAACTCTTTTCTTCTCCGCCGATGCTGCCAGACCTGCTGAGTTTTTCCAGGTAATTCTGTTTTTGTTTTTGAGTGAGGCAGATGTCCCAGACATCCATGCAGAGAGTCATAGAGGTCTACAGCATAAAAAAGGCCCTCTGGCCCATCAAGTCTGTGCTTGTCAAACAAGTACCTAACTATTCTAATCTCATTTTCCAGCACCAGGCCCATCGCCTTGTAAGCCATGCAAGTGCACATCCAAATACTTCTTAAGTGTTATGAAGGTTTCTGCCTATACCACCCTTTCAGGCAGTAAGCTCCAGATTCCCACCGCCCTCTGGGTGAAAAGATTCTTCCTCACATCCCTTCTAAACCTCCTGCCCCTTACCTTAAATCTATGCACCATGGTTATTGATCCCTCCACCAAGGGGAAAAGTTCCTTCCTGTCTACCCTATCTATGTCCCTGATTTTATACACCTCAATCATGTCCCCCCTCAATCTCCTCTGCTCCAAGGAAAATAACCCCAGTCTATCCAATCTGTCTTCATAACTAAAACTCTCCAGTCCAGGCAACATCCTGCTAAATCTCCTCTGCACTCTCTCTAGTGCAATCACATCCTTCCTATAATGTGGATTGCAGAACTGCACGCAATACTCTAGCTGTGGCCTAACCAGCATTTTATACAGTTCCAGCAAAACCTCCCTGCTCTTATATTCTATGCCTCGGCGAATAAAGGCAAGTATCCCATATGCTCCCTCTACCTCAAGGGACTGGTGGATATGCACACCAAGGTCCCTCTCTCTGATCCTCGGTACTTCCCAGGGTCCTACCATTCATCGTATATTCCTGTGCCTTGTTTGTCCCGCCCAAGTGCATCACCTCATACTTAACCGGATTAAATTCCATTTGCCACTGATCAGCCTGTCTATATCCTCCTGTAATCTAAGGCTATCCTCCTCACTATTTACCACCCCACCAAGTTTCGTGTCATCCGTGAACTTACCAAACACCCCTCCTACATTCAAGTCTCAATCATTTATATATACCACAAATAGCAAGGGACCCAACACCGATCCCTGTGGAACCCCATTGGACACGAGGCATCCAGTCACAAAAACACCCCTCAACCATCACTCTCTGCTTCCTGCTGCTCAGCCAATTCTGGATCCAATTTGCCAAATTGCCTTGGATCCCATGGGCTCTTACCCTCGTTTACAGTCTCCCATGTGGGACCTTATCAAAAGCCTTGCTGAAGTCCAAGTAGACTACGTCAAATGCATTGCCCTCATCTACACACCTGGTCACCTCTTCAAAAAATTCAATCAAATTGGTCAGACATGCAAAATGGCAATGTGACTCAAGTGCATCATTATCAAAGTGGAGTGGCTCACTGGGCCAGATTCATGGAAAACTTGAGCTTAGATATCTGATCTTTTGCTTGCTGTTACAGTGAGAGACACATACTTCAGCAGGGTCCTATTAGGATAAAAGGGCCCTATAGTCCCATCTGAATACATTAGTGATTTGGGGAATTTACACAAGGTCCATGACTTGAGTCTCCAGAGACTGGAGGACTTAATCTAGGCTGATACTTGAGTGCAGTGCTAATGGAGTGCTACGCTCTCCCCTGTACACTAACCAAAATACATCCTTCATGTAACACTACTAAAGCAGATTACCTATCCAGCTCTTCTTGTCCCACCCCGCCCCCCCTTAAACCAGATTATATTTCACCTCTCTTCTATTTTTACTTAGTTCTGTTGAAGGGTCATTCAGACTTAACGTTAACTGTGCTCATTTCCGCAGATGCTGCCAGACCTGCTGAGTTTTTCCAGGTATTTTTGTTTTTGTTTTGGATTTCCAGCATCCGCAGTTTTTTGCTTTTATCTTACTTTTTAAAGGATGTGAGGCAACCCGCCTCCACCACCCTCCCAGGCAGCGCATTCCAGACTGTCACCACCCTCTGGGTAAAAAGGTTTTTCCTCACATCCCCCCCTAAACCTCCTGCCCCTCACCTTGAACTTATGTCTCCCTGTGACTGACCCTTCAACTAAGGGGAACAGCTGCTTCCTATCCACCCTGTCCATGCCCCTCATAATCTTGTTCACTTCAATCAGGTCACTCCTCAGTCTTTGCTCCAACGAAAACAACTCAATTCTCTCCAACTTCTCTTCATAACATAAATGTTTCATCCCAGGCAACATCCTGGTGAATCTCCTCTGCACCTCCTCCAGTGCAATCACATCCTTCCTATAATGTGGCAACCAGAACTGCATACGGTACTCCAGCTGTGGCCTCACCAAGGTTTTATACAACTCCAACATGATCTCCCTACTTTTGTAATCTATGCCTCGATTGATAAAGGCAAGTGTCCCATATGCCTTTTTCTCCACCCCACTAACATGCCCCTCCTCCTTCAGAGATCTATGGACACACACGCCAAGGTCCCTTTGTTCGTCAGAACTTCCTAGTGCCATGCCATTCATTGAATACTTGTCAAATTACTCCTTCCAAACTGTATCACCTCACACTTTTCAGGGTTAAATTCCATCTGCCACTTATCTGCCCATTTGACCATCCTAGAACAAAACATTGTAGGGCCAACTACAAAGAAAGCTATGTTAGATCTAGTATTGTGCAATGAGGGAGTGTTAATTAACCCTTAATCCTTAGGCAAAAAGTGATCAGAATAGAGTTGAATTCCATATTAGGTTTGAGAGTGACATACTTGAGTCCAAGGCAAGAATGTTACATCTATGTAACTCAATTTAAATTTGAGGGGATAGATGGCCGAAGTTGGATTGATGAAATATGTTCAAAGATATGGGGGCAAATATACAACAGAAACATTTAAAATTAATCAGGTTGTTCAACAAAAGTACGTTCCATTAAAAAACAAAAACTCAGTGAGAACAATCCAACATGGCTTACTAGGGAAGTTAAGGATAGTATTAGATTAAAAGAGAGTTAAAATGTTGCAAAGAATATTAATAAGCCTGAGGACTGGGAGTGTTTTAGAAATCAGCAAAGGGCAAATAAATAGTTGATTAAAAGGAAAATAATAGAATATAAGACTAAACTAGCCCAGAATATAAAAATGAATTGTAAGAGTTTTCACAAGTGTATATATAAAAGAGGAGATTAGCTAAAGTAGACATTGATCCCATAGGAGAAATTATCATGGGGAATGAGGAAATGGCAGTGACATTGAACATGTATTTTGTATCTGTCTTCACAGTAGAAGACATTAATTTCATACCAGAAGTACTGGATAACCAAGGGGATAATAAGAGTGAGAAACTTAAAATATTTAATATCAGTTTATTAATGTTAATATTAATTAATATCATTATCAAGGTTTTCCATCTTGCACTCATCAGGACAATTTGCAAGAATATCAAATGTAAAGGGAACAATTTATACTTTGGCAATCAGCACTCTCTTCTCACAATCAGAGTCCACCTGCCAACCAGAGGCGTTGCCATGGAGAATGTACCAGTTAACTGAATTTTGAATTTAATTCAAAATTCAGTTAACTGATGCGTTCAAGTTTTGAATTTAAACAAGGCTTGGCAGCTAACTGTCAGTCATCGGTTAACTGGTGCAATAATGAAAACATGACCTTAAAGGTGGTGAGGACTAGATGCTTAATGTTCAAGGGTACAAAGTGTTCGGAAATGATGGGGAAGGTGGGGGTGGCAGCACTGATTAGTGAAAACAGATTGAGGAAGATGTTCTCGCGTTGGAAAGAGAAGATGTCCTTGAGGGGGCAAGGAAAGAATCCATTTGGATAGAGTTGAGAAACAAAAAGGATATGATCATGCTACTGGGGTTATTCTATAGGCCTCAAAATAGTGAGAGAAATAGAGGAGCAAATCCAGAGGGAAATCACAGAGATGTGCAAGAACTGTGGAGTGATGATATCAGGGGACTTTGTAATTACCAAATATCAATTGTGATAATGTGAAGAGAAAGGAGGAGAGGAATTTCTGTAATGTGGTCAAGAGAGCTTCCTTGACCAGTATATTCTTGGTCCAACTAGGAAGGAGGTATTGCTCTGATGCTAGGGAATGAGGCTGGTCAAGTGGACAAAGTATTTGTGGCGGTACGTTTGGTTATGGATGATCATTATATCTTAAAGTTTAGATTAGAAATGGGAAAGAGCAAGGAACAATCTAAGGTAGAACGTCAGAAAAGCCAACTTCAATGGAATGAGAGGGGATATTGCTGGGGTAAAATGGAACTAAAGACTGGCAGAAAAATCTGTAACAGAAGAATAGGTGACCTTTTAAGGCTTCTGGTAGAGTAAATTCCAACAAGGGCAAAAGCTAAGAGAGCAAATGCCAGGGCTCTTTGGATGACGAGGGCAATAGAGAATATGATGACAAAATAAAAGAGGGGGCATGATGCATGTCAGATGAATTCTTCAAGTGGGGACCAGGCCAAGTATGATAAGTTGAGAGGGGAAGTAAAGAGAAAAAAAAAACATAAAGAAGAATATGAAAATAGAATAAAAGGGAACCCAAAAAACCTCTACTAGCATGTAGATAGTAAATGGTTAGTAAGAGGTCAAGTGGGTCCCATGAGAAACAAAGAGGGTGATAAATACTGAGGTGCAGGGTAAGGCTGGAATACTTAATTAGCACTTTATATCTGTATTTACTAAGGAAGAGGATGTTGACAAAATATCAGTGGAAGTGGAGATGGTAGAGATAATGGATGAGATAAAAATTGATGAACGGAATGTACTGGAAAGGCTGACTTTGTATTGGAAAGGCTGACTTTGCTTATGAGTGGATAAGTTGCTAAATGGCTTGCATCCCAAGTTACTAAAGAACATGGGAGAGAAGATAGCAGAAAAGCTTGCCATAACTTTCCAATATTCCTTAGATACGGGGGAGGTTTGCGTTAATTAAGCACAGCCAGCATTGATTTGTAAAAGGCTTGACTAATCTAATTGAATTTTTTAATGATGTAACAGAAGGTTAGTGAGAGGAATGCAGTGGATGTTGTCTGCATGGATTTTGAGAAATTGTTTGACAGTGTTCCATATAAATAGCTAGCTAATGTGTCCAATGTGTTAATGGAATGAAAGGAGTGTCCAATTGGATAAAATATTGGCTTACGGATGGAAAACAGTGAGTTGTAGTAAATGGTTGTTTTCCAGGCTGGAAAATGGTGGACAGTGGTGTTCCCCTTGGGTCATTGGTGAGACCACTACTTTTCTTGGTGTGTGTATATATAAATGATTTGGATATTGGAATACAGAGTAAAATTTCAAAATTTGCTGATGATCCCAAGGTGCAGCAAACAGTGAGGATTTAATCGACTGCAACAGGACATAGATAGACAAGCAGAATGGGCAGATGAAATTTAATACAAAAACAGAATTACCTGGAAAAACTCAGCAGGTCTGGCAGCATCGGCGGAGAAGAAAAGAGTTGACGTTTCGAGTCCTCATGACTCTTCGACAGATGAAATTTAATGTTTGATAATGCATTTTGGTAGAAGGGATAGGGACAGGCAACATACATTTACTGGTATAGTTCTAAAAAGTATGGAGGGACAGAGGGAGCTGGGTTTCCTGTACATCGATCTTTGAAGGTGGCAGAGCATTTCGCCAGAGTAATTAACAAAGCATATGGGATTTTGGGCTACTTAAATGGAGATATTGAGTACAAAAGCAGGGACATCATGCTGAACAAAGTTTTGGTAAGCCACAACTAGAGTATTGTGTCCTGTTGAGGTCACCACACTTTAGGAAGAATGTGAGGGTCCTTGAGAGAGTGCAGAGGAGATTTACCAGAATGATTCCAGGGATGAGGGATTTTAGCTGCAAGGCTATATTGAAGAAGCTGGGTTGTTCTTGCAGATTGGAGATTGAGGGGAGATTTGATAGAGGCGTACAAGATTAGGACAGGTTTAGATAAGGTAAACAAGGAAAAGCTGTTCCCGTTAGCTGGTGATACACAGACCAGGGTACATGGATTTAAGGTTTTGAGCAAGAGATCCTGGGGGAACGTGAGGAAGAACTTTTTCACGTAGCCAGTGATCTTGTTTACGAAGGCGTTGGAAGTGGAGACAGACAATGATTTCAAAAGAAAATTGGATTGACATTTGAGAGAAATAAACTTTTGGGGGCATGGGGATAGAGCAAGTGAATGGGACTGATTTAGATTAGCTCTATAGAGAGCTAGCATAGACTCAATGGGCTGAATAGCTTCCTTCTGTGCCATAATGGGTGGAATTTTCCATGCCCATTGGCGGCGGGCGTGTTTGACATGAGTAGACAATATGGCAAGAAGGCCAGAAATCGTTTCAGGACGTTGTGAAACCAGCTTGCAATCGTCTGCTCTGCCTGTCAATGGCGGGCCACGATTCCTACCGTTGGATATTAGGAATTTCATTGTAATACATCTGCATAACATTATATCAGCCCAGCTCACTGGAATCATCCCCCGACATTGGATCATCCGAGCACATGCCGACGTGTTTCACAACAGCATATATAAGGCCTGCACCTGGTGAGCTGCACTTTGAAGGGAACTCGGAGGTGAATGCACAGTAACGTTGCAAAACGGTCATCAGGGTCATCTGTTGGACCTCCTGGTTGAAGCGCGGTGCATTCAGGCAAGGGCAGGTTGTTTTTTCCTGCCTGGCTGACAATGCGGAGCCAGGGCAAGGGCTGCCCTGTGGCTGAGGCGAGTTGGGTGGGGGCAAGGGCTGCCCTGCAGTTGAGGCAAGTTTCGGGTGGGGGCAAGGGCTGCACTGTGGTTGATGTTAGTGCATAAGTATGTGCGGAGTGGCGGGGGAGGGAAGCGGCTACGCATTAGGGAAACCTTGTATAAAGTGATCATTCCCCTGCAGCTGAGACAGGTCAGATGCAGCAACATTGGCATGCGAGGAGTTGGGCCTCTAGCTTATCTGCTCATCAAGCAACGCAGAGGCATGAAAAAGCCACCAAGTGCTCCAGAGCTTTACACCTCTTGGGCACAGACAGCAATGAGCATTTAAGTGGACTGCAGAACAATTGGACAACTGCGTACAATCTCCTTGCTAAAGCTGACTGTGGGGTAATCACTGGTGCAGGCGCTCACAGCCCCTTGCAATGTCATCATTCAGTCTTCCACATGGTTCAAGCTAACAACGCAGCCTTGCAGTGCGGGTTAGAAGGACGCCTGCGCCTGAGCTGAAAGCACAGCATGCAGTCCAGTGGGCAAAGCTGCTGCCAATTGGTCAGGTGGAGTGAGGCGGAGGTGGTTGGGGTTTCGGGCAACCATGCAGCGCGCTAAACTCTGGCCATCCAAGTGGTGGCCAGCACTCTCTGGGATAGGTTAAGCAGCCTTCAGACTTAACTAAGGGAGATTCTTAGTATACACATGCTAACCCATGTGTCTCTTTCATCCTGCAGGAGGAGTAAATCATGAGTATGGAGCCTGGTGACTGAGCTGTATGCCTCATGGCTTACAGAAAACAGAGACGAAGGAGAAAGTAGTGACAGAGGTGCCTGGCTGGGCAGAGGGAGGAGCAGCACCCTCAGGAAGAAGGAGTGGCTGGGGCTCCCATACACGCGTCTGAATAGCCACAGCGAGCTGTCGCTGGTCGGTGCCTAGCTAGACCTAGGGCCTATAAACACTGCCTTTTATTCCTGCAGATGACTGAGAACCAGTGTTACTGAAGACCGCATGTCGAGCGAACTGGTGAGTCACATCTACCACCTGCTGCAGGATTTGGCGACATGGAGGGCACCCACTGCCAGTGGCCGTGAAAGTGACCGCAGTACTCAATTTTTACACCAGTGGCTCTTTCAGGGATATCCCTGTGGGATATCACAAGCCTCCACCTATGAATACATCTATGAGGTCATGGCCGCCACATTCGCGAAGGCACACAACTTTGTGCATTTCGCCTGGGATCAGGAAAGCCGGGATGCAAAAGCACTGGTATTTGCCCAGATCTCAGATTTCCCACAGGTGCAGGGTGCCATCGACTGCACTCACATGGCGCTTAGATCTTCATGGCAACAAGAAGTCAATTGCATCAACTGCAAGGGCTTCCACTCACTGAACGTTCAGCTGGTGTGCGACCACAACAAACGCATCCTACAGGTCTGCGCACAGTTCCCAGGGAGTGTCCATGACTCCTACATTCTCAGTTAGTCTCAGATTCCTGACGTTCCCCCAGGGTCCATAGAGGCTGCAGGATTGACAAGGGGACGCAGCTGATGACACCCGTGCGGCAGCCTCAGACTGCAGCAGAGCGAGGTTGAACAAGGCTCATGTTGCAACTCTCGCTTTGGTGGGCCAAACCATCCGGATGCTAAAAATGAGGTTTGGGTGTCTGGACCGGTCTGGTGGAGCCCTGCAAATAGTCCACAGCGTGTGTTATGCATCGTCATTGCTTGCTGCGCCCTTCACAATCTGGTACTGCAACAGGGAGAGGTGCAGGAATTCTCCAATGAGGAGGACATTGACGGGGATGAGGATGAGGAGATCCTTGAAGGCGAGGATGATGGCAATGAGGCCATCGCACTGGCCAGACGAGGCAGGTGCACTTGGGAGGCCCTCATAGCTGTTATATTTATGGAGGATGATGACAACATGCAGTAAGGAAACGCAATAGATCCTCACATTGCACCTGTGAACGTTTGACTCCAGTCTGGCTGATGGCGGTGCACATGTCCCCTGTGATACTGCTGCAGTCATAGAGATGCAGCAGAGGCCCTAATAGTCGCTCAGTTCCAGGAAGTTGATGACGGCATGCAGTGAGGAAGCTCCATAGATTTTTATATAGCCTCTGTGAATGTCTGACTCCTGTCAGGCTGAGGGCAGCTCATTTATGCTCTGTGATCAAGGCCATAACATGGAGACGTTGCCGTGAAACTCTAAATGCACCTGATCCTTTGTCAGCCTTCACCATCTGACCCCTTCAGGAACGCAGCATTACCGGCCACAGATGCTGGTGTGATGGGGGCCAGCACATAGAGAGAATGACAGAATTCTGTGATGCCTGCCCATGACATTCTTGCAGCAATGACAAGCACCATCAAGGTGCAGGCATCAGTAATGCATCCAGTGAATGTGAATCTGGACCATCACTTTGGTCTGAAGGCTGCACAAAGCACAGGGAAGAGGCCCTAAACTGAGACACCTGCCTTTATTCTGTGCAGGGACCAAGGGACCATCTGAGTGACATGAACACTATTCATTACAACAAGGAGCCATTGGCAGGGAGATATTCTTGGGAGTTTATTTACAATAACGAACATTTATGTAACGTGCCAGGCTGTGTAACTACATCTGCTTGACAATCTTATTGTTGGTAAGTTTCCTTTGCATTTGTCTTTTGTTTTTGCAGTTTCCCTTTAAGGGGCTGCTTTTTTAATCTGTCCCTGATTTTGTTAATTTAGTTTATTTGTTTTGACTCAAAGAGTTACATCTTCTTAACCTTCCTAACCCTGCCGCTATTCCTTGGCGCTCCTCCAACATTCGCAATGGAGCTGAAGGCAGCTGCTGACTACCACGTCCTCTCTCTGATGACCTTGGGGGGGCGTCCTCTGGAGGGCCGAGTGCTGGAAGGCCCCAGCCTGCTCTTGGAGTCCTACTATGTGGCCGTGGCACTCTCCCCGGTCTGTGGAGCTGGAGCTGCTGGGGTCACAGGAAGAGGGGATACGAATGGGCTGGACACTCCTGGAGTCACCTGAGTGGATGGCCCTGGGATGTGCACCTGATCCTCCTCTTTATGGGTACCTGAGGGTCCCTGGCTGACTCCCTGAGGAGAAGGGGAAGCTGGAGTGAGATTGAGCTACCCTGCACCCCTCTTATGTTGACACTGCTGGAGGCCAACTATGGCATCAGTGATGGAGTTCAACCCACACAGCAGTGTAGGACTGATGTCCTGGACCAAGGTCTCCATGGCGGCCGCCATCCTACCAGTGTTGACCTCGGTGCATCGGCATGCTGGAGCTATCACCTCAGACTGAAGGCAGACAGACTCCTCCATCATGCTTTGCAATTTGAGGAGTGCAGTAGACATCCCTTCCTGATGTTCCTGAGCTTGCCTTTGCAGCTCCAACAACTGAGGTATGATCAAGTCTAAAGGCTTGTCACCTGACCCGGACTCAGCAGATTTCTGGCCTCCAGCAGTCCTCCGAATGCCGGACACCTGGCAAGTTTCTGCTGCTGCCTGTTCTGGATCAGACAGTGCGATATGCTCACCAGATTGTGACACCGAGGCTGCTCTAAAACCAGGTCCTACCGAGGTGTGTGTCTCTGTGTTGGTGGAGTGTGTGGGTTAGCGCTGTGACAAGTCTTCAATGAGAGGTGTCATCGGATTCTTTTTCCAAGATGCCTTTGGGCTGGAGTCGAGGACCTGAGTCGTGGGCTCCCTGGGCTTTTCCCAGATGTGCCTGTGAAAGCGAGGAGAGATAATTAGTTCATGGCAGGGGACTGTGGAACAGGGGAAATAACTCACAACATGGTTGCCTGATATATGTTGCACTGCTGGATCCTCACTTGGTTCAGCACCGCCGACCTCACCATCAGCACAGGAATGGTCCAGATCTTTGCCGGTCAGCTGTATGACTCTGTTTTCAAAGTTCACGAGGACCTTGATTTCAGGCATTCTTCCACTGGTCTGCAACCTCTCACTGTTGTTGTGTGCCACCTTGTCCTGCATTAATAGAGATGGTGCAAGTGTAAGCAAGACGCCACCAGGCATGTGTAGGTGGTGAGTGGTCCCATGGACGGGGTGAGGACAATGAAGGTGTGTATGAGAGAATGAATGGTGATGCCCTTTGAACCGGCAGTGAGTTAGGGCCCTGTGG
Source organism: Carcharodon carcharias (assembly GCF_017639515.1). Classification (NCBI taxonomy): domain Eukaryota; kingdom Metazoa; phylum Chordata; class Chondrichthyes; order Lamniformes; family Lamnidae; genus Carcharodon; species Carcharodon carcharias. The sequence continues at coordinate 120,511,023 of NC_054478.1, read as the reverse complement.
ATGTGTGATAGGTTTGTGAATTGAGAGTGATGAGAAGAGTGACTCACCCTGGTGGAACAGAGGAGATCATTCATCCTCTTGTGGCACTGGGTTGCTGTCTTCTTTTGCACCACCGCTGTCATCGCCTCCCACGCTGGATTGGTGATGTTGCTGCCCCTCCTGCAGCCAGAGCTGAGTAGAGGACATCGTGGTGTCCACAAGGCGCTCTAGGGATGTGTCACTAAACCAGGGGGCTTCAATCTCCTTGTCTTTCGGGGCCATGTCTTTTTCGCAATAATCCTGGGGTGGAAGCACCAAGAGGTGAGTGCACAGCTGCACATTAAATATGGCGCCTAGTGTGAGGAAGCAGCGGGTTGACGGCATGCCTGGTGAATTAGAGGCCGCTCGCCATCCAAATGACGTGTTTTCCAAGAATGCATGATTAATGAGGCAGGATTGGGATGATATGGCGTGAGAATACAGCATGAGGATATGGCATGAGGAGCTGTCATTGCGGCCAGCATGTAAAATGGTTCTTTTTCCCACCTGCTGCCGCATTTAGTGCAAATCTGGGACAATTCCGCCCACTGACTCTATGACAAAGAAAAAAATGAGAATATTAGGTATAAGAATATTAGACAAAGGGAGAATAAATGAGGAAAGATAAGGGGTAACAAAAGGGAATACCAATTTATTTTATATAAATATCAGCATGTTTTCATCCTCACCAGGAAGGAAGCAATGTTGGATCGAGTTTGAGGCAGTGAAGCACCATGGAGGGTATTTCCCAGGGAAAGCATTTGGGAAATGATGATCACGATATCATAGGGTTTTTAGTAGTTATGGAAAAGGACAAGTAACAATAAAATGTGAAAATATTAAATTTGAGGAGGACAAATTTCAGTGAGTTGAAAGGAAACCTGGCCCAGATGGCACAGATTGGGAGCATATGACCAATAGTGGGGTATTGAAAGAGGAGCAAGTTTGTGTACAGACCATAGAGATAAGGGATAAGGCTAGAGCAACTTGGATGACTAATGATATGAAGATAAAAAGGAGACTTATGATAAATGTCAGGTTCATAACACAATAGATATTCAAGCTAAATATAGAAAACCGAGAGGAGAGCTGGAAAAAGAAATTAGAGGTACTCGGAGTGTGTATGAGAATAGAACATAAGGAACCCAAAAATCTTTTATGAAACTTAAATTGATGAAGGATGGGCTCAATTAAGGATCAAGAAACGAGATTTTCTTGTAAAGGAAGAGAGCAAAGTTGAGTACTTTGCATCTGCCATCACTAAAGAAAAGGATGCTGCAACATGATAGTAAGGACGTCATCGTACATAAATTGGATAGGTTAAAAATAGATAAAAGCGGAGCCATTGAAAGGTTAGCTGTGCTCAAAATGGAGAAGTCACCTGGTCCAAATGGAATACATACTCAGATTGTTGAAGAAGGTAAGGGTGGAGATAGTGAGGGCTTTGGCCACCACCTTTTAATGCTCCTTTAGATATAGGAGTGGTGCCAGAGCACCGGAGGACTGCAAATATTACACACCTGGTTCAAAAAAGGGGAGAGGGATGAACTTGTTAACTACATACCAACCAGCCTATTATGAGTGGTGGGGAAACTGTTAGGGGGAATAATCCAGTGCAAAATCAGTTGCTTCTTGGAAGAACAAGGGTTCAAGAACAAAACAACAGAAAATGCTGGAAATACTCAGCAGGTCAGGCAGCATCTGTGGAGAGAGAAAAAGAGTTAACTTTTTAAGTCAAAAAGCCGACACAGGAATATGGACTGAATGGCCTCGTCCTGTGGTGGATCATTCTATGCTGCAGGAAGATGCAAAGGTGGGAGGTTAGAAAAGTGGCAAATATAATTTTTTTTTCATACATAAGCAATTTTATCAGAAATTAGATGCCATTGTCATTGATAAGGGATTGCATCTCAAATTTAAAGGACTGATGTGGTTGATGATCTTGTTTCTCTCATTATTGGATCTCTACTTTGTAAGTCACGTTGAGGCTGCATGTTGCAGCATCCTTTTCTTTAGTGATGGCAGATGCAAAGTACTCAACTGTGCTCTCTTCCTTTACAAGAAAATCTCGTTTCTTGATCCTTAATCGAGCCCATCCTTCATCAATTTAAGTTTCATAAAAGATTTTTGGGTTCCTTATGTTCTATTCTCATACACACTCTGAGGCCCTCTAATTTCTTTTTCTAGCTCTCCTCTTGGTTTTCTATACTTAGGTTTGGAAGAAAATGCGCCAAGTTTTCAGATTTTGATTCTGGGTGGGGGTGGGTGTTAGCAAGAGTTGTGCCTGCAGCCCCTGGAAACAGTTTGGAGGCAGTTGTTGGGGCTGCTGGCTGCAGAGGTGGGCTGTGCGAAAGGCTGGCCTCTGGCACTTCAGCCCAGCTGCAAAAAAAATCCCCAAAGAGCATCCCTCCAGCCCTCTCTCCCTCACATCCCCTTAGCCCCCACATAGTTCTCATGGTGCCTCATGCCCTCCATACCAACATTTGCTCCTCTGCCAATATGTCCTTGGGCCTTTATAGCTCCTATGCCAACTTAGTGCCAACTCATGCCAACCCATGCCCCCCACCCACCACCATTTGCCTCCATGCCAACTCACCCGGCATCCACCATGAGCAGACCTCTGCACCCATGCTGAGATGAAATAAAATAAAATTGTCTATTGATAAATTAATGATTTAAAAAACAACACTCTCATTGGTTAAAAACCCACTCACGACAATTAAATTCCTTCAACTACTTAATCACTTATTTTGACAAGCATTTGTATTCAAAACCCCACATCAAAGGCTTTATAACTACTTGGAGCTGTCAATCAAACTATGAACTGACAGGCACTTTGCTGTGATAATGATAAGTTGTGAAATCAATCATGCAGCACAAACCCTGTCAATAGCTCTCAGGCTTATGTCAGCAAACAGACTACTGCAGGCAGTTTTTTCAAAAAAAAGTTAAAGGCCAGGATATTTTAAAAGCCTTGATAACTCCTTTGACCATTCCCTGATAGTCGCCTTGTCAGCTTGACAGCTCCAATCAGCTTGGCAGTCCCAATGAATTCATCCACTTTTTATGCACATTCGAATCTGCTTTTAACATTCCCAAGAGACAGCTTACCTCTTCCAAAGGTGTTTTGGAACCTATTCAAAAGGATACCTTACCTCTATAAAGAACTCTGCACATTTTCCTGCTAAGTTTAAAGTGCACAAATCGTGTTTCCCACTCCTCCCTTTCAAAAATCAGATCTGATTTTTATATATGTTTTATATGTGCAGCTGCCTTCGAGGACCATAGACTTTCAAAGTACAACCACTCCCTGTTCTTCCCTTCCCTCCACCCCAGTAAAAATGGTGGGTGCTAGGTTAAGGGGCGGGACTTCTGGATTCTGGTCTCTGGTGCCATTTTGGCTAAGCTGGCATTGCAAAAATTCAGGCCCAGCTGTTCATTTTCCTCCCATTAGTCATGCAGTACAGTTTGTATTTGAACAATTTGGTGGCTGTGGGTGCCATTCTCTTCTCTTTCACCTTTCTCGTACAGTGGTGCTTCTCTAATTCTAAATTTTTTTGATGAAGATGTGAATTCTTGTTGGCAATGTGTCCTGTGAGTGCTTGAAGTGCTTTGATATTAGTCATAGTCATGGAGTTTTACAGCATGGAAAGAGGCCCTTCAGCCCATTGTGTCTGTGCCAGTCATCAAATCCCTATCAACTCTAATCCCATTTTCCAGCACTTGGCCTGTAGCATTGTATGCTATGGCATTTCAAGTGTTCATTTAAATACTTCTTAAATGTTGTAAGGGTTCCCACCTCTACCACCCTTTCAGGCAGTGACTTCCAGATACCCTGCACCCTCTGGGTGAAAAAGATTTTCCTCAAATCCCTGCTAAACCTCCTGCCCCTTACTTAAATCTATGCTCCCTGGTTATTGACCCCTCCACTAAGTGGAAAAGTTTCTTCCTATCTACCTTATCTATGCCCCTTATAATTTTGTACACCTCAAACAGGCCATCCCTGCTCCAAGGAAAACAACCCCACCCTATCTAGTCTCTCTTCCTAGCTGAAATGTTCCAGCACAGGCAAATCCTGGTGAATCTCCTCTGCACCCTCTCTAGTGCAATCACATCCTTCCTAGAACTGCACACAATACTCCAGCAGTGGCCTAAATAACATTTTATACAGCTCCATCATAACCTCCCTGCTCTTGTATTCAATGCCTCGACTAATAAAGGCAAGAAGCCCATTTGCCTTCTTAACCACCTTATCCATCTGTGTTGTTGCCTTCAAGTATCTATGGACATGCACACCAAGGTCCCTCTGATCCTCTGTACTTCCTAGGGTCCTACCATTCATCATGCACGTCCTTGCCTTTTTAGTCCACTTAAAATGCATCACCTCGTACTTTTCCGGATTAACTTCCATTTGCTACTGTTCTGTCCATCTGAACAGCCCGTCTATATCGTCCTGTAGTCTAAGGCTTCCCTCCTCACTATTTACCACACCACCAATTTTCATGTCATCTGCGAATTTACCGATCATACTTCCTACATTCATGTCTAGATCACTAACGTACACTACAAACAGCAAAGGACCCAGCACCAAACTGGTTTCCAGTCACAAAAACAACCTTCGACCATCACCCTCTGCCTCCTGCCACTAAACCGATTTTGGATCCAATTTGCCAAATTGCCCTGGATCCCATGGGCTCTGACCTTCTTGACCAGCCTACCATGCAAAACCTTGCCAAAAGCCTTACTGAAGTCCGTGTAGACTACATCAACTACACTACCCTCATCTACACATCTAGTCACCTCTTCAGAAGATTCAGTCAAATTTGTTAGACATGATCTCCCCTGGCAAAGCAATGCTGACTATCCCTGATTAATCTTTGCCTCTCCAATTGAAGATTAATCCTGTCCCTCAGAATTTTTTCCAAAAGTTTCCCTACCACAGATGTTAGATTCACTGGCCAATAGATCCCTGGTTTATTCTTACCACCCTTCTTGAATAACAGTACCACATTAGCTGTCCTGCAGCCCTCTGGCATCTCTCCTGTGGCCAGAGATGATTTGAAATCAATGTCAGGGCCCCTGCAATCTCCTCCCTTGCCTCCCACAGCAGCCTGGGATACATCTCATCTGGGCCTGGCGATGTATCCACTTTTAATCTCGCTAAAATTGCTAATACCTCTTATCTTTCAATGCTAAGTTGTTCAAGTATATCACAGTCCCCCTCCCTGATTTCTATATCTACATCATCCTTCTCTATAGTGAATACAGATGCAATGTACTCATTTAAAACCTCACCGACATCTTCTGGCTCCTCACACAGATTGCCACTTTGGTCCCTAATGGGCTCTACTCTTTCCCTGGTTATCCTCTTGCCCCTTATAAGACACCTTTGGGTTTTCCTTTATTTTACCTGCTATCTAATGTTTTTGCATGCCCCCTCTTCGCTCTCTTAATTTCTTTTTTAGGTAACCCCCTGAACTTTCTATACTCCCCTAAGGCTTCCGCCATTTTGAGCCCTTGGTGTCTGCCATGGTCTTCCCTTTTTTTCCTCATCCAATCCTGTGCATTGCTCGACATCCAGAGTTCTCTGGACTTGTTTGTCCCACCCTTCACCTTTACGGGACATGTTGGCCCTGGACTTTCACCATTTCCTTTTTGAATGACTCCCACTGCTCTGATGTAGATGTTCTTACAAGTTGCTCCCAGTCCACTTTGGCCAGTTCCTGTCTTATCATATTAAAATAGGCCTTTATCCAATTTAGAACCTTAATTTCTGGTCCATCTTTGTCCTTTTCCATAGCTACCTTAAATCTTACTGAGTTATGGCCACTATCACCAAAATGCTGCCCCACTGACACTTCTACCACTTGCCCTGTTTCGATCCCTAAAATTAGATCCTGCACCACCCCCTCTCTTTAGGACTTTCTATGTGCTGGCTTAAAAAGCTCTCCTGGTTACATTTTAAGAATTCTCCCCTTCTAAGCCTTTCACAGTTTGTCTTTCCCAGTTAATATTGAGGAAGTTGAAATCTCTTACCATTACTACCCTATTATTTTTACACTTCTCTGAGATTTGCCTACATATCTGCCCTTCTATCTATCCTTGACTGTTTGGGGGTCTATAGTACACCCCCAGCAATGTGATTGCTCCCTTTTTGTTTTTATGTTCTACCCATATGGCCTCATTTGAGGAATGTTCTAAGATATCATCACTCCTTATTGAAGTAATTGACTCCTTGATCAGTATTATGACCCCACCTCCTCTTTAACATTACCCCCCCGCACCCCCCATCTCACCTGATGATTCTATGCCCTGGAATATCTAGTTGCCAGAGCTGTCCCTCCCTCAACCATGTCTCCGTGATAGCAATGATTTCATCTCCCCATGTGTTAATCAACACCCTCAACTCATCTTACCCCCAACACTCCTTGCATTAAAATAAATGCCATCCAGCGTTGCCATGCTCCCTTGTGCCTTACCTTGACTATACATGCTCTGTCTTCCAGGCTGAATTGTTTTTTTTTCTATACTTCTTTGTGCATCACCCCTTCACTCCTTATCCCATCCCCTTGTCAAATTAGTTTAAAACTCCCTGCAAGGATGTTGGTCCCGTTCCGGTTCAGGTGCAACCCATCAGACTTGTACGGGTCCCACCTTCCCCAGAAACGGACCCAGTGATCCAGGAATCTAAAGCCCTCCCTCCTGCACCAACTCTTCTGCCATGCATTCAACAGCTCTATCTGCATATTCCTATGCTCAATAGCATGTGGCACGGGGAGTAATCCAGAGTTTACAACCTTTGAGGTCCTGCTTTTCAATCTGTCACCCAGCACCCTAAATTCTTCTTGCAGGACCTCCTCCCTCTTTCCACCTATGTTGGTGGTACTAATGTGGACTACGATCTCTGACTGTTCCCCCTCCCCCTTCAGAATGCCCTGCAGCCAGCAGTGATATCCTTGACCCTGGCACCAGGGAGGCAACACACCATCCTGGAGTCATGTCTACGGCTGTAGAAACGCCTGCCTGTACCCCTCGCTGTTGATTCTCCTACCACTATTGCTCTTCCTCTCTTTCTCCTCGCTCCTTTTGCAGCTGGGCTCTGGTTGCACTCCCCAGATGAACTGTCACTCTCACCATTTTCCAACACAGAAACACTGTTCTTGAGTGAGATGTACTCTGGGGCTTTCCTGACTTACCTCCCTGCCTCCCTTCTTCTGACTGGTCACCCATTCCTTCTTTTACTGAACTTCCTTAAGCTGCGAGGTGACCACATCTAAAAATGTGCTATCCATGCGAGTCTTAGCCTTGGGGTTGCACTGCTGTGCCTCCAGCCGATGCTCAACCTCCGAAACCCGGCGCTCAAGATGGTCAAACCAGTGGCACTTCCTGCAGATGTGGTCATCCAGACTGCCAGGAGCATCTAAGACTTCCCACATATTGCAGGCTGTGCAACACACGGGACTGAGCTCCCCTGCCATATCTTTAGTTAAAATACTCTTACCCTAAATTTAAGCCAAGCAGAAAATTATTTAAGATTCCTGCTTTCTTTATAAAAAAGCCAAAACTCTTATCTTTCTTTAATGCAGCTTTAAACTGGAGAAAAACAACTTACCCACCGCCTGCCAATCAGCACTCTGCTTTGCGCTGACATCACTTTCATCAGGCCTTTTGAATTCTGGCAGGGTTCCTGTTGGGGTTCCTGTTGGGTTTAGTTGCTGCTCCGACTGGCTCCATCTGGGCCTCGACCCTCAGGCTTTTACTGAGAAGTTCCGCTGGTGCCGTTCACCCCAGATTCACTCCTCTCTGCTCTCACTGCTGCTCTGACTGGCTATCGACGAAGGCCATGTAACTTGACTGAGATTTGAAGGTCAGTTTGGCAGGTATTTAGTTAGTGGGTGTCACAGCTAAATCTAATCTTATTCTCATTGTTGGGGGTTGTTGCGGGGAAGGTCAATGTGCCCTGTTGACAATTTCTAGCTACATCTTTTCCCCTGATGTCTACATAATAGCACTGTCCAGCAAGTTCACTGTACTGCAATTAATGTGCGCAGGGGTCCATTTGCAATGGGCTAACTTTGTACAGGCCAGGAAACAAACCTGCCACAATCTTGTGTGTGTGACTTGGTGTGACTTGGCACTACATCGGGTGATATCCCTACACATTTATAGTAATGGCATCCTGATCTATACATTGTGCACAAACTAACTGAAATGCTTGACTTCTTTTAGGCACAGACAGCACATGTGATTCTTGACGATGGAACAACAATGAAAGGAGTGTCATTTGGGTATCCTCACTCAACTGCAGGAGAAGTCGTTTTCAACACAGGATTGGTTGGGTGAGTGCAGTGTGATCCGCACTAGGCTGGTTGGATATGTGTTGTCTTTTTTCCCCAGATCCCATTCTAGATGATCTTTCTCTGATTCTGGACTTGTCACTTCTCATTTAGTTTTTGACGTAATAGAAGTGTGAATGCGGTTTGGGTTTTGTATTTCATTTTCCTTGCCCAAGGCACATGGTATTTTTCCTCAATTGCCAAGCCAGCATCTGGAGCAGGTTGCATGGGAATTGCCTTATGGCTCTCCTGTAGCATGGTGTAATTGGATCTTGGGATGATTGAAAAGATTGAAAATCACTCTTTCACTTGGGACTTTGGATGGTGGGAGACCAATATCTGTCCAGTATGTTCTGTGTTTATTTGCTGAAGCCAGCTCCCTTAGCCAGACAGGTGAATGTATATCCTTAAAAGTGATTCACCTCTGATGTAACCAAACCCCAAACCTGACACAACTTTAAGCTAGACCTCACCATCTTCAGAAAGAAGTTGTGACATATTTAATACCAAGGTGGCCATGCAGTTTTCAGTGAGTATTCTACCATGCAGATGGTGGTGGAATCACCTCCCATTAGATCCAGATGGCATGAATGTCTGCCTTTGTCTGTTGGTACTAAAGTTCTACATGAAAACTTTGGACAGTGTCAATTAGGTTCTGTGGAGATGAGGTTGATGCTGCCTCCAGTTTGGCACCAAGTTGATCATTTCTTTTGGAGACCACAAGGGATGGCATGGGAAGTATTAAAATGTCTCATTTCAACAATTGGGTGCTCTTCTAAGTTGTGGTTCGTGTATGTTGATGGAGTTATGCAGTACCTCGCTCGTGCTGTACCTGGATGCACTTGAAATGTAAGTTATTTCAGTTTCACTCAAAAGTGCTGCTTTGCACTGGGAACCCCGCTAGTCTTATTCTATAAAAGAGAATCTTTCTTGTGTTCATGGACTGTGAGCATTGAAGGCAAGATCAGCATTTATTGCTCATCCCTAATTACCCTTGAGAAAGTGGTGGTGAGCTGCCGCCTTGAACCGCTGCAGTCCATGTGGTGTAGGTACACCCAAAGGGAGGGAGTTCCAGGATTTTGACCTGGTGATAGTGAAGGAACGTGAATATATTCCCAAGTCAGGGTGGTAAGTGACTTGGAGGGGAGCTTGTAGGTGGTGGTGTTCCCATCTATCTGCTGCCCTTGTTCTTCAGGGTCATTGAAGTTGCAGGTTTGGAAAGTGCTGTTGAGGGAGCTTTGGTGAGTCGCTGTAGTGTACTTTTTATATGGTACACACTGTGACCACTCAGCTCTGGTGGTGGATGGGGTGCTGAAGAAGTGGGCTGCTTTGTCCTGGATGGTGTAGAATTTCTTGAGTGTTGTTGGAGCTGCACTCATCCAGGCAAATGGAGAATATTCCATCACACCCCTGACTTGTGCCTTGGAGATGGTGGACAGGCTTTGGGGAGTCAGGATATGAGTTACTTGCTGCAGGATTCCTGGCTTCTGACCTGCTCTTGTAGCCACAGTATTTATATGGCTAATCCAGTTCAGTTTTTGGTCATTGGTAACTCCCAGGATGTTGATAGCAGGGGATTCAGCAGTGGTAATGACATTGAATGTCAGGGGTTGATGGTTAGTTTCTCTCTTATTGGAGATGGTCATTGCCTGGCGCTTGTGTGGCACAAATATTACTTCCTACCTATGAGCCCAGGCCTGAATGGTGTCTAGGTCTTGCTGTTTGCGGGCATGAACTGTTTCAGTGTCTGAGGAGTTGTGAATGGTAGTGAACATTGTTCAGTCATCAGTGGATGTTTCCACTTCTAACCTTATGTTGGAGGGAAGGTCATTAATGAAGCAGCTGAAGGTGATTGGGCCTAGGACACTATGCTGTGGAACTCCCACAGTGATGTCCTGGGACTGAAATGATTGGTCTCCAACAAACACAACCATCTTCCTTTATGCTCGGTATGACTCCAAACAGTGGAGAGTTTCCCCTCTGATCCTCACTGACTTAGCCCCTGTCAGAGTTCTGGTTGTGCCAAGTGTCTCCAATTGTGTCTCTCTGGCTGTAAGCGATTGCTGTAGCTGGAATCCAGTGATTGTCCTTCTCTCCAGCCAATAAAGGAAAGTTGTTGTGAAATAAAGCTCTCAGTTTGCACATCAAGCTACTTGACAACTCCCTACGGCAGTGCAGTTGAGATCGGAAGCTGCCAAGGTGGATGCAGACACATGCCCTGTCACTGCATTGTAGAGCAGGTTGGCACATTGCTCAGAGTGCAAGCCAATGATTCATGTTACGATCTTTGCAAAACATTGGTGAGTACCATGTGGTATGCCAGCAGTGTTTCTGATGACTTTCTGTTCACCCTATCTGTGCTATACCCAAGGCTGAGTTTGGTCGTGTCTTTATTATAAGGTGCACCAGTTTTTGGTATCCTGATGCTTCCATCACTCACAAACAGATAAATGACCTTTAAACTCATTTCTCTGTGTGGGCCAAACAAATAGCACTTAACGACATTAAACATTGCACTTTGTAATCCTTACAATGCGAAGGTACTTGCAAAGTTTTCTTCTGTTGCTATTTTTGAACTGTTGTGTTTTAAATTTTTATTTTTTAGCTATCCTGAGACGTTGACAGACCCAAGCTATAGAGGACAAATCCTGGCTCTCACATCCCCCATGGCAGGAAACTATGGGGTGCCAGATACAAAGAAATTGGATGAATTGGGGTTAATGAAATATGTTGAGTCTGAATTTATCCAGGTAATATCTGTTAGCACAGGGATTGGTACTTGGTAAGTGGCCAAGTTTATTGATCTGCTGATATGAGCATTATTTGCACTAAGGTATTGAAATGTATGATCAAATTCATTTATTTGCTGTTAAGGGGAAAACCTGTTACATAAAACAATGAGTGAAATTATAACCAAAGTTTGGGTGTGGTGGAGTTAGAGAAACACAGTTACTGGATTCAGTGGGCAGAACCTTCCATTCTAAAGTCTAAGTTTGGTGTTGGGAGCAGAAGTCACAGTGTTTTCCACTGGAGGGGTGGGATGTTTGGCCACTCACGGTCTTGGTCAGCTCATTACTTATGCATCCATGCAGAGCATGGCCAATGTTGTGGCAGGAGTGGGAAGGAAGCTTCCCTTCCTGCCGTTACCTCATAGGGTTGAAGGTCTGGGTGCCCTATTTATAGGGCACCCAGGCAGCCTCCCTCCCTTTCCCTCTTCACCTTCCTCCCACATCCAGCCTTGGTGCAGTTTGTGATACTGGCAGCCGATATGAATCAAGTTGTGAGCGGCCCCCAAGAAGGTGAAAGCAGCCTCTGCTTACCTCAAGTCATGGAAGGAGTTAAGCTTGCCAGGTGCACACCACTTATGTGTAGTCATAAAAGTGAACGTTTTAATTTTTCGCTGGTGGGGAAATTAATTTGGAGGGGGAACTTGATTCTGGTGAGGTGACCTTTTAATGAGCATGCATGATACGCTAATGATTGCAAAAGGACTTCTGATATTGTTCATCGTGAAGCTTGACCCATCTTTGAAGTCCCAAGAACAGAATTCCTACAGTTCATCTCAATGTTGGGAAACTGATAAAATCAAAGTACTGCGGATGCTGGATCTCTGAAACAAAAACAGAAAATGCTGGAAAAACTCTTCAGGTCTAACAGCATTTGTGGAGAGAAAAAAAAACAAAGTTAACGTTTCAAGTCCGTATGCCTCTTCTTCAGAGCTAAAGAGAAGTTAAAAATGTGATGAAACAGATGCTATTAGACCTACTGAGTTTTTCCAGCATTTTCTGTTTTTGTTTGGGAAACTGATTTTTGGCTTCACGCTAAATTAAGTTCCCCAGGCCACCATGATTCCTATTGCTGGTAACACTGGAAGATTCTGTCCAAAATGACAGAGAGATTAGAGAAAGACTTAGAGAAACTCTGTTCAGTGCATGATGTAAGAGTTAGAGATGGAAGAGTCAGTGTTTGGCTTTGAGAACGATGGAGTTGGAAATGGCTTAGTTTAAACCTGGATCCTTGTTGTCCATAACACACACATCAATAATCCTTGTGCTTACAGCCATGTGTTCGAGACATATTTCAAGTATGTTTGGATAAGCCAAGAGATAAGAAGTCATAATAATGGCTACTACCATCTGTAACCTGACTTGGGAAGTACAGCCAGAACCACTAGCCACTCTAAGGACCAGGAAACGCTCTCAGGCTTTGTAACGATTGCAGCTATATTAGCCTTTGTGGCAGGCACTTTTCAAGCAGTTGTGTTCTGTCACATTTCCAACCTTAAGTGTGCACTTATGTGATGCAGATATGCTACAGTACAGCCCCTGTCAAGATATCCTAGACTGTGGTTCAGAATAACACCAACAGTATTGGTTTGATTCTACTTCCAGCTGAGATAGACTTGGGACCTGCATCCTTGCCCTGTCCCTGAGAGTGGAAGGCAGTGGCAAACCGCCACTGACAAAAAAGCTGCCATGCAAGTGGCTCAGGCTGCAGCATCAGCAGATAAATGAGCCAAAGGACATGCGTTCGAGCAGAACACACATGACATGATTGTGTCCTGAACAAGAGTTAGACTAGGCAAATGAGAAAAAGCAGCAGCAATCAGAGAGAGACAAAAGCCCAAACTTACCATTGCATTGATCAGCTCCATCTGCATAAGTACCTTAAGACCTTGATCCACAAGTCACCGTAAAATTGTACCATAGAATCCTCAAGAAAGATTCCAGCAGCAGCTAAACCAACTTTTAATGCACACAGTGCAGGACTTTTTGATGAGCTGTTCATGCTGAGCTCCAGGGCAGTGCATTGTGGGGGGGGGGGGGGGTGGCAAATACCTCCCCCTCCACCCCCCAACTACCCTATGCTGCCCCCGCCCTCAGGCCTGACTGCTGACATCCCCCACCCCATAGGCTTGACTCAACCTGACTCCCAGCCTTGGGAGCCTGCTGCGCCTGGCCTGAATCGGAAGGTCAGATGAGAAAGGGTCGGCTGTATTTCATGGTAACTACGAACGGATTGGCAGTCTGACTCAATTTACACTCCACCGGAGGTTACTGGCAAATATGTTTCATTGAATACTTCTGCCTACCCATTTGTCTGTTTTAAGTGTTCCCTAATTGAAGGCGGACATAGGATGGATAGATGACTGTCAATGGCTCTCTTCTAGGGCTTATTCACTGGGTTACTAGGTATTTTGTTATGATCCCCACAGAGCACAATAACTTAAAAAGAAATATGAGCTTCCAGTTAATAGCTGAAAGCATAACACAATAACATATCAGATTTTAAGATATTTACAGTAACAAGCAGACTATGTACTATTGACTAAACATGTTTTTGTAGGAACTTATAACTTGATCTACAGAACAGAGCTTTTTAACACAACTGAAAAACCCAATATCAGGTTTCAGGTTACACGGTCCTTTAAGTAGACATTCAATTCTCCCAGATTCAGTCCAAAATGATTCCTAGCTCCAGAGAGTTTACTTCCGATCTTTTCCTTTCCCAGCTGGAAACTTTTAACTCTAGGATTGTCTTCCACAGTGCGAGTTTTCCTGGAGACTTCTCTCTATAGCTAGAGCTAGGCGACTTGTAACTCATTGTAACTCCCCAAAAATTTGTTCTGTCCAATCCAAATGTGAGCTCCCACCTGCATTTTAACATGGTCAACCATAGAGACTTTTGGCCTTTAGCTGCTCTCTTTTTCTTTCTCAGACCGACAGATTAACTTGCCTGGTATTTTAGGAAAGCTGGTAACCCAATATCACAACGACCTCCTTGGCACCTTTCTCCTCCTTGTGGCAGCATGAATCTCATGGGCCTCGTGTCCTGGTAAAAATGCTGATTTAGCTATCCTTAAGATGCCAACTAGTTTATAATCTTGGAAGTAAATGGACATTTTAAAACGCAGCTGTTTACAATCCAACATTCTGAACACTTTTCGGGGACTTTAGAGATTCAGAGTCTATCCACTGTTGGCACAGAGGCTGCTGTCATTGTCTCCAAGCGTAAATATCTTGCACCTTCCTCTCAGTGAAAAAATCTGGGCCAATTTAATCTCTAACAACCAAATTACCAGGCTTGTTGTCAGGAAGACTTCAGAATGGGTCACATAACCCCCTTCATTTTACTCTAAATTAAAGACAGTCCCAAAACATAATCTTCTAAATCTCATTGTACCAGCTGGGGTGCCTGTGATTATTTGAATTAGATAGCTGGGGTATATAGATGTATAGTCAACTGGAGAGATGGTGCCATTTTTCTATAGCACAACTAGTGATCTGTGTGAGAAAAGACTGGTTAACAGTAATGTGGTGGCTCAAACATGTGTAAATTGGATTCAAGGTCTGTGGAATCCTAGTCATAGAATGCTTGTGGGAACTGGACTGCAGTAGCCAATTTGCGTGGTGACCTTCAGCTCATTCAGATGGTCATCACATGAGTTCCTGTAGACATCCCCAGGGTTTGTATGCTCTCGAATTACTCTGAAATGTTGAAGCTGAGCTAAAGTGCATGGTAGGCAGACCCTGTGGGATCTGTATCCCTGGGCTGAGCAGCTGCAGGGATTCTAGCTGCCTCATGTGTATGTCCTGCAATTCAATTGGTCTTAGCTCATTCTCACTCGTTCTTTGCCAACGGTTCACTTCTGAAACTCATTAATTGTCTCTTGCTTAGTCAGGTAGCTATGTCTCTGGTGCTTGCCATTGCAGGGAACGGTGAACAGCTTGTTTAGATGCCATCACCTCATGCTTCTGGTTACCGAGAGAAGCAGAAAATGTATCTCCCATAAGCACAGAGACAGTTACTGAATGGAGGAATGAAAAGTTTTGTACCAACAAAGTACCCAAACCCTGGGAGTATTTGAAGGCAATAATGAGTGGGGGGTGGGGTGGGGTGGGGTGTGGGTGGTGGGTATGGTGATTGCTTATGCTGGGTACTTGAAGTGGAAAGTGTTAACAGTGATAGGCTCAAGAATTCACTATAGGATGCAACAGACACACGAGTATTAAATGTTTGGAATAATCTCTTCTGTTATTTCCAGGTTTCTGGATTACTAGTGCAGGATTACAGCCATGACTATAGTCATTGGAACTCTGTTAAATCACTCGGCGAGTGGTTACATGAAGAAAAGGTACCTTGCTATTCTCTTCCCCCACCTTTTTATTGAGTACGGATTTAAGGTGCCTTGTCCATGACCTTTCTCCATTTGCGAATATTGGAGTGAGGGCCCTCAATTTTGGTTGAAGGTTTCACTTCTGGCCTTATTTCTGCCCCTGCCAGATGTGTGAGTGCTCAGTAAAAGTATAACCCACTGAGACTAATTGTAGCAGCGTTGTCGCTGCCCAACTAAGATCAGCTGGCCAGAGTAGAGCACTGATTAGACTTGGGGCATGGGATCTTTATTCTTCATTTACACACAGCATTTATCCCTAAGCTGTCTGAGGATCTTGAAGAAACTGTTGTCAAAAGTCCAAATGCTCTTTAGAAGTGGTACAGTATGGCTTTAACTCTGTCAAAATTTCCTCTGTGTTTCTGAAACACATCTGGTTGCTGAGTTAGTAACTGGACTTATAAACTTTGCAAAAGAGAATTTGTTTTTAGGAGTGGGTTGTTGGAGCAGAGAGTTTGCTGATACGTCTCGTGTGGAGTGGTAGCCATGTGTTAAAGTATCACTTCTTTATTAGCTAATTAAACCATGTTAAAACTACATAGTGCTGATATCCATGAGTCTGCACCCCAACCCATAATCATTAAATCATAGAATGGTTACAGCACAGAAATGGCCATTCGGGCTGTCAAGTCCATGCCAGCTCTCTGCAAGAGCAACTTGGCTATTCTCACTCCTCCCACCCTTTCCCAATAAACCTGAATATATCTTTAGGTGCTTGTCCAATTTCTTTTTGAAAGCCACAGTTAAATTTAGCTCCACCACATTCTCAGGCAGTGCATTCTGGATCCTAACCACTTGCTACATATAAGTAAGTTTTCTTGTGCCATCTTTGGTTCTTTTGCTAATCATCTTAAATCTGTCCTCCAGTTCTCAACTCTTTCGCCAAAGGGAAGTTTGTCTCTATTTACTGTGTCATGATTTTGAATACTGCTATAAAATTTCCTCTGAACCTTTTCTTCTCCCAGGAAAACAGCCCAACTTATCTCCAATTTATCCACCTACCTGGAGTCCCTCATCCCAGAACCAATCTTGTAAATCCTTTCTGCGCCCCTGTCCAAAGCCTTCACGTCCTCCCTAAAGTGTGGTGTCTAGAATTGGGCACAATACTCCAGTTGAGGCCAGACCAGTGTTTTATACACATTTATCATAATTTCCTGGCTTTTGTACTGTATGCTTCGATTTATAAAGGATCCATTTTAACCAATTTTCCCTGTCACTTTCAGCAATTTGTGCACACGTACACGAGATCTCTCTGTTCATGCATCCCCTTTAGAGTTGTACCCTTTATTTTATGTTGCCTCCCATTCATGCTACCAAAATGAATCACTCACATATTAAATTTCATCTGCCATGTGTTTCCCCCCCCGCCGCCATCCCACTAGTCTGTCTATGTCCTCTTGAAGTTTTTACCATCCTCCTTGCAGTTTACAATATTTCCAAGTTTCGTGTCATTTGTAAATTTTGAAATTGTGCCCTGTACACCCAAATCTATGTCATTAATATAGGTCAAGAAAAGTACTGGTCCGTGTGCTGATCCCTGGTGAACAACCTTCACCCAGCACAAAAAACAATTGTTTATCACTACTGTTTCCTGTCACTCAACTGATTTTGTATCCGTGTTGCCATTGTTCCTATGATTCCATAGTCCTCAACTTTGCTAACAAATCTATTGTGTGGCATTTTATCTAAAGACCTTTGGAAGTCCATACACATCACATGAAACACTCATCAACTCTCTGTTACTTCATCAAATACTCGATCAAGTTTGCCTTGAACAAATATGGACTGGCTTTCCTTAATTAGTCCACCCTTGCCCTAGTGACTGTTAATTTTGCCCCAGATTGTTCCTAAAAGATATCCCAAAATTGAAGTTAAACTGACTGGCCTGTAATTGTTGGGTTTATTCTCACATGCTTCTTTGAAGCTTTGCAATTCTCCAGTCCTCTGGCACCACCACCGTATCTAAGGAGGATTGGAACATTATGATCAATTCCTGCCCTTAGTTCCCTCAGTATCCTCATTTGCATCTCATCCGGTCCTGGTGGCCTATCAATTTTAAGTACAACCATTACATGTACAGACAGACAGACAGACTCACAATGGAGAGAGTCACCTGCAAGACATGTGATCATGACAGGAGTGTCATGTGAACATGACAGCAAACAAGCGTACTGTGTCACTGAGGGGCAGAAAAGCCACCTGTGTCTGGAATGTGGGAAGAACCTTCTTCTTTGGTGTAACCATTTCCAAAAGCGTAGCTATTGGAAGATCTTCTGATATGCCACTTTTTCCCAACATCAAATCAACGTGTTGGAGGAGATCCTGGGATTCATCTCCTTAGGCCTTTAGTAAGCTTCGAGGAAGGTAACACTAGCTGGGAGTTTTGAGAACTTCTGAAGTGTTCCAAACCATTACTAGACTAAGGTAGTCCATTCCAGAGGGAATAGAATACCTCATCTGGAGGCAAAATTACTCCTTTTTAACTCATTTTTTCCCCTTCTTTGCCCCTGTGGGATCTCCTTATTTGCCAAAGGATGTTGAGAAAGTTAGGAATTATCAGCATTTTATTTTCCCCCTGTGTCCGGCAGGCATTGACTCTATGCTGGGCTACTTGAGGTCTTGCTAGTTGTTGTACGGTAAATTGTCCAAGTGGTCATTGTGCTTGCCTTGATGAGCCTCAGTGTGTTCAACTGTGGAGAACAGTTGAACTCAGTCCTCCCCTCACTCAGTAACAATAGACCCTTCCAAATGCCCACCAAAGCCATTTTTGGTACCTAAACTGCTGCCTGGCTGAAATCAGCTAACTCTGTGAGCTTAAGATCTTTCTGGCCTGAATGGCCATTGACCATTGACTGTGCCTAGACCAAAAGCCTGAGATTTCCCTGGTCTGTATGGCCTATCTACATTGTGCCTCAGATCCTCCTGCTTTGAATGGTTGACAACCTAATGCCTAAAATTGAGACCTGAAGGTCACGATTGTAAAAAATGTAAACAGCGCCGTTGCACTTTTTGAGATGTTGCCCAGCACACTACAGCTGTGAGAGCCCAGAAGGTCAGATCTCAGCTGGCATTATTATTATAAATGGCATTTCAAATTGAGACTGATGGAGAAAGGTTGGAATTGGGAAGGAAATGTCATTTTGGACTAAAATGGAGTATGTTCTAGGTGGTATTAAAAATCTGTTGTTTCATGGGACTTTTTTTTACTTGTTGAGCAGATCCCAGCCCTTTACGGGATAGACACCAGAATGCTCACCAAGATTGTCCGGGATAAGGTAATCAGTATGGTGGCCATTTTGAAATTCTCACAACAAACTGAATTTTCCTTCGAGTCATTTCATGCATTTAAACAAATTCTTCCTTCACAGGGAACAATTCTTGGTAAAATTGAGTTTGAAGGTGATCCTGTAGAATTTGTAGATCCCAACCTACGAAATCTGATGGCAGAAATATCAACCGAGGTAAGTCTTATTTCGCATTCAATTTGTTTTTAAAGATTTTTCTGATGAACAGCTTGTAATTTGCTTCCAACCACTTTGACAGAGTTGCTAATCTTAAACTCCTCATTGCTATGGGGTGATTCCAGGTGGGTTTGTGATAAAAACTAGGAGCAGGAGTAGGCCATTCGGCCCTTCGAGCCTGCTCCGCCATTCATTATGATCATGGCTGATCATCCAACTCAATAGCCTGCTCCCACTTTCTCCCCATATCCTTCGATCCCTTTCGCCCCAAGAGCTATATCTAACTCCTTCTTGAAAACATACAATGTTTTGGCCTCAACTACTTTCTGTGGTAGCAAATTCCACAGGCTCACCGCTGTCTGGGTGAAGAAATTTCTCATCTCAGTCCTGAATTGTCTATCCCATATCCTCAGACTGTGACCCCTGGTTCTGGACTCCCCCCACCATCGGGAGCATCCTTCTGGCATCTACTCTGTCTAGTCCTGTTAGAATTTTAAAGGTTTCTATGAGATTCCCTTCATTCCTGAACTCCAGCGAATATAATCCTAACCGACTCAATCTCTCCTCATTATGTCAGTCCAGCCATCCCAGGAATCAGTCTTCGCTTCACTCCCTCTATAGCAAGTACATCCTTCCTCCGATAAGGAGACCAAAACTACACACAATATTTCAGGTGTGGTCTCACCAAGGCCCTGTATAATTGCAGCAAGACATTCCTCCTCCTGTACTCAAATCCTCTGGCTATGAAGGCCAACATACCATTTGCCTTCTTTATCGCCTGCTGCACCTGCATGCTTATCTTCAGCAACAAAAACAAAAATAGCTGGAAAAACTCAGCAGGTCTGACAGCGCCTGTGGAGAGGAACACCGTTAACATTTCGAGTCCGTTTGACTCTTCATCAGAACTAAAGAAATATAGAAATGTGGTGAAATATAAGCTGATAGAGGGGGGTGGGATAGGTAGAGCTTGATAGGGGGCCAGTGATAGGTGGAGGCAAAGAAGAGATTGCCAATGATGTCATAGACAAAAGGACAAAGGGGTGTTGGCGGTGGTGATATTATCTAAGGAATGTGCTAATGGTGACATTTAAGGATAGAAAGCAGGACAAACAAGCCCACCTATTTTTAAATCTTTCGTTTTATCTCCACCTTTTAGCCCATTTCAATCTCTTGCCCCCACCCCACCCCCACCAGGGCCATCTGCCATTTGTCTGTCCTGCTTTCTACCTTTAATGTCACCATTAGCACATTCCTTAGATTATATCACTACCGTCAACACCCCTTTGTCCCTTTGTCTACGACATCGTTGGCAATCTCTTCTTTGTCTCCACCGGCCCTTTATCCAGCTCTACCTGTCCCACCCCCCTCTACCAGCTTATATTTCACCACATTTCTATATTTCTTTAGTTCTGATGAAGAGTCATACAGACACGAAACGTTAACTGTGTTCCTCTCCACAGATGCTGTCAGACCTGCTGAGTTTTTCTAGCTATTTTTGTTTTTGTTTCAGATTTCCACAGACATCCGCAGTATTTTGCATATATTTTGCTTATCTTCAGCGACTGTTGTACAAGGACACCCAGGTCTTGTTGCACATTCCCCTCTCTCAATTTATAGCCAATTAAATAATAATCTGCCTTCCTGTTTTTGCTACGAAAGTGGATAACCTCACATTTATCCACATTATACTGTATCTGCCATGCATTTGCCCATTCACTCAGCTTGTCCAAATTACACTGAAGCATCTCTGCATCCTCCTCACAGCTCACCCTCCTACCCAGCTTTGTGTCATTTGCAAATTTGGAGATATTACATTTAATTCCCTCATCTAAATCATTAATATATATTGTGAATAGCTGCAGTCCCAACACCGATCCCTACGGTACCCCACTAGTCACTGCCTGCCATTTGGAAAAAGACCTGTTTATTCCTACCCTTTGTTTCCTGTCTGCCAACCAGTTTTCTATCCATCTCAATACACTACCCCCAATTCCATGCGCTTTAATTTTACACACTAATCTCTTATGTGGGACTTTGTCGAAAGCCTTCTGAAAGTCCAAATAAACCACATCCACTGGCTCCCCCTCATCAACTCTACTAGTTACATCCTTGAAAAATTCCAGTAGATTTGTCAAGCATAAATTCATGCTGACTGTCCGATTCTGCCACTGTTTTCCAAGTGATGTGGTGTTGGGGGCTGCAGTGTGGGAGGGAGGGGCACCAAGGAAATCGGTTTTTGGGAAATGGGGTCTGAAGTGTGGCAGGACGTGTGGGTGCCGGGAATTGGGAGTTGCATTATGGTGGGCATAGGGAGCTCTCCTTGATGTGGTTCAGGATTGAGAAGTTCGCCACTACACCTTGTATCTAGATTGAGAGCTGGAATTATCATGATGGTTTTATTGTGCTTGTGGGAAATCCCTTGATAAGGGCAAGAAACCTGAAAAGAATATCTGACGTTGTTGAATTTGTGCTCAATGGAGTGAGGAGTATGTAAAGTGCTTGTACATGTGATGCAGTTCCACCTTGTTAACATTGAAATTTTACAGGTGAACATTTTGTTTGAATGAATTGGTGTTACATGTGACACAACTCATTGTATTTCGACAGGAAATTAAAGTCTATGGGAAAGGGAATCCGATCAAAATCGTCGCAGTAGACTGTGGTATAAAGCACAACATAATCCGACTTCTTGTGAAGGTATCTCCATCTGTCCCTCAGCCAACAGCACTTTGAATTACGACCACACTGTTGCTGCATTGCACTGGGAAGCATTTAGAATCTACAATTTCTATTACAGTGGGATTTAATAATCTTTGTTTCCTTTGGTAGATAGGATGGTATGTTTTGTGAATGGGCCATTATTGTCCCAATATTTGTCTGTAAAGTACACAGGCCATACCTCAGGAACTGTGACTGAAAACTCATTCCACTTTTGTGATATGTCATTGTCTGCTAAGAATGCAACAATGTTTGTGCAAATATTAAGCACAACCTGATTTCAATGTAATGCCACCTTGGATGTCTCCATGGGTATCCTGGACTTGTCTGGTTTCCAGGGACACCCAGGTGTTGACTTGTACTGATCTGGTTTCTAGGGGAGAGTCCCAAACTCTTTGATCTCTCATCATTCTTGAATTGTGATCCCAGCCAGTGAATTGTTTTGCTATTCAACTGCGGAGAACCTCATCACCAAGCCGCCGAAGTGCTGATCTATTGAGATCACCTGTCATTGCACACGCCTGAAAAGGTAACTGTGTAGCACCCTGTTACTTGGAGCAATGATGTTTACCTGCTTTGAGTTGAAGTGGCGCTTAAGGAGAACAGTTGCGATACGAAGCCAGAGGAAATCCTTCCTTTTAGATATGTATGACTGCACGTTTGTACCAATTTTCAATATGTTACCAACTGTATGATCTTTGAATGAGGCCCAAGGAATATGACAATAAATGGTGCTATTTTCTTTTCAGAGAGGTGTTGAATTACATTTGGTTCCATGGGATTATGATTTTACTAATATGGAGTATGATGGACTCTTCCTATCCAATGGCCCAGGAGATCCCACATTGGCAAAACAGTTGGTTGCAAACGTACACAAGGTGTAGGCTTCATTCCTTCAATGTAAACATATCTTTTTTTCGATGTAACTGTCAGTTAAATGTTTTATAAAGTGGTCAATTGTTTGTAATGTACTGTCGAGTGCTCCAGTCGTGTGCACTGCCTCATTTCTGGAGGAGCACATTAGGCCATCCTTGTCCTGTAATTGATGATTGGTTTTTATACTGTTTAGGTAATTAAAAGCAATCGTCCTGAGCCGATGTTTGGTATCTGTATGGGGAACCAGCTGACTGCATTAGCTGCTGGTGCCAATTGCTACAAATTGCCAATGGGAAACAGGTACTGGAAATCATGCGCTGCCTCCTGTATATGTAATTTCTGCGGTCTGTTCTTTTTCTGCCTCTTTTTCAGATCTTTTTGTATATAGTTGAGTGTGATGTGATGCATTTCTGATGATGCTTGATGAGCAACCCAAAGTTTGATTCGTGCCATGGCAACACATAGAATCAGTGATTTATGTGCTAACATCAGGGAACTGACCCTGGAAACCGCTGAATTTTTACCTCAAACCAAAATGCATCACTAATGTTTGTCAGGGAATGAACCTGCCACCCTACCCGGTCTGACCTGCCTGACATCAATCACACACCACGTCATTCACACTCTCTCTCTGCCCCTATTGCTCTGGCCCATTTTAAAAGGGTACCTAGCAGTGAACAGCAGTTAGGTTTCAGACCTTTACCTTGATAAGCTCACTCCAAGCCCTAAAATCTGCCCATCCTTCCTTTGGTCTTTGATGTTCTCATGCCCCTTTTAAACACAGCTAAAATTTTCCTGTGGGTGTTGGGGGAATGTGGGTGGTGATGGCCTATCTCTCACTGGTAGCGATCTCTCCCTGCCTGAGTTACCACCATCCCAAAATTTGTCGAAGCCGAGGTGGATGATGGAACTCATATGAACATATGAAATAGGAGCAGAAGTCGGCCATTTGGCCCTTCGAGTCTGCTCCACCATCCATTAAGATTATGGCTGATCTGTTTGTGTTTCGATTCCCACATTCCCATCTATCCCCAATAACCTTTGATTCCCTTGCCTAACAAGAATGTATCTACCTCAGCCTTAAAAATATCCAATGACCCCGCCTCCACCACCTTCTGAGGCAGCGAGTTCCGAAGTCGCACAACTCTCTGAGAAAAAATTTCACCTCATTTCTGTGCTAAAAGGGCAACCCTTAGTTTGAAAACAGTGCCCCCTAGTTCTGGAATCACCCACAAGAGGAAACATCCTTTCCATGCCCTCCTTGTCAAAACCGTTCAGGATCTTAAATACTTCAATCAAGTCACCCCTCACTCTGCTAAACTCCAGTGGAAAGTAGCCCAGTCTGTCCAACCTTTCCTCAGAGGATAAGCCCCTCATTCCAGGTATCAATCTAGTAAACCTCCTCTGAACCACCTCCAATGCATTTACATCCTTCCTTAAATAAGGAGACCAAAACTGCACAGAGTATTCGAGGTGCGGTCTCACCAGTGCCCTGTATAACTGAAACATAACATCCTTACTTTTATGATCAATTCCTCTCGTAATAAAGGATAGCATTCCATTAGCCTTTTTAGTTACCTGCATACTAACATTTTACCTGCACCTGCATACTAACATTTTGTGACTCATGCGCTAGAGCACCAAAATCCTTTTGCAGCTCAGAATTCTGCAGCCATTCTCCATTTAAGTAATACTCTGCTTTTTTATTCTTCCTGCCAAACTGAACAACTTCACGTTTTCCCACATTATACTCCATCTTCAGATTTTTGCCCACTCACTCTGTTTGTAACCCCTTTATGTCCCCTTCACAACATTCTTTCCTACCTAGAAACATAGAAAATAGAAGCAGGAGTTGGGCATTCGGCCCTTTTAGGCTGCTCTACCATTCACAAGGATCATGGCTGACCCTCTATGTCAACACCATACTCCCACTCTCTTCCCCCTACCACTTTAGAGTCTAGAAATCTATTTCTTTTTTAAATATATTCAGTGACTTGGCCTCCACAGCCTTCTGTTGGAGAGAATTCTACAGGTTCACCACCCTCTGAGTGAAGAAGTTTCTTCTCATCTCAGTCCTAAATGGCCTACTCCGTGTCCTGAGATTTGACCCCTTGTTCTAGACCCCTCAGCCAGAAGAAACATCATCCCTGCACCCAGTCTGCCCAGCTGTGTCAGAATTTTATACGTTTCAATGAGATTCCCTCTCATTCTTCTGAACTCCAGTGAATACAGACCTGGTTGGTCCAATCTCCCCTCGTATGACAATCCCACCGTTCCAGGAATCAGTCTAGTGAACCTTTGCTGCACTCCCAATATGGCAAGAATATCCTTTCTTAGGTAAGGAGACCAAAACTGCACATAATACTCCAGGTTTGGTCTTGCCAAGGTCCTGTACAGCTGCAGTAAGATATCCTGGCTGCCGTACTCAAGTCCTCTCGCAATGGAGGCGAAATACCATTTGCCTCCCTAACTGCTTGCTGTACCTGCATGCTTGCTTTCAGTGATTGTTGTACAAGGACACCCAGGTCCCTTTGTACATCAACATTTCCCAAAGTATCACCATTTAAATAATGCTCTGCCATTCTGTTTTTTCCTACCGAAGTGGATAACTTCACATTTATCCACGTTATACTGCATCTGCCATGTATTTTCCCACTCACTCAACCTGTCTAAATTGCCTTGAAGCCTTTTAACACCCTCCTCACTGCTCACATTCTCACCAAGTTTCGTGTCATCAGCAAACTTGGAAATATTACATTTGGTTCCCTCATCCAAATCATTGGTAACATATTGTGAATAGCTGGAGCCCAAGCACTGATCCCTGCAGTACCCCACTAGTCACTGCCTGCCAATCCAAAAAAGACCCATTTATTATTACTCTCTGTTCCTACTGACCAATCAATTATCAATCCATGCCAATATATTACCCTCAACCCCATTTGCTTTGATTCTGCACACTAACCTCTAATGTGGCACTTACTGAAAATCCAAATACACCACATCCACTGGTTCTCCCTTATTTATTCTGCTAGTTATGTCCTCAAAAAAAACTCCAGTAGATTTGTCAACCATGATTTCCCTTCCATAAATCCATGTTGACTTTGTCTAATCCTATTGTTATTTTCTAAGTGTCCTGTTATCACATCCTTTATAACAGACTAGCATTTTCCCTCTACTGATGTTAGGCTAACCGGTCTATAATTCACTGTTTTTTCCCTTCCTCCTTTTTTAAATAGTAGAGTTACATTTACCACCTTTCACTCTGCTGGGACTGTTCCAGAATCTACAGAATTTTGGAAGTTGACAACCAACATATCCACCATTTCCATGGCCACCTCCTTTAGTACCCTGGGATGTAGATTATTAGGCCCTGGGGATTTATCAGCTTTCAGTCCCATTTATTTCTCCAGCACTCTTGTTTTAGAAACACTATCTTCCTTCAATTCCTCCTTCCCATTGGACCCTTGGTTCCCTAGCATTTCTAGGAAGTTATTTTGTGTCTTCCTCCATGAAGACAAAACTAAAGTAGTTGTTTAATTGCTCTGCCATTTCCTTGCTCTATATTATAATTTTTCCCATTTCAGACTGTAATGGATCTACATTTGTCTTTTCTTTTTACATACTTATGGAAACTTATACAGTCTGCTTTTATGTTCCTTGCAAGTTTACTCTCACTCTATTTTTCCCCTCTTAATCAAGTTCTTGGTCTTCCTTTGCTGAATTCTAAACTGCTCCCAATCTTCAGGCATGCTACATTTTCTAGCAATTTTATATGTCTCCTCTTTGGATCTAATACTATCCTTAATTTCTTCTGTTAGCCATAATTGGGCCACTTTTCCAATTGTGTTTTTGCACCAGAAAGGAATGTATAACTGTTGCAATGCATATATTCGTTCCTTATGTATTAGCCATTGTCTATCCATCTTTTAATGAAGTTCCCCAATCTATCTTAAGCAACTCACACCTCATATCTTCTTAGTTTCCTCTGTATGGATTTAGGGTCCTAGTTTCAGATCAGACTACTTCATTTTCCATTCTAATGAAGAATTATTTCATGATATGGTCATTGTTCCCGAAAGGACCCTGCAGAACAAGATTATTAATTAATCCCTTCTCATTGCACAAAGCCAAATCTAGGATAGCCTGTTCTCTGGTTGGTTCCTCAACATACTGATCTTAAAAACCATCTTGTGCACGCTCCAGGAATTCACCACAGTATCATTGCTGATTTGGTTTGTCCAGTCTATCTGTAGATTAAAGTCACCCATGATTACCTGTAGCACCCTTGTTACATGCATTTCTCTTTTCCTGTTTAATACTTCCTCTACCTTACCACTACTGTTTGGAGGCCTATAGACAACTCCCACCAATGTTTTCCGCCCCTTGTTGCTTCTTAGCTCCACCCAGACTGATTCTACATCTAGATTTTCTGAGCTAATATCCCCTCTCACTATTGCATTGATTTCATCCTTAACCACAACGCCACCCCATATTCTTCTCCTTTTTGCCTGTCCTTCCTAAATATCGCGTACCCTTGGATTTTTGGTTCCCAGCCCTGGTCACCATGCAACCATCTTCCCCAGGATCAGTCCCAATGACACAGGAATCTAAATCCCTCCTACACCATCTCTCCAGCCACACATTCATCTGGTCTATTCCCCTATTCTTGATCTCGCTAGCATGTGGCACCAGGAATAATCCTGAGGTTGCTATTTTTGAGGTCCTGCTTTTAAATTTATTTTCTAGCTCCCTATTTGTTGCTTTCAGGACCTCATCCCTCTTTTTACCTTTGTCGTTGGTGGCAGTATGGACCACTATCTGTGGCTGTTCCCCCTCCCCCTTCAGGATGTCCTGCAGCCGCTCAGTGATATCCTTGATCCTGGCACAAGGGAGGCAACATACCATCCTGGCATCGCATCTGTTGCCACAGAAATGCCTATCTGTTCCCCAATTTACATTCCACCAGCTGCTGTGGTGGGATTTAAACCTGTGCCCCCAGAGGATTAGCTTGAGTTCCTGGATTACTAGTCCAATGAGATTACTACTACACCACCATCTCCCAAGTATCTTTGTGTCATCTGCAAATTTAGCTATCATGCCTTCACTCCCATCATCTAAGTCATTGATATAAATTATAAAAAGTTGAGGCCCCAGCACAGACTCTACTTGTCACATCCTGCCAATCAGACAAAGATCCATTTATGCAAAGTCTGTTCTCTGCTAGCCAGCCAATCTTTCATCCATTCTAATATGTTACCCCCTACACCATGAGCTTTACTTTTCTGTGATAATCTTTGATGTGGCACTTTATCAAATGCCTTCTGGAAAGCTAAGTACAGCAGATCTACAGGCTCCCCTTTATCCAGAGCGCATGTTACTCCTTCAAAGAACTCCAATAAGTTGATTAAACATAATTTCCCTTTCACAAAACTATACTGATTGTTCCCAAATACCTTGAGTTTCTCTAAATGCCCAGTTATAATATGTTTAATGCTCAATGTTTGATCAACCTTCCCCACGACAAACGTTAAGCTAATTGGCCTATAGTTTCAGATATTCTGCCTCCCTCTCTTCTTCAATAGAGGGGTTATATTTGCTACTTTCCAGTCTGATGGAACCTTTCCAGAATCTAGGGAATTTTGTAAAATTAACACCAACACATCAACTACCTCATGAGCTACCTTTTTTTTAAGACTCTAGGATGAAGTCCATCAGGACCCGGAGACTTGTCAGCCCGCAGCTCAATCAGTTTGTTCAGCACTGCTTCCCTACTGATTGTAATTTCACTAAGTTCCTCTCTCCCTTCCACCTCTTGATTTACAGCTATTACTGGAATGCTCTTTGTATCCTCGTAGTGAAGATGGAAGTAAAACATTTGCTCACTTTATCCACCATTTCCTTATTATCTACTATTAACTCCCCATTCTCAATGTACAGGACCAATGCTCACTTTATTTACTCTTTTCCTTTTTTAAATACCTGTAGAAACTCTTATTATCCATTTTTACATTTCTAGCTAGCTTCCTCTCATGCTCTGATTTCTTTCTCCTGATTAACCTTTTAGTCATTCTCTGCCATTCTTTATATTCTGACCAACCATCTGACCTGCCGCTCACCTTTGCACAGTTATAAACTTTTGCTTTAAGTTTGATGTTTTCTAACATATTCACAGGCCAATGGAGAGGGAAATCCAGGCCCAGTGGTTTGAAAGAAGCAGGGTAAAAATACTTGTACCACTATCAGACAGGAAAGTAATATATAATTTTTTTATATCTAGTGCAAGACAGTTTTATTCAAGAAGAGAGGGAGGCAGAAAATAGGAAACTATAGTGATATTGGGGCAAGATCAAAATGATTGCATTGGAGGATTGTTGACCAGTTTATTGAACGATGCTGTTTCTTCGAAGGCTGTAATTTCATCGTTGGGGAGCTGGAGTTTTGGAGTTTAAAGTAATTGGTCTTATAGCCGACCAGGAAATGGGCTGGAACTGCCCAAACTTGCTTCTCACAGAATCTGTGTCCAGCAAATAAGTCAGCATGTTTAAATTTTTGTACTTAGCATGTTCAAAACTCTATAAATGGGGGCGTTGTTTGTGCCTTGCTGTCGAGTCTTATATTCAGCTGAATTTAAAGCTTTATCTCTGTTGCCCAAGTGTGCAGAGTTCAACCACCGCTAAGGCACTTGCATAGCAGCAGCAGTGATCTAGGTTACCGTTCAGTTATCCCTGTCAATGTACTTACCCCACTGGGCCAAGGCAGAAAGAGCTAACTTGTTTAGGAATTGAGAAATGGTATGAAATGAGGCAGGGAGTGGAAAATAATCCTGGAAGTGCTTGGATTTGCTGATGTTTATTTCTAAAAATACCTACCTACCAACTATTGTTTTTCTAACACAGAGGACAGAACCAGCCTGTGATGAATGTAATGAATGGCCAGGCATTCATCACTGCACAGAATCATGGATATGCCATCGACAGTTCATCCCTGCCAGAAGGATGGAAGGCAATGTTTGTAAATGCTAACGATGGCACCAATGAGGTAAGCAGAGACTGACAAGGAAAAGGATTGCCAGATGAGTAAGTGCTCTCATAGGAATATCACGTATTTTAAAATAATGCGTTAAGATTCATTATGACTCCTTGAAGGTTATTTGACTTAATAAGCCCAATAAATAGCTGAACCATATAGATCAAGAAATTCGGAAAGTTAATGCTGATCCATGTGGATGTCGGTCTGTGAGGCGAGTGGAGGTCGGTCGGTCTGTCTGAAGTGAGTGGAGATTGGTCGGTCTGTCTGAGGTGAGTGGGGTCAGTCAGTCTGTCTGTGAGGCGAGTGGATGTCGGTCGGTCTGTCTGTGAGGCGAGTGGAGGTCGGTCGGTCTGTCTGTGAGGCGAGTGGAGGTCGGTCGGTCTGTCTGTGAGGCGAGTGGAGGTCGGTCGGTCTGTCTGTGAGGCGAGTGGAGGTCGGTCGGTCTGTCTGTGAGGCGAGTGGAGGTCGGTCGGTCTGTCTGTGAGGCGAGTGGAGGTCGGTCGGTCTGTCTGTGAGGCGAGTGGAGGTCGGTCGGTCTGTCTGTGAGGCGAGTGGAGGTCGGTCGGTCTGTCTGTGAGGCGAGTGGAGGTCGGTCGGTCTGTCTGTGAGGCGAGTGGAGGTCGGTCGGTCTGTCTGTGAGGCGAGTGGAGGTCGGTCGGTCTGTCTGTGAGGCGAGTGGAGGTCGGTCGGTCTGTCTGTGAGGCGAGTGGAGGTCGGTCGGTCTGTCTGTGAGGCGAGTGGAGGTCGGTCGGTCTGTCTGTGAGGCGAGTGGAGGTCGGTCGGTCTGTCTGTGAGGCGAGTGGAGGTCGGTCGGTCTGTCTGTGAGGCGAGTGGAGGTCGGTCGGTCTGTCTGTGAGGCGAGTGGAGGTCGGTCGGTCTGTCTGTGAGGCGAGTGGAGGTCGGTCGGTCTGTCTGTGAGGCGAGTGGAGGTCGGTCGGTCTGTCTGTGAGGCGAGTGGAGGTCGGTCGGTCTGTCTGTGAGGCGAGTGGAGGTCGGTCGGTCTGTCTGTGAGGCGAGTGGAGGTCGGTCGGTCTGTCTGTGAGGCGAGTGGAGGTCGGTCGGTCTGTCTGTGAGGCGAGTGGAGGTCGGTCGGTCTGTCTGTGAGGCGAGTGGAGGTCGGTCGGTCTGTCTGTGAGGCGAGTGGAGGTCGGTCGGTCTGTCTGTGAGGCGAGTGGAGGTCGGTCGGTCTGTCTGTGAGGCGAGTGGAGGTCGGTCGGTCTGTCTGTGAGGCGAGTGGAGGTCGGTCGGTCTGTCTGTGAGGCGAGTGGAGGTCGGTCGGTCTGTCTGTGAGGCGAGTGGAGGTCGGTCGGTCTGTCTGTGAGGCGAGTGGAGGTCGGTCGGTCTGTCTGTGAGGCGAGTGGAGGTCGGTCGGTCTGTCTGTGAGGCGAGTGGAGGTCGGTCGGTCTGTCTGTGAGGCGAGTGGAGGTCGGTCGGTCTGTCTGTGAGGCGAGTGGAGGTCGGTCGGTCTGTCTGTGAGGCGAGTGGAGGTCGGTCGGTCTGTCTGTGAGGCGAGTGGAGGTCGGTCGGTCTGTCTGTGAGGCGAGTGGAGGTCGGTCGGTCTGTCTGTGAGGCGAGTGGAGGTCGGTCGGTCTGTCTGTGAGGCGAGTGGAGGTCGGTCGGTCTGTCTGTGAGGCGAGTGGAGGTCGGTCGGTCTGTCTGTGAGGCGAGTGGAGGTCGGTCGGTCTGTCTGTGAGGCGAGTGGAGGTCGGTCGGTCTGTCTGTGAGGCGAGTGGAGGTCGGTCGGTCTGTCTGTGAGGCGAGTGGAGGTCGGTCGGTCTGTCTGTGAGGCGAGTGGAGGTCGGTCGGTCTGTCTGTGAGGCGAGTGGAGGTCGGTCGGTCTGTCTGTGAGGCGAGTGGAGGTCGGTCGGTCTGTCTGTGAGGCGAGTGGAGGTCGGTCGGTCTGTCTGTGAGGCGAGTGGAGGTCGGTCGGTCTGTCTGTGAGGCGAGTGGAGGTCGGTCGGTCTGTCTGTGAGGCGAGTGGAGGTCGGTCGGTCTGTCTGTGAGGCGAGTGGAGGTCGGTCGGTCTGTCTGTGAGGCGAGTGGAGGTCGGTCGGTCTGTCTGTGAGGCGAGTGGAGGTCGGTCGGTCTGTCTGTGAGGCGAGTGGAGGTCGGTCGGTCTGTCTGAAGTGAGTGGAGATCGGTCGGTCTGTCTGAGGTGAGTGGGGTCAGTCAGTCTGTCTGTGAGGCGAGTGGATGTCGGTCGGTCTGTCTGTGAGGCGAGTGGAGGTCGGTCGGTCTGTCTGTGAGGCGAGTGGAGGTCGGTCGGTCTGTCTGTGAGGCGAGTGGAGGTCGGTCGGTCTGTCTGTGAGGCGAGTGGAGGTCGGTCGGTCTGTCTGTGAGGCGAGTGGAGGTCGGTCGGTCTGTCTGTGAGGCGAGTGGAGGTCGGTCGGTCTGTCTGTGAGGCGAGTGGAGGTCGGTCGGTCTGTCTGTGAGGCGAGTGGAGGTCGGTCGGTCTGTCTGTGAGGCGAGTGGAGGTCGGTCGGTCTGTCTGTGAGGCGAGTGGAGGTCGGTCGGTCTGTCTGTGAGGCGAGTGGAGGTCGGTCGGTCTGTCTGTGAGGCGAGTGGAGGTCGGTCGGTCTGTCTGTGAGGCGAGTGGAGGTCGGTCGGTCTGTCTGTGAGGCGAGTGGAGGTCGGTCGGTCTGTCTGTGAGGCGTGGAGGTCGGTCGGTCTGTCTGTGAGGCGAGTGGAGGTCGGTCGGTCTGTCTGTGAGGCGAGTGGAGGTCGGTCGGTCTGTCTGTGAGGCGAGTGGAGGTCGGTCGGTCTGTCTGTGAGGCGAGTGGAGGTCGGTCGGTCTGTCTGTGAGGCGAGTGGAGGTCGGTCGGTCTGTCTGTGAGGCGAGTGGAGGTCGGTCGGTCTGTCTGTGAGGCGAGTGGAGGTCGGTCGGTCTGTCTGTGAGGCGAGTGGAGGTCGGTCGGTCTGTCTGTGAGGCGAGTGGAGGTCGGTCGGTCTGTCTGTGAGGTGGGTGGAGGTTTTTTTTTATTCATTCACGGGATGTGGGCTTCGCAGGTTGGGACAGCATTTATTGCCCATCCCTAGTTGCCTTTGAGAACTGCCTTCTTGAACCGCTGCAGTCCATGTGCTGTTAGGAAGGGAATTCCAGGATTTTGACCCAACAACAGTGAAGGAACGGCGAAATATTTCCAAGTCAGGATGGCGTGTGACTTGGGAACTTCCAGGTGGTGGTGTTCCCATTTATCTGCTGCCCTTGTCCTTCTAGATAGTAGTGGCCGTGGCTTTGGAAGATCTGTCGAAGGAGCCTTGGTAAATTCCTGCAATGCATCTTGTAGATGATACACACTGCTGGTACTGTGTGTCGATGGTGCAGGCAGTGAAAGTTTCTGGATGGGGGCCAATCAAGCAGGCTGCTTTGTCTTGGGTGGTGTCAAGCTTCTTGAGCGTTGTAGGAGCTGCACTCATCCAGGCAAGTGTCCATCACACTCCTGACTTGGACCTTTAGATGGTGGACAGGCTTTGGGGAGTCAGGAGGTGAGCTACTCGTTGCACAATTCCTAGCCTCTGACTTGCTCTTGAAGCCACAGTATTTATACGGCTAGACCAGTTCAGTTTCTGACCAATGGTAACCCCCCTGGATGTTGATAGTGGGGGATTCAGTGATGGTAATTCCATTGAACATCAAGGGGCGATGGTTGGAATCTCTCTTACTGGAGATGATCATTGTCTGGCACTTGTGTGGCACGAATGTAACTTGCCACTTCTCAGCCCAAGCCTGGATATTGTCCAAGTCTTGCAGCATTTGGACATGGACTGCTTCAGTATCTGAGGAGTCGCAAATGGTGCTGAACATTGTGCAATCATCAGCGAACATCCCCTGTTCTGACCTTATGGTGGAAGGAAGGTCATTGATGAAGCAGCTGAAGATGGTTGGGCCTAGGACACTACCCTGAGGAACTTCTGCAGTGATGTCCTAGAGCTGAGATAACTCACCTCCAACAACCACAACCATCTTCCTTTGTGTTAGGTAAGACTCCAGCCAGTGGAGAGTTTTCCCTCGACTCCCATTGACTCCAGTTTTGCTCGGGCTCCTTAATGCCACACTTGGTCAAACGTGGCCTTGATGTCCAGGGCAGTCACTCTCACCTCACCTCTGGAGTTCAGCTATTTTATCCATGTTTGAACCAAGGCTGTAATAAGATCAGGAGCTGAGTGGCCCTAGCGGAACCCAAACTGGGCATAAGTGAGCAGGTTATTGCTAAGCAAGTGCTGCTTGATAGCACTGTTGATGACCCCTTCCATTACTTTACTGATGATGGAGAGTAGACTGATGGGGCAGTAATTGGCCGGGTTGGATTTGTCCTGCTTTTTGTGTTCAGGACATATCTGGGCAATTTTCCACATAGCTGAGTAGATGTCAGTGTTGTAACTGTACTGGAACAGCTTGGTTAGGGGTGCGGCAAGATCTGGAGCTCAAGTTTTCAGTACTATTGCTGGAATATTGTCAGGGCCCATAGCCTTTGCAGTATCCAGTGCCTTCAGCCATTTCTTGATATCATGTGGAGTGAATGAAATTGGCTGAAGACTGGCATCTGTGATGCTAGGGACCTCCGGAGGATGCGGAGATGGATCATCCACTCGGCACTTCTGGCTGAAGATTGTAGCAAATGCTTCAGCCTTATTTTTTGCACTGATTTGCATTAAGGATGGAGATATTCGTGGAGCCTCCTCCTCCAGTGAGTTGTTTAATCGTCCACCATCGTTCATGACTGGATGTGGCAGGACTGTAGAGCTTAGATCTGATCTGTTGGTTGTGGGATCGCTTATCACTTGTTGCTTATGCTGTTTGGCACCCAAGTAGTGCTGTGCTATAGCTTCACCAGGTTGACACCTCATTTTTAGGTATGCCTGAAGCTGCTCCTGGCATGCCCTCCTGCACTCTTCATTAAACCAAGGTTGATCCCCTGGCTTAACGGTAATGGTAGAATGGGGGACATGCTGGGCCATGAGGTTACACATCGGTCGGTCGGTCAGCCTGTGAGCGAGTGGAGGTCGGTTGACGTAGAAATAGCTGTTTTATGTGCTAGCTAACAGCCTGAAGTCAGGAAAGAGGTTAAAGCAGCCCCTGTATCCCTTCCTGTGGTGTTTCCAAGTGTCCTTTGCAGTCAACGTTGCCGGGAAGCAGTCTGGGAAGAGTAGTCCTCTGCAGTCACCTTCGCTGTGAAGCAGTCGGGGAAGAGTGTCCTCTGCAGTCACCATCACCGAGTGATAAAAAACAAAGAGTGACATCCCAGGAAAACCGTAAGTTCATTGGTTGGTAAGTAACTGCCAGTTCTGTCAAAGGGTCATGAGGACTCGAAACGTCAACTCTTTTCTTCTCCGCCGATGCTGCCAGACCTGCTGAGTTTTTCCAGGTAATTCTGTTTTTGTTTTGGATTTCCAGCATCCGCAGTTTTTTGTTTTTATCGCTAGTTTGAACTACCTATTCTAACTTGCTTTCAGATTAAAGGTAAATAGGAGAAATATTTTACAGATTGATAAACTAAAGACCAGTAGGAAATTTAAAAACAAATTGAAAAACTAATTAAATAAAATAGAGATGCAGGGCCAGGCCATGTGTTGTAGCTGCATGATGTGGGAGCTGGTGGACCCCATTGTGGTTCCTAGTGACCACATCTGTAGCAAATGTTGATTGCTCGAGGAACTCTGGCTCAGAGTTGATGACCCTGTTCTTTGGACTCTGCGACA
This sequence comes from Carcharodon carcharias, assembly GCF_017639515.1. Classification (NCBI taxonomy): domain Eukaryota; kingdom Metazoa; phylum Chordata; class Chondrichthyes; order Lamniformes; family Lamnidae; genus Carcharodon; species Carcharodon carcharias. The sequence goes on along the minus strand of NC_054478.1, from coordinate 120,475,711 downwards.
TATCGGGGGGGTGGGGGGTCGGGAATTACCTGGACACTGTGTTTCAGTAGACAGTCACATCCCTTAGATTAATTACCTTAAATTCGGCCAGTGGTCAGGGACAGGAGGGTGTGACTATGAGTGAGGCAGGTAGGGTGATCCTGGAAGTAACACTGCAGGAGCCTCAGCCCTTGCCCTTATCCAACAGGTTCGAGATTCTTGCTCCCTGTGTGGATGAGAGCGGGGATTGTAGGGAGGATGAGCAAACTAACCAAAGCACCATGGTACAGGGAGCCATTCAAGTGGGGGGAGAAAAGAGAAATGTAATTGGGATTAGTATAGTTAGGGGAATAGATGCTGGTCTCTGTTGCCAGGATCGAGAATCCTGAAGGCTGTGTTGCCTGCCTGATGCCAGGGTTAAGGATATCTCATCTGGGCTGCAGAGGAACTTGGAGTGGGAGGGGAAAGATCCAGTTGTTGTGGTCCACGTAGGTACCAACGATCTAGGTAGAACGAGGAAAGAGGTTCTGCTGAGGGAATACGAGCAGCTAGGGGCTTAATTAAAAAGCAGAACCAAAAAGGTAATAATCTCTGGATTACTACCTGAGCCACAAGCTAATTGGCACAAGGTCAATAAGATCAAAGAAGTAAATGTGTGGCTCAAAGATTGGTGTGGGAGAAATGGGTTCGAATTCGTGGGATATTGGCACCAGTACTGGGGAAAGAGGGAGCTATTCCGTTCGGACAGGCTCAACTTGAATCGTGCTGGGACCAGTGTCCTGCCGAATTGCAGAACTAGGGTTGTAGATAGGGCTTTAAACTAATTAGTAGTGGGGGGGAGGGTTCAATTGCATGGAAATATAAAAAATCAAAGATTTAAGGAGAGGGTAAGAGTGCAGGTTAGTGACGAGGCTGAATGTTCCCAAAATGTGAAAGGAAGGGACAGAGTGTGTGAACGCCATATTACACCAAAGAATCATATAAGAGTAGGGAAAATTGACAACAGGGCAAACTTAAAGGCTTTGTATCTGAATGTGTGTAGCATTTGGAACAAAACTAATAAGTTAACAGCGCAAATAGAGATAAATAGGTATGATTTGGTGGCGACTACTGAGACATGGTTACAGGAAGAACAGGTTTGGGAGTTGAATATCTAAGGGTACTCACTGTTTCGGAAGGATAGGCAGGAAGGAAAAGAAGATGGTGTAGCTTTGTTAATAAAGGAAGAGATCAATGGTATATTGAGGAATGATATAGGCACTGGAGAGCAAGACGTAGAGTCAGTCTGGGTAGAAATAAGAAATAGCAAGGGAAAGAAGTCCCTGGTGGGAGTAATCTATAGGTCCCCAAACAGTAGTTTATCAGTAGGGCACAGTATAAATCAGGAAATATTGGGAGCATGCAAGGAAGATACAAAAATAATCATGGGTGATTTAATATGCATATAGACTGGACTAATCAAATTGGCAAGGGTAGCCTCGAGGGAGAGTTCGTTGGGTGTATTAGAGATTGTTTCTTGGAGCAATATGTTCTGGAACCAACCAGGGAGCAGGCTATTCTGGATTTGGTTTTGTGTAATGAGATAGGATTAATTAATGATCTCATAGTAAAGGATCGCCTAGGGAAGAGTGATCATAGCATGCTAGAATTTCAAGTTCAGTTTGAGAGCGAGAAACTTGAGTCCCACACTCGTGTTCTGGAGTTAAACAAAGGTAACTACATAGACATGAGGGCAGATTTGGCCCTAGTGGACTGGGCAGGAAGACTACAAGGTAGGACAGTTGATGAACAGTGGCAGATCTTTAAGGAGATATTCAATTCCTCCCAGGTAAAATATATTCCAAAGAGGAAGAAAGGTGGTGAGAGGGGGAAAAAGCATCCATGGCTAAGCAAGGAAGTTAAAGATAACATAAAGGCAAAAACTAAGGCATACCAAATTGCAAAGGTCAGTGGCAGGCTGGAAGATTGGGAAACTTTTAAAGATCAACAAAGGGTTACTAAAATTAATAAAAAGAGCATAGGTAAATTATGAAAGAAAACTAGCGCAAAATGTAAAAACTGATGGCAAAAGCTTCTAAAAGTATATAAAAGGAAAGTGAATGTTGGTCCCTTGGAGGAAGAGACTGGAGAGTTAATGTTGGGAAAACAGAAGTGGCAGAGATGCTTAATCAATATTTTGCCTCAGTTTTCATGGTGGAGGACACTAGTACCACCCCAATTGTAACAGGTAGTGCAGAGGGGATAGAGAAGGAGGAACTTAGAACAATCACCATCACTAGAGAAAAAGTACTGAGCAAACTATTAGGATTAAAGGGTGACAAGTCCCCAGGACCTGATAGCTTACATCCCAGCGTCTTAAAGGAAGTGGCAACTGAGACTGTGGATGCATTGGCTATAATATTCCAAAATTCCCTGGATTTTGGAAAGGTTCCAGTGGATTGGAAAAATGCTAATATAATGACCTTATTCAAAAAGTGGGGGAGGCAGAAAGTAGGAAACTATAGACCATAGATATAGACAGACTATAGACGTCTTGTCATTGGAAAATTGTTGGAATCCATTATTAAGGAAGCAGTATTGGGGCATTTGGAAAGTCAAAATGCAATCCATCAGAGTCAGCATGGTTTTATGAAGAGTAAATCATGTTTGCTAGGGTTCTTTGAAGATGTGACAAGCAAAGTGGATAATGGAGATCCTGTAGATGTAGTATATCTGGACTCCCAGAAGGTCTTTGTTAAGGTGCCACACAAAAGATTAATGCACAAGATAAAATAGCATGGAGTTAGGCGGTATTAGCTTGGATAGAGGATTGGCTAACCAACAGAAAGCAGAGAGTCGGGATAAATGGGTCTTTTTCTGGATGGCAAGCTGTAACTAGTGGGGTGCCACAGGGTTCAGTCCTTGGGCCCCAACTATTTACAATCTATATTAATGACTTGGATTCAGGAATAGAAGGTACCCTAGTTAAATTTGCAGATGACACCAAAATTAGTGGGAAAGGAAGTTGCAATGAAGAAATAAGAAATTTACAAATAGATATGGACAGGTTAGGTGAATGGGCCAAAACTTGGCAGATGGAGTTTAATGTGGATAAGTGTGAGGTTATCCACTTTAGTCGGAAGAATAAAAAGGCGACTTATTAGTTAAATGGAGAGAAACTTCAGAATGCTTCAATGCAGAGAGATCTGGGTGTCCTCATGCATGAATCGCTGAAAGCTAGTATGCAGGTACAGCAGGTAATAAGGAAGGCAAATGGAATTTTGGCATTTATTGCTAAAGGAATAGAGTATAAAAATAGGGAAGTATTGTTGCAACTGTACGAGGTATTGGAGAGACCACACCTGGAGTACTGTGCCAGTTTTGATCCCCTTACTTGAAGAAGGATGTAGTTGCATTGGAGGCAGTTCAGAGGAGGTTCACTAGATTGATTCCAGAGATGCAGGGCTTATCTTATGAGGAGAGATTGAGCAGTTTAGGCCTATACGCGCTAGAGTTTAGAAGGATGAGAGGAAATCTAACTGAGGTATATGATATATAAGATGCTAAAGGGGATAGACAAAGTAGATATGGAGCGGATGTTTCCCCTTGTGGGACATTCTAGAATGAGAGGCCATAGTTTAGGCTAAGGGGTGGTAGATTTAAATCAGAAATGACGAGGTATTACTTTTCTCAAAGGGGCGTGAATCTGTGGAATTCACTACCTCAGAGTGCAGTGGATGGCATTACGCTAACTAAGTTTAAGGAGGAGATAGACAGAGTTTTAATTAGTAACGGGTTGAAAGGTTATGGGGAGAGGGCGGAAAATTGGAGTTGAGGCCGAAATGAGATCAGCCATGATCGTATTGAATGGTGGGGCAGGCTCGAGGTGCTGAATTGCCACCTACTGCTCCTAGTTCTTATGTTCTTATGTCCTCATGTTCTTATTCAGTGGTCATGATAATGGCAGGTTGTGCAGGCAAACAATTAGAGAACTAGAGGCTCAAATAGAAGCTATTTCTTGCTGGATTTGTGAATATATGGTTCAAATAGCCAAAATTATAGGAGGGAATTTTCTATTTATTTGGGCAGGATATGTGGTATAATGACTGTAGCAAAGTAGCAATATTACTGGACTAGTAATTCAGAGGCTCAGGCTATTACTCCAAAGACATGAGTTCAGATCAGAACTTGACAGCTAATTATTAATTTAATTAATAAATATGGAATAAAATGTTAGTCTCATTAACAATGATCATGAGTTTACCGGGTCATGGTAAAAACCCAATTGGTTCACAAACACCCTTTAGGGAAGGAGGTCTCCCATCCTTACTTGTGATTCCAGACCCACGGCAATGTGGTTGGTTGACTCTTAACTGTCCATTGGAATAGGCGAGCAAGACACCTAGTTGTATTGCTACAGAAAATTTGAATAAGAATAAAAGCAGAAGGACCACCTGGCATAGAACTAGGTACAGAAATGACAAAGGCACACCCAGCCCAATTGACCCTGCAAAGTCCTCCTCACCAAGGTATTGAGAAATTTGTCAAAATTGGAAGAGCTGTTCCACAGACCAGTCAAGCAACAGCCTGATCTAGTAATACTCATGGAATCATACCTTACAGACAATGTCCCAGACACCATCACCATCCTTGGGTATGTCCTGTCCCACTGTCAGGACAGGCTTGTCAGAGGTGGTGGTACAGTTGTATACAGTTAGAAAGGGAGTGTTCCTGGAAGTCGTCAGCATTGACTGTGGATTTAGCAGATGAAGAGCCTGGCTCCAGTTGTGTGCTCCAGGTTGGTCTGCCAAGTGGTTGAAGCATGGGAAGCATTTGCCGCTCATGTTGGAGTGGAAGGACTTCTCTGCTGTGCGAACATTCTGGCTTTCACACAAGGCACCTGTCTTTATGAAGTCTTTCCCACAGGCTGTGCTGCAGAGAAAAGACCCTGTTGCCCATTTGAATGTGTTGACGGCCACTTAGGATGTTGTGGTGGCTGATGAAGGCCATGTCAGACCAGGACGGCTGCTTGGTGCTGCTGCTGCGGTTACACCTGTGCCATATTACATTGTTAGATTTTAGTTCATGTTTCTGGCTTGAAGTTTTAGTATTGATGTTGCTCCTTTCATTCTGAAATAAGATTGTTGTAAAAAAGCATAAAATCAGCCCATGAATTGGAGTATAAAGACTTTTGTTTTACTAGCCAACTCCCAATTACAATTGCAGAATACTAGATAAGATAAACTAATGATAGCTCCACATTTTTCACCATTCTCATATGATTTTCATCCTCCTCAGCCATACTGCACAAACACAAAAGCACTGTTTGCTCCAGGTGTAGCAAGAAACAGTCTTGTTCTGGCATTTTATTGCTCCTCTTTTTCTTGTATCCTCATGGAGACCTGTTCTTGCAATGCATTTTTTAGTATCAGTATAAATGACAGTAAAAATGAAAAATGATTTGATGGTTTGGAAGAATCATTTTACATTTGAACAAGTAGACAGTGGAAACAGACATTGACAAACTGGGTTCACAAGTAGGCCTAATTTCATTTATAACTTTCCAGTTACGTGCCCACAGGGAACTTCACTTCGCTCCCATAAATCTCGAATTCTAGAGTACAATAGCATAGATTGGGATTTAATGTTGTTATGAATGCGGGACATTAAAAGATGGTTACATTTTGAAATGTTTTATTTAATTTAAAGTGAAACAACATGTTCTAGATAGGGAGAGGTCATGCTAAACCTGTGCCTGGAAACAGGCCCATATGATCTGCTTGTTATGGGGAAAGAAACCCAAACCAAAAGCAATTGAAAATCAAGTGAAAATTTTCACATCTTGACACATAAAAGGGACAGCTAATTTTTGGAGAAAGACATGGGGTAGAATTTAATGCCCCCTCTGAGCTGAGTTAGGAGGCAGGTGGGCAGTTAATTAGGTGAGAGTGTGTAACGTGAGGACCCTGCCACCTTCCCTTCTCCACCTGATTAAGTCCGGGGCAGAAAGGCTTGTGAATGGGGGAGTTGCCATACGGAAAGCCTGAAAAGCAAACCTGATGGGGAAGGTGGAATTCTCCTTTTGTGCTGATGGAGGGCTAACTCTTAGTTGATGGGATTTTCAGCCCTGGGGGTTCTTAATCCCAGGGAAACCTGATGCTCTCAATTAATGACTGATTAGCACTTAATATGGTGGGCTTTTCCCAACAGAAGTGACAGGGGTTTCTGCCAGTTCTCCTGTTGATGGGCAAGACCCCCATTGCAAACATTAAATGTTGTCCACAGAGACAGAGAGAGATACAATGCAGCTCTTCAGGCACGAGTAGGAAAAGAAGGTTTTCGTGTTAGCTACCAAGCAGGATGCTGTTAAAAGTTAGTTCTCTGTTCTGTTGTCTTCTCTTCAAACAGACAGAGGTTTTTTATTATTTTTTCATTCATGGGATGTGGGCGCCACTGGCTCAGCCAGCAGCTACTGCTCATTCTGAATTACTCTTGAGAAAGTTGTGGTGGGCTGCTGCTGTTCATGTAATGTAGGTACACCCATTGGGAGGGAATAGGGAGAGAGGTGCTGTCAAAGAGAGACATGTGTTGTCTCAGAGTTGTCCTTGCTGTCAGTTTAAATGTGTATGTTATGAAGTGCTGGGGACTAAAAGGACAGAAATGAGGAAACTACGCTGCTGGTACAAGATAAGATTGCTTTGGTCTTTAACTGGGAATGTGAGTCAATTAAATGAAAAACAAGTTAATTTTCTTGTTTCAGGGAATCGTACATGAGAGCAAACCCATTTTTACTGCACAGTTCCATCCAGAGGCAAAGGGAGGACCAACAGATACTGAAGTGAGTAAAATATTTTTTTTCAATCTAAATCTAAAGAAGGAGTAACTATCAAAATTAACAGAGATGTGCCTTTAAAAACTATTCCCTGAGAGGACAGATGTGGAATTTGTATGTTTCCATATATAGTGGGGGTTGGGAAGAGAACTGAAACATCGGCGTGTGTTCTGACTATATTTAATCAGGAGTGAGACTCTACACCAGTTCAAGAATTTTCACTCATTTCACTGTCAACTTGCACTGAGAGAAACATCAAGTGCTACAGTTCCAGCTTTAGTCCTTCAGACCCTGAGGGTAATTTGAGTTGTGTAGGTGAGTTACAGGTGTGTCATAAAAATCTGCAGTACAGCACTGGTGGGCATAGGTCTGTTGCTGTCACTGGGTACAGTACAAATATTTAAAATAAAAGGCTAACATACACGTTCAGCAGGCAAGGCAAATTGAATGTTGGTCTTTATTTCAAAGGGAATGGAGTATAAAAATAGGGAAGTAGTGCTAAAACTATTCAAGGCACTAGTCAGAGCACACCTAGAATACTGTGAACAGTTTTGGTCCCCATATCTAAGGAAGGATATACTGGCATCGGAGGCAGTGCAGAGAAGGTTCACTAGGTTGATCCTGGGGATGGAGGGATTTTCTTATGAAAAGAAGTTGAGTAGTTCAGGCCTGTACTCATTGGAGTTTAGAAGAATCAGAGGTGACCTTATTGAAACATATAAGCTTCTTAGGGGGCTTGACAGGGTAGATGCTGAAAGGTTGTTTCCCCTTGTGGGAGAGCATAATCTCAGAGTAAGGGGTCACCCATTTAAGAGAGAGGTGAGAAAGAATTTCTTCTCTGAGGGTAGTGAATCTGTTGAATTCTTTACCGCAGAGGGCTGTAGAGGCTGAGTTGTTAAGTATATTCAAGGCTGAGATGGACGGACTTTTAGTCAGTAAAGGAATCAAGGGTTGTGGGGAAAAGGCAGGAAGTGGAGTTGAGGAGCATCAGATTAGCCATGATCTCACTGAATGGTGGAGCAGACTTGATTGACCAAATGGCCTACTTCTGCTCCTGTGTCTTATGGTCTTAAGGTGTGTTCAGGTCTGTCACTGTATAATATTGGGGTACAGTATAGGTGGTACAGGTCTGTTGCTGTATAAGATGGGTGCAGTACTGGTGGGTACAGTCACTGTGTAACACTAGAGTACAGTACTGGGGGGCCCAGGTCTGTCACTGTATAACACTGGGGTACAGTACTGGTGGGTCCAGACCTGTTACTGTATAACACTGGAGTACAGTACTGGTGGGTAGTGGGCTGCCACTGAATAATTTATCATATATCATACAGAATTGATATATAATACTACATCAAACACATGAAACTCAACATAAATGCATGTGATACGAGTCTGATCACAGAATACTCATGACAGGACTGCAAAATGTTCTGGTGGTGCTTCATAGGTTGTTCATGGGAGCAAAATGCCATTGGATATTTGAGCCATGCCCCAGTGAAGTCACCTGTTACATGTCGGACTCGGTCCGATATCCAAGCTGTAGACGGTGCTCGGCGCCTTGACCTCGGCCCGGCACTCAGCGCCTTGACTTCAGCCTCCCTCCCGCTCTCTCTGTCTCTCTCTTCGATACCCACTCTGCTATTTACATGGGTACTGGCTATGATTAGCTGTAGTTTCAAATTGCAGTGAAGGTTTTCTATTCTGCAGTGTGTGACTGGGACTGTACTGTTGCCCAGTGTAAGCTTTGTGCTGTGGTTAAAGGTGAGTTTGACTTCAGATTATGCTTAGATGATGTAAGCTTATGACAGTTCCAGTGACAATGTGGTGACCTGCAGCAACTTGAAGAGCTCGTGACCATCTCTGAAACAGCTTTTGCAAGCATGTTTTTTAAACCAATTATTTATTTCTTGCTCCACTGTTCTACAGAAGTTTTTAAACAAACTTATTGTTTGTTCTCATTATTTATCCATGGAACAAATCTCCCTGGGTCTTTGTTCAGATGAGGAATGGTCAGGTATAATTACACATTCACCAACATGTTAGGAGTGCCCCTACTGTCAATAATTTGTACACATTTGTGGGACTTCTTTTAAATATATTTGCTGAGCAGTTTGTCATTCTTCATTGTTCAAGCTACTTAGGAAAGAATCTCATTTTAACATGAGTCATACTCTGTTCAACATCTAGCCCACTGTTGGCAAAATAGCAATGGCTGTGGGTAGATGTGGACATGTGACCCCCATCATGTCACCTGATTTTACACCTCCTGCCTCCTGCCCACTCCCAGAGGGGTGTAAAATTCCACCCAATAACCTGAGACAAAATTAACTGGCACTTGTCCAAAAAATGAATGAAGAAAAGGAAAGCATCACAGATTAGTAAAGTCAAATCATTCTTGAGTTCTTTAAAGTAACATGGGGGGTTGCCAAGATAGTAAGGATGATGTTTATATGAAGTTCCAAATGGGGAAAATTTGAATTGTTATGGCAAATGTGTAGGGGAGTGGGTCGAATTGGTTAGATCCTTCCATGAACAGCCACGATGGGCTCAATGGCCTCCCTCATCTATGAACATACTCGCAAATATGTTCTTTAATTACTAATTGCCATTAACATGCTACTGGCTTGTGGAGGCATTTTGCACAGTGTTGGATGTGGAAACCACTAACATTTACCATCTCTTTTTCAGTTCTTGTTTGATGCTTTTATTTCGCTAATCAAAAAAGGAAAAGGAACCAGCATTGCTTCGGTCATGCCAGCAGTTCCCCCTCTCCCCGAGAGGCTTAAGGTTGGTTTTCTTCATCTTCAGTGATTTGTACATAAGGGAAACACTAGTTTCTAATCAGTCCACTTGCAATATTTTATAGTGATAAGTGATCTGTTGTCACAAAACAATTGGCAAAGGTCATGCTTTATCTTTTTGATTCCCTCTCTCTCTCCTTTGTTATTCCCTCATTCTTTCTCAGCCTCTCTCTCTCTCTTTCTATCTCTTTCTCTCCTTCTTCTTGTTTCCCTGCAGTCCTGATCCTCCAGTACTTAACTGTGTCATTTCTGAGGTCTCCTTGAACTACTATAGTATTTTGATGCAATGAAATGGCTGGCTAGGTTACTTCAAAGGGCAGTTAAGAGTCAATCACATTGATAAGGAACTGAAATCACATATATCCAGAGCAAGTAAGGATGGTAGTTGTGTTCTTTTGACAATCTAAAAGCTTTATTTATTACCAGATTCTCAAACTCCCATGGTTAGATTTCAACTTGAATTCTCTGGATTACTTGTTCAATAATTTAACCACTGTGCAATTGTACCTGTTAAACCAAGGCCCACCCAGTTTATCCACATGATTATTAAAAATGCCATGGTACCATGGTTTGAAGAGGAGTAGCGAACTGTTGTGCTCAGTACTCCTGCCTCAATCAATACTTCCCAATAGTATGAGTTAAACTGGCCTTCACCCCCTTTTTAATTTATGACATGTCAATGTACGTAAAAAGCTATTGTGCATGATTATAAAACTGTTTATTTTTATAATTCATTCCTGGGATCTGGATGTTGCTGGTTAGGCCAGCATTTGGTGTCCATCCCTAATTGCTTTGGAGAAGGTGGTGGTGAGCTCCCTTCTTGAACTGCTGCAGTCCATGTGGTGTAGGTACACCCACAGGACTGTTATGGAGGGATTTCCAGGATATTGACCCAGTGACAGTGAAGGAACGTGAATATAGCTCCAAGTCACAATAGTGTGAGGTTTGGAGGGGAGTTTGAAGGTGGTGGTATTCCCATGTGTTTGCTGCCCTTGGAGGTCAGGAGTTTGGAATGTGCTGTTGAAGGAGTTTTGGCAAGTTCCTGCAATGCACCTTGCACATGGTACACACTGCTGCCACTAGATGGAGGGACTGAATATTTCAGGTGTTGGATGGGGTGCCAATCAAGCAGGCTGCTTTGTCCTGGATGGTGTTAAGCTTCTTGAGTGTTGTTGGAGCTGTACTCATCCAAGCAAGTGGATAGTATTCCATCACACTCCTGACTTGTGTTTTGTAGATGGTGGACAGACTTTGGGGAGTCAGGAGGTGAGTTACTCACCATAGCATTCCTAGCCTCTGACCTGCTTTTGTAGCCACAGTATTTATATGGCTGTTCCAGTTCAGTTTCTGGTCAATGGTAACCCCCAGGTTTCAGTGATTGAAGTGCCACTGAATACCAAAGGGAGATGTTTGAGAAGGTCACTCCTGGCACTTAGGTGGCATGTAACATTTGCACCAGATATCAGCTTAGGCCTGAATGTTATCCAGGTTTTGCTGCATGGGTGCACGGAGAAGTCGCGAATGAAATTGAATACTGTGAAATCATCTGTGAACATCTCCACCTCGGAACTTATTTTGGATGGAAGGTCTGAAGCACTGAAGATGGTTGGGCTTAGGGGCACTACCTAGGGGCACTCCTGTAGCAATGTCCTGGGGCTGAGATTATTGACCTCCAACAACCACGACCACCTTCCCTTGTCCTAAGTATGACTCCAACCAGTGGAGAGTTTTCCCTGATTCTCTCTCTTCTCTCTCTCCTCTCTACTCTCCTCTCCTTTCTCTTGTCTCCTCTCTCTCTCTCAAGTTACAAAGTTACAGAAATTACACAAATCTATATAAAATCAGTGCTTTAAAAGTCATTGGTGTGCTAAAGTTAAGGCAACAAGATTCACTTAAAAATATAACATGACACATTCCTGAGTAATAACAGCCAAGAGAACTACGGATGGGGATGTTCACGGAGCTTTCTCCTCGAGTTGCTTAATTATCCACCATCATTCGCAACTGGGTATGGCAGCACTGCAGAGCTTTGGTCTGACCTGTTGGTTGTGTAATTGCTTAGCTTTGTCTGTGTGGCAGCTACAGTTGGGTGACACCTCATTTTTAGGTATGTCTGGTGCTGCTCCTGGCATGCTCTTCTGTGCTCCACATTGAACTAGGGTTGATCCCCTGGCTTGATAGTGATGGTAGAGTGAGGGATTGTCGGACTAGAATTTAATACTAATGATAGATCAGTTCTGAATCTATCTCATTTAGAATGGTGGTAGTGCCACACAAGATGATGGATGGTAGCCTGTGTGCAGATGGGACTTAATAGTGTCATGGACAAATGCATCTATGACAGGTAGAGGTGACAACGAGATAAAGTGGGATTTTCCCTCTTGCTGGTTCTCAAACAAACTGCCAAGCCTAGCCTGGCAGATGTGTTCTTCAGAACTTGGCCAGCTTCATAAGTAATGGTGCTAACAAGTCACTCTTTGTGAAGGGCATTGAGTTCTCCCATCCACTGTACATTCTGTGCCCTTGCTACCCACAATCCTTCTTCCAACTGGCATTCAACATGGAGGAGTACCAATTAATCAACTGAAGAATGGTGGGAGGGGCTTGTGGTGGTGGGGGGTGCAGTAGGTAATAATCAGCAGGAGATTTACTTGTCCATGTTTAACCTGATGCCATGTAACTTCATGGGGTCCAGAATCAATGTTGAGGATTCCCAGGTCAACTCCCTCCCGATTGTATACCACTGTGCTGCCACCGCTGGTGGGTCTGTCCTACTGATGGTGATGGAGGATTTTGGACATTGTCTGTAAGACATGATTCCATGAGGATGACTATGTCAGGCTGTTGCTTGACTACTCTGTGGGACAGCTCTCCCAATTTTGCCACAAGTCCCCAGATGTTAATGAGGAAAACTTGAAGGATTAACAGGACTTTTGTCATTTAGGGTTTTTTTATTATTTGTAAGATCTCTGTACCAGTATAATATAACTGAGTGGCTTGCTAGACCATTTCAGAGGGCAGTTAAGAGTCAAGCATATTGCTGTGGGTCTGCAGTTATATGTAGACCAGACCAGGTAAAGATGCAGATTTCCTTCTCTAAAGACACTGGTGAAGCAGATGGATTTTTACGATAGTCCGATAGTTTCATGGTCACCATTGCTGAGACAATGGATTTGAACTCTTACCTCCAGAGCAGTCTCCCAGCCTCTTGATTACTAGCCCAGTAACACTGTCATAATATTACTGTTCCAGTGTTTCAGTATGTGATAGACTTTGGATTGTTCTCTGACATGTGATTAATAAAGTGTTTTATGTAATGCATACGTTACAGTCTGGGCTTCAAAATGTATTTGTTACCAGTGATTTCCCATCATATCGTTGTTGGCCTGCTGACCCCTTCCTGTTCTTCACAACACTACAAACATTTTATCCTCTTATTTTTCCTTTCCATCATTATTCTTGTAGACCTGTACAAAAAAAATTAAGAAAGTGAATTGAATGTTTGTCTTTATCTCCAGGGGCTGGAATATAAAAAGAGTGGAAGTGATGTTACAGTTGTACAGGGCTTTGGATAGACCCCCAGCTGCAATAATTGCATTCAGATTTGGGTACTACACTTCAGGGAAACGATATTTGCTTTGGATGGGTTCCGGGGGAGGGGGAGGGGGAGGGTGAGGGCTGCAGTGCAGATTCACCAGAATGATATTGGGGCTGAAATAGTTAAATTATGAGGTCAGGTCTCATGGGTTAGCATTGTACTCCCTTTAACCTTTAATTGAGGTGTTAAAATTGTTAAAGTATTTGATGGGGATATAGAGAGAAACTACTTCCTCTGATGGCAAGTCCAGAATAAGGAGGCATAACCTTAAAATTAGAGCTAGGCTACTCAGGTTGTTGTCAGGAAGCACCCCTCCACAAAAAGAGTTGAGGAAACTTGGAAAACTCTTCCCCCTAAAAGTTATTGAGGTTGAATATCCATTGAGAATTTAAAATCTGAGATTGGCTGAGTGTTGTTAAGTAAGGGTTATAGAACTAGAATAGATGGAGTTAAGATACAGATCAGCTATTTAAATGGTAGTTGAGGGGCTGAATGGTCTCCTGCTGTTACTACTTCCTTATGATGTTCTACTGCTGGTTTCAGGTTTCAAAGGTTCTAGTCTTGGGTTCTGGAGGCCTCTCGATTGGCCAGGCTGGAGAGTTTGATTACTCTGGATCGCAGGCGATTAAAGCGTTAAAGGTGAGTTCTCATTTTCTCTCCTCCAGGCAGCACTGACTGTCTGGGTTACAGGTTTCCTGGGTATCCGAGATCCTCCAATATCCTGCCCCAAGAGCCTATTTTTCATGACCCAGCCCATTGACTACTTGTGCATGGGGTGCATCACATCTGTATGTGACATTATCTTCACTGTCATTTATAGACATAAATATGTGTGCACTCACTCCCTCACACATTTTGCAGAACAACAATTCCCTCTCCAAACCTCTCTGCCTCTCTTTCCTTCTTTTAAGATATTCCTTAAAACCTACCTCTTTGGCCAAGCTTTTGATCACAGGCCTAATATTTCAAGTGGCCCACTGTCAAATGTTTTCAAACTCCTCTGAAGCACCTTGGGATGTTTTACTCTATAAAATGCAAGTTGTTGAAGTCTCTGTCAAGCCCTCTCCTTCCTAGCCCTAAGATACTGAAACCAATTGTAATGCTTCATCAGTAGCCCAGGATAGCTCCAATAGTTGGGCACAGATTAGGAATCTTCAGTGCCTCACCAGGTAGCCTTCACCCAGGATGTTGTTTTTGCCCATCACTGGTGCAGCTATTTTCCTGCTGCTCCAGTAATTCAGCCTCTTGTGAGCATCCTGAACCTTTGCCCTATTTTCATTTAATGTCCTTTGTGAATTTTGTGCTGTGCAATTAAATAGTTGCTCTCTCAAACATCCAGTGCCCCATAAAACATTCTCAGGGCAGTTATAGTACAGTGTTAGGTAGATTAACGTTTCCCCTACTCTGTCACAGCACACACTCCCAGGACAGGTATAGCACAGGCTAGATACAGAGTAATGCTCCCCCTACACTGTCCCCATTAAACAGTCCCCTTGTACAGATGGAATGACTGGGCTAATAGTGAGGAAGCAGCAGCCTGTGTCAAGAGTAAATGGTCAAAGTGTTTACTGTCTAATTGAGCCAGTGTAATTGTGAATTGTGGATTACCGCCCTCTCTCCTGTTGTAGGAGTGTGAATCCAAATCCCTGAAAGTTTAACACATTTATGCTGAACATTCTAGGTTTTGTCTCTTTCAGGAAGAAAACATAAAAACTGTATTAATGAACCCGAACATCGCATCAGTGCAGACGAACGAGGTGGGAACTAAGCAAGCGGACACAGTTTATTTCTTACCTGTCACCCCAGAGTTTGTGACTGATATTATTAAAACAGAGAAGCCGGATGGGATACTGCTGTCTATGGGAGGGCAGACTGCCCTGAATTGCGGTGAGTTATTTGCAGGCATTGGCACTGTGCTTCAATAAAGTAGGTCTTGTTTTTGCCATTCTTTCCTCCTCTCTTCTCCTGTTCCAAGTTTGACTCTTTGCTCTTTTAGAGCCCCTTCCATCTGATCTAACTGGCTACTTTACAAGTGTGAGAGTGAGACTGTGGCATATCAACAGCATGCTTGACCACGAAGGGCTCCACGCTGTTCACTTAATGTTCTGTTGCACACTAGCAATTCTAGCCGCGGTCACTGTGTAACAATGAGGAGCAGATTGTCCCAGGATGGTTAGTGTAGGAACTGTTGCCCGCTCGGGTCAACTGTCTCAATACAGACTTGCTATTTAATTGAATCCAGTAGCCAGCTGGCAATGTAAATATTGTGGTACCCAATTTTTGAGGTAATTTTGTATTGCAGAGGCCAATGCCGCCTGGAGTGTGACAGCAAAAGTTTTCCCTAAAATTCAACCTTTAAAAACCTCTGCAGTGAATGCTGATTACAAACAGACACTAAGAACATAGGAACAGGAGTTGGTCTTTTAGCCCCTTGAGTCTGTTCCACCATTCAGTAAGATCATGGCTGATGTGTGACCTAACTGCATTTACCTAACTTGTCCCACACCCTTTAATATCTTTGGACGACAATAATCTGTCAATCACAGATTTTAAAGTTACAATTGATGTGGCATCAATTGTCATTTGTGGAAATGAATTCCAACCTCTACCATCCTTTTTGTGTGGAAGTGGTTTCTAATTTCACTCCTGAGAGGTCTGGCTGTAATGTTTCGATTTATGACCCCTAATCCGACACTTCCAACCAGTGGAAATATTTTCTCTACCTACCTACACTACCTGTTCTCCTTAATATCTGGAAAGCATCAAACCAATCACTGCTTAACCTTCTAAATTCTAGGGAATACAACCCTGGTTTGTGTAATTGCTCCTTGTAATTTAACCCTTGGAGTGAAGGGATTATTCGGGTTCATTTACCCTGCACTCTCTCCAAGGCTGAGTGTAGTCCAGGGGGGTCAAATAAGGGCATAGCTGAAGCACAGCTTCAACCTCATGTTCTAGCCCACTAGATATCAAGACGAGCACTCAGTTAGCAGATTTTTAAAGTTCTTTCCTATATCAGTTCATGACATTTTAATGATCTGTGTATTTGGGCTTCAAAGCCTCTTTGGACCTCCACTGTTTTTAGCTTTTCACCATCCAGAAAGTACCCTGTTTTATCCTTTTCAGGTCCAAAGTGGATGACCTTTCATTTAAAACATAATTGCATTTATATAGCACCTTTCATGACCACTGGCTGTCTTGAAGTATTTTTACAGTCAATAAGGTACTTTTGAAGTGTAGCTACTATTGTAGTGTAGGATATATAGCACCCAATTTGCACAAAGCAAGCTCCCACAAACAGCAACGTTATAATGATCAGATAATCTACATTTGTGATGTTGATTGAGGGATAAATATTGGCCAGGACATTAGGAGTAACTCCCTTACTCTTCGTTGAAATAGTGTCATGGGATTCTTTACATCCGCTGGTTTAATATTTCACCTGAAAGACAACACCTCTGACAGTGCAGCGTTCACTCAGTACTGCATGGGAGTATCAGTCTAGGTTGTTGTGCTCAAGTCCTGGAGCAGAGTGCTGCCAACTGTGTCCCAACTAATACAAATTTGTCTACATTGAAATCCATTTCAACCATTTTTCCTATTCACTTAATTTATCAACATATCTTTCTAATATTATGCTTCTATTTACACTGCTAATAGTGCTACCTATCTTTGTGTCATCAATAAATTTGGATATCTAGCATTCTATATCATCATCTAAGTAGTTAATAAATACGGTGAAGACTTGAGGCCTCAACGCACATCCTTGAGGAATATCACTAGTTACATCCTGCCAATTAGAGTACCTGCCCGTTATCCTCACTCTGTCTGCTGGATTCAGCCAACATCCTAATCAGGTCAATAATTTTTCCTCAATTCTATGAACTTCAGTTTTAGCTACAATCACTTATGAGGGATTTTATCAAATACTTTCTGGAAGTCCATATAAAAAGCATTTGTAGACATTCCCAGGCAGTTGGTATGCATATATGAAAAGCTGAAGAAGCAATGGCTGGAAAATAGAAAATAAAAGATTTGGACAATGCTTAATTGGATACACTTCAAGGCAAGGATTCTAGTGAATAAAGCAGATGAGCTGAGGGCATAGATAGATGGGTGAAAATGGGGGGTGGTAGTATCGTTATTGGACTAGTAATCCAGAGATAAAAACAAAAAAACTGTGGATGCTGGAAATCCAAAACAAAAACAAAAACAGAATTACCTGGAAAAACTCAGCAGGTCTGGCAGCATCGGCAGAGAAGAAAAGAGTTGATGTTTCGAGTCCTCATGACCCGAGTTTTTCCAGGTAATTTTGTTTTTGTTTGTGTTTAGTAATCCAGAGGCCTGGATTAATACTCCAAGACATGAGTTCCACTATGCCAGGTGCAATGCAGCAACTCACCAAGGCTCCTTAGGCAGCACCTTCCAAACCCACAACCACTACCACCTAGAAGGACAGGGGCAGCAGATAGATGGGAACACCACCACCTGGAAGTTCCCCTCCAAGTCACTCACCATCCTGACTTGGAAATATATCACTGCTCCTTCGCTGTCATTGGGTCAAGATCCTGGAACTCCCCATTGCCGCCACCCCCACCCCCCCCAACTCCCCCTAACAGTACTGTGGGTGTGCCTATACCACAGGCACTGCAGCGGTTCAAGAAGTCAGCTCACCATCACCTTCTTAAGGGCAATTAGGGATGGGCAATAAATGCCAGTGACGCCCACACCCCATGAACAAATAAAAAAAAAGGCTGGGGGAATTTAAATTCAATTAATTAAAACATTTGGAATAAAATACTAGTCTCGATAATAATTATTAAACCACTGGATAAATCGCCACCCTGGATGAAATGTATCATGGGCTGTTAAGTGAAGCTAGAGAGGCTCTAGGAGAGGCTCTACCACATTTCCCTATCCTCTCTAGCTACAGGCATAGTCCTAGAAGGCTAGAGAACTGCTAATGGTGTACAATTATTTAAAAAGAGAGAAAGGGATTGGCCAAGTAAATACATACCAGTCAGCCTCACCCTGCTTTTAGGCAAATTGTTGGAAAAACTTGAGTCGTCAACTAGAAAGGCACGGATTAATCAAGAGCAGTCAGCATGGAGTTGTTAAGGGAATGTCACGTCTGATTAACAATGAATTGTTTGAAGAGGTAATGACAAAAAATAGACTTGCATTTATAAAGCACCTTTCACAACCACAGGAGGTCTCGAAGTACTTTACAGCCAATGAAGCATATTTAAAGTGTAGTCATGACTGTAATGTAGGAAAAAAGGTGCCCAATTTGCACATAGCAAACTTCCACAAACGGCAATGTAATAATGACCAGATAACCTCTGTTTACGACAAGCAGAAATACTGCAGATGCTGGAAAACTGGAATAAAATGCTGGAAATATTCAGCAGGTCAGGCAGTATTGTGGAGAGAGAAAGGGTTAACATTTCAGGTCAATGACCTTGATGTTGGCTTCGGGATAGATATTGGCCAGGATACTGGGTTAACTCCCCTGCTGTTCTTCAAAATAGTGCCGCAGCAACTTTTACATTCACCTAAGAGGACAGATGGGGGCCTCGGTTTAATGTCTTATTCAAAAGATGGGTCCAGATGAAAGATGTTGTGATACTGAATGTATGCCAATGCAGACAATGACATGTCCCTTTAAGAAGCTGCATAGTGACATCACTATGACACCACCATGTATAATGCTGGAGGATAAAAGGTAAAGCTTCCATGTTAGATGTTCACAATTGCCTGTGATCTCTACTGCAGATGTTCACTACTGTCTGTGACTCTGTATCAGTAAGACTTTATGTATACCTTATGAGTCAAGTCATCAGCCTATGGGCAGAATCTTGCCCTTGGATGGTGGGCGATGGGTGGACCCCACCGGCTCGGCAGTGGGTGGGCAGGCAGCCTCCCCCCCCCGCTGCCATTTTAAGTGGGTGGGCCTATTAAGACCCGCCCAGCGGCATCCCCGACAGGAAGCGCTATGCGTTTCCTGTTCCGGGGGAGGAGGGAATCCCCAGCTGTCAAAGTGCGCTCATTTGCACATGCGCGCAAAAGAGCGCATTGCTCCCTGAGGCAAAGTCCTGTCTCAGGGAAAATACTGACAGTGTCAAAAACATTAAAAATAGAAACATTAAAAAATTATTAACATGTCCGCCTCATGTGACAATGTCACATGAGATGGGAGATGTTAATAAAGACCACATAAACTTTATTAATTTTTAACAAAACGGACATGAAACTTCACCCCGCAAGTGGATGAAGTTTCATCAATAATCTGGAGCTGGCTGGGGCTCCTGGCCTGCCCGCCAGCCTTAAGGTTGGATGGGCAGGTCTTTAATTACTTTAAATAGCCTGTCAATGGCCTCATTTGGCCATTGACAGGTCGACGGATGGACAACTGATTTCGATGTCCGCCCGCCTTCCTAAAAATTTAAATGGACCGGGATGACGTTGGAGATTCCTTCCACGTCCTTTTCCCTTCGGCAACCAGGCCCCGCCCCCAAATCGCTAAAGGGAAAATCCTGGCCTATGTAACTGTTAGGACCCAGGCTAGATTGAGGCCTGTGCAGAGTTGCACGTACTTGTTGCTTGTAATAAACTTCATGTAATTGCGTTTGACCAGAACCCTCATCAGTCTTGATATCTTGCTTAGCATAGATAGCAGAGAGACAAATCCCTTGAGATCTACATCGAGACCCTCAAAATATATGGTAGCAGCAGAACGTACCAGACCACGACAAAGGGTACATAGGAACGTTAGGAAATAGCAGGAGTTCAGCCCTCTAGTCTGCTCTGCCATTCAGCTAGAGCATGGCTGATCTTCCACCTCAGTGCCATTTTCCTGCACTACCCCCATATTCTTTGACATCTTTAATATCTAGAAATCTATCAATCTCTGTCTTGAAAATACTCAATGATTGAGCCTCCAAAAACCCCTGAGATAGAGAATTCCACCCTCTGACTGAAGAAATTCCTCCTCATCTCAGTATTAAATAACCTATCCCTTATTCTCAGACTGCATCCTCTGGTTGTAGGCCACCCACATTCCCCCCCTCCCCAACCCCACCCCACCCAAGTCAGGATGATGAGTGACTTGGAAGGGAACTTCCACGTGATGCTGTTCCCATGTGTCTGCTGCCCTTGTTTGCTTCAATAAGATCACCTCACATCCCTCCAAACTCTAGGGAATACAGGCCCAGTCTCCTCATAGGACAATCCTGCCATCCCAGGGATTAGTCTGGTGACCCTTCATTGCCCTCCCTCTACAGCAAGAATATCCTCCCTTAGATAAGGAGACCAAAATGTACATTGTACTCCAGATGTGGTCTCACAAAGGCTCTAAACAATTGCAGCAAGACATCTTTACTCCTCTACTCAAATCCCCTTGCAATAATGGTAATTTGCATTCCTAATTTTTTGCTGCACCTGCATGTTGGTTTTCAACGATCTCTGAACGACACCCTTTGGACATCAACACTTCCCAATCGCTGACCGCTGACCTGCTTTGTTTATGTAGGTGTGGAGTTGTATAAACAAGGAGTACTAGAGAAGTATGGTGTTCAAGTGCTGGGGACTCCTGTCAGCTCAATTATGGCTACAGAAGATAGACAGCTGTTTGCGGACAAACTACTGGAAATCAACGAGAAAATAGCTCCGAGCTTTGCAGTAGAATCGGTGAGACACAGGCAGAAATTTTGCTCCACTCTTGCTTTTGTTTGATTGACTGATTGATTGTCTCCCTGGGAAGGCTCCCTCATCTCTGACTAGTGGGCTGTCCCGGGTGGAAGCGGGCCAGCGTGGGTGTCCCGGGTGGAAGCGGGCCAGCGTGGGTGTCCCGGGTGGAAGCGGGCCAGCGTGGGTGTCCCGGGTGGAAGCGGGCCAGCGTGGGTGTCCCGGGTGGAAGCGGGCCAGCATGGGTGTCCCGGGTGGAAGCGGGCCAGCGGGGGTGTCCCGGGTGGAAGCGGGCCAGCGGGGGTGTCCCAGGTGGAAGCGGGCCAGCGGGGGTGTCCCGGGTGGAAGCGGGACAATGCGGGTGCTGGTCACGTTATGATAATCTCCCAGTGGGGTGGGGTGGGGGGTTTGTTTAAATCTCTCACCAGGAATGCTCTTGCCAACAAATTGAAATATGCAGCCGATCCATGCACTATCTTGAGTGGGCTTCTGTCCTGAATGGACGAGTCATTCAGTCACCAGGATTGCATTAATGACCAGCGAATACCTCCACGAATTCTGAGCAGCTATTCGAATACAAATTCTGCACAGGTACTGCTTTCCATTTCTCTGGAATTAACTTGCACTTCAAGTGGAAAAGTTCAGCAGCAACAAGTAGAAGATGGAAATTACATCGCTTTCGTGCCGTTATGTGTGTCTTAATGCCCATTCAGTGAAATAGTGATATGTCACTATAAAGATATAAACTGCCCCACAGGCAGATAGTGTGAGCAAAGGCACTTGTTCTTCAGTGCTCCATCCCAGACTATCTGCTTATACTGTTCAATGCATAGAATTAGCCAAGGAGTTTAGAGATTTTCGATTGATCTGTTTCCCTAGTCACGTACAGTTAAGAGAGTTGAAAAAGTGTTTGATATCTAAGTTTATATATTGGAACCCCTGTCCTTTCTTAGAGAAAGCCTATTAGCAGAACTGCAGGAATCAGTGATCTCATAGAGTCATAGAGGTCTACTGCACTGAAAAATGTTCTTTGGCCCATCGAGTCTGTGCCAGTCAAACAAGTACCTAACTAGAATAGTTAGCTGTAGAATCAGAAGGGAAAGTCAGAGGTGGAGTGCTTCTTGCCTTCCTGACTCCCCCGATTAAAGTCAGTGATGGGAAAGGTCAAGGATAGCCTTCCCACTCTGGGGCTAATTAAGGCCCTTAAGTGGCCAATTAATGGCCACTTAACAGCCTCACCCCACTGCCACTGGTGGTGCCCAGTGAAAGCTGGTGAGCTTCCCTGCAGATTTGCAGAGGGATTTGGGAGAAGCCCTCCTGATTGGGCACCCTTTGGCTCAAGGAGGGCCCCACCCGGGCAACAAAAGTTGTCTGCACTGAAAGAGCCCTCCCTGCCCTCCACAAAGACCCCACCCCACCTCTGCCAGCTCCTTTCTGATTGGCCCTGGCAATCCCCAGCTGCATTTACGTGCATTTATCTGGGCCTCCTCAATGTTGGTCTTCTGGGGCTGCCTGCAGTATGAGCAGTGGCCATCACTCCTGGTGGCGCTACTGGTGCTGAAGAGCTACCTGCCCTTTGGAGACGGGATCTTTGATCTTAAAGGCACAGGAGCCCCAATTGCAGACAGTTAACTGCCTGGTTGACATTAAATTCCATTGGGAATTCCAAAAATAGCTGCAGTGTGATTGCACTACAGAGCCATTAAATTCAGCCCAGGATGTGCTACGTTGTCGCTGGTGCCAATCGTTGGGTACGATGTGAAACCCTCCCGTGTTCAAAATCCCATGATACGATTGGAGAAATCTTCTGACGGCCACTACCATCACAAACAAATGAACTGCTTGTTCATTTCTCGTTGCTGTTTATGTGTCTGTGGCCTGTGCAAAATGGGTTGGGCTGAAGCAGTTCAAAAGGTGATTGGTTGTTTGACGCCTGATGAAGTACAACAGCAATAATTTCTTTCTCTGGTAGGCTGCACTCGGAGCAAAAGTTGAGTTGAAACCTGTGTGGATGGTAATGTTTGATTTTGGATTGAGACTGAAGGTGTTTATGTTTGATAAGTGGTAACTGAGGAGTGAATGTTCTAATGATTCTGGGCTCCTTAATTATTCTTTAAATCTGCAGCTGGAGGATGCCTTCCAGGCCGCAGAGAAGATTGGATATCCTGTCATGGTGCGGTCCGCTTATGCGCTTGGTGGCCTTGGCTCAGGTCTGTGCAATGACAAAGAAAAGCTCAAAGAAGTTGCTGGAAAAGTAAGTAATGTTTTTTAATCTGCATGTTGACAAATGAGAAGCTGTGCCTTGAGCAACACGCGCAGGCGCCAGTGAAAACTCTGCCTGAATTTTCATGCAGGTGGAGAGGGGCCCTGGCTTATCGAAAATGGCGCTGGAGGCCCGATTCTGGAAGCCCTGCCCCTGGACCAGCCCCTGCCATTTTCACTGGGGGTGCTGAGGGGCTGGCTGGGTAGGTGACAGGGGTGACTGTATTTGCATATCTGTGGTTAATGGAGGCAATTGCACATGTCAAAGTACAGCTCCCTTCAATCAGATCCAATTTTCGTTAACAGGGGTGACTTGTGTGCTTTAAACCTATCAGGAGAAGGTCTAAAGTTAGCGGAGCTCTTTTTAGAGGTAGGGTACCCTTTTAGATATGGTCCTGGGACAGCTTTGGGAGAAGTGAGGTGCACATTGGAAGAGGTCAAGTGCCCTCTGGGGATGTTAAATTTAGCCATGAATGTGCATAAAGAGTGAATAAATTCATTGGAACTACCAAGCTCATTGAAACTGTGAAGGGAGCAGTCAAGGCATTTAAATTCCCAGCCCTTTAAATATTTGAAAAAAACTGTAGCATTTAAAAAATATATAGTGCTTGCCATTTTGTTGACATAAGTGTGAGGGTTATCTTTATAGGATTAGTGCTGCATCACTGATTTCACAACCTATCATTATCACAGTGGAGTTCCTGCCAGCTCACAGTTTGATTGACAGCTCCAAGTGCTTATAAAGTCTTTGCAGTGGGAACATAAATACAAATGCTTGTTGATGTGTGGTTGAAGGAATTTAAATGGAGTGAATGGGATTTTATTAACAAGAGTGTTTTTCAAAATAGTAAAATAGACACTTAGTTTATTTTACTTCCTCTTAGCATGGGCCCTGAGGTCTGCCCATAGTGATACTGAGTGAGTTGGCATGGGGGGTGTGAGGGCAAAGAGTTATGGGTGGGGGAGCATGAGTTGGCATGACATTGGCCTTGGGGCTATAAAGGGCATGGGGATGGGTGGAAGGGCATAGGTAGGCATGGAGGGTAAGAGGAGCCAAGGAGGGTGGGTTGGCATGTATGGGGCATGGGTTGAGGGGAAGAGGGGTGTTTTTTGTTATTTTTGCAGCTGGGGAAAAGTGCTGGATCACCGAGGTGGGCCTTTCACTCAGACCACTTCTGCATCCAGCAGCCCCTGTGCTGCCTCCCAACAATTTCTGGAGCGGTGGGCCCAACTCCCGTCACATTCCAGCCCTCCAAAATGAAAATCTGACCATCTGGGGCAGTTTCTCAGGAGTTGGATTTGCAAAGCCAGAAATTCTCTTGACATTGCACTCCCAACGGGGAACAAAAATTCAGGTATTTGTGTTATAAGGGTGCTGATGAATGCTCTGTTGAGGGTGCTGGGAACCGCTCGGTGCCGTTGCGGTGCTGGGAACCGCTCGGTGCCGTTGCGGTGCTGGGAACCGCTCGGTGCCGTTGCGGTGCTGGGAACCGCTCGGTGCCGTTGCGGCGCTGGGGACCGCTCGGTGCCGCTGGGGACCACCCGGTGCTGCTGGGGCACTGGGGACTGCCCGGTGTTGTTGGGGCGCTGGGGAACACTCTGCTTTGTTTAAGTGGGCACTGGTGCTGCATGGGAGTGCAATCAGTGGTTGGGCGGAGATGCAGTTCAGCTCAGATGGACAACTGAAAGTAAACCCCAACAGGCAGCATTCAAAATGCTCAGGACATTGAGGTGAGTATGATGGAGGAAGGCTCAGTGGGAGAGAGCTTGCACGAAGCTCCAAAAGTCCTGTCACACGCACGAACACTTCTCCCTTAAGAATCACTTGTGGTCCGGCTGCGTGCAGCTGAACTGCTTGTTTGGGGGTTGCATGGAGGAGGAGAACGACTTGTGAAGCCTGTAAATGAAGCTGAAAGACACCATTACACAGTATTCAATGAAAATGAATATATTTTCAGATTATAAAGTAACAAAATGTGTTCACTTGTGATCAGAAATTCTTAAATTTTCTAGGCCTACCACTTCTTCTAGGTGCTGCCCTGACATCTGCAACTGGGATGGAGACAGCCTGTGAAATGGTTGGTCCTGTTAGGTCTGATGACTTCGGTGTGCATCCACTGGGGAGCCGAGGCTTTGCGGGCCCCTGGCTTGCTTTGCCTGTCCTCCTGGGGGCCAGTTGCTTCCTCTGCAGTGACAGAGAACGAGATTGAGGGGTGTCACAGGCAAAGGGGACTCAGAGGGAGAGGACAGCCTCTGAGGTTCCTGAATGGATGACCCAGGGGTGTTCAGCTGCTGCTCCTTCTCCCTTCGGGTGCCTGAGGGCCCTGGCCTGACTCCTTGAGGGAGGGAGCACCTGAGGGGATGCTGAGTTGCCCCATTCTGCTGGAGCAGGGTCTCCATGGCATCCACCATCCTTCCGATGGAGGCCTCCATATATATACATGTGGGCCCCACCATCAGAGAGCAGGTGGATGCACTCCTCTGATTCATGCCACTCTGAGGACTTCCAACAGCTCTGCGTGAGGTTCCTTTGCCTTCTGCTGACTCTCCATGATGAGTCAAAAGGCCAAATTCAGAGGCTCATCATCTGGCTTGGACCTCACAGATGCCTGATCCCCACCAGTCCTCCGAGTGCCTAGGAGCTCGCACGATCCTGCCTCCTGCTGCTGCGGACACGTGTCCGTATGATGACCACCAGATTGTGAACCTGAGCCTGCTCTAGATCTAGGTTCCACGGAGGTGTGTGTCTCTGCGTTGGTGCAGGGTGTGGGTAAGCGCTGTGATGGGTCTTCCAGGCTGCTTATTTCCAGCTCTTCAATGGAGGAGGTGTCCTCTTGGCTGGAGGTGAGGATCTGGATGGAGCTGAGGGACTGGCTGGCTGAGGGTGTTGGTTGCTTGGCAGAGCTTTCTGTGAACCAAAACAGAGATAATTAGTGCATGGCAGCAGAGTCAAAAGCAGGAGAGAGAGAGCACTCACAATTGTGTTGAGAGAGGGATGATGTGGTGCAGGATCTTCGCATGGGTGTTCACCGCTGACTTCACCGTCACCGCAGGCACATCCATGTCCTCACCAGCCAGCGCGATGGCATGCTCCTCAAATTGAGTGAGGGGTCTAATGTGGGCCACTCCATCCCCGGTGTGGGATGTCTCCCTGCTGTTGTGAACCAGCTTCTCCTAAATGAAAACAGATGGAGAGAGTGTGAGCAGGAAGCATGGCACTGCATGGAATGTTTGCGCGTGAGCGGAGCCAAGGATGGGATGAGGCCATGAGCTCAAGAGGGTATGAGTCACTTGGAGATGTGAGGGTGTGTGAGAGAGTTAGTGTTGTTGTTTCTTGAGGTGTGAGATCCCTGTGGATGTGTGATGGGTTTGTGAGTGTGAGAGTTGAGAGTGATGAGAAGAGTGGCCTACCATGACAGAATGGATGAGACCATTCATCCTCCTTCCTGCAGTGGATGGCTGTCCTCTTTTGTGCTGACCACCACTGCCATTGCCTCCCGTGCTGGATTGGTGACCTTGCTTACTGGTCTTCACCCAGCACGGGGACAGAGGGCTTCACAGTGGGGCTCCACTGTGTCCAGTAGGTGCATGGGGGAGGCATTGCTAAATCTGGGGGCAGCGCGTTTCCTCCCTTTGGCAACTATCAGTTCCCAGCAGCTTCTTATCAGTTGAAAGGTGCTAGCTCTATGCAGGGGTGGGCTTTAAACATGGAGCCCAGTTTACTGAAGGCCTGGGATGACAGTAGTGCGGGCAAGTCAAAGGCCACTTCACCAGCAACCCGGCAAGCTTCCCGGGAATGCATAATTATTGAACTGGGAAAGGGATGATATGGCATGATAAGCCACGATTGCAGCCGGAGGGTAAAACATGCTTTTTTTTCCCATCTGCCACCACACTTAGTGCGACTCTAAGATGCTTCCGCCCTCTGTGTTGTTGGGGTTTTTGAGAGCGCCGTTTGTTGTTGGGCTGCTGGGGAACATCAAAAAACATGGAGAAAATTAAACATAGAAACTAGGAGCAGGAGTAGGCCATTCGGGCCCTTTGAGCCTGCTCCTCCATTCAGTATGATCATGGCTGATCCTCAACACCATATCCCCGCTTTCTCTCCATACCCCTTGATGCCCCTAATATCCAAAAATTTATCAATTTCTTTCTTGGATATTCTTAGTGACCCGGCCTCTACAGCCTTCTGTGGTAGAGAATTCCACAGGTTGACCACCTGGGTGAAGAAACTTTTCCGCATCTCAGTCCTAAATGGCTAGGATAAATATCCTGAGACCCCTGGTTCTAGACTCCCCAACTAGGGAAATCATCCTCCCTGCATCCACCCTGTCTAGCCCTGTTAGAATGTGATACATTTCAATCAGATGCCCTCTCATTCTTCTAAACTCTAGTGAATACAGGCCCAGTCAAACAATCTCTCCTCATACGACAGTCCTGCCATCCCCGATATCAGCCTAGTGAACCTAGCTGCACTCCCTCTATGACAAGTATATCCTTTAGTAGGTAGGGAGACCAAACTGCATACAAAAGTCCAGATGTGGCCTCATTAAGACCTTGTATAACTGCAGTAAGACATCCCTACTTCTGAACCCAAATCCTCTTGCAATGAAGGCCAACATACCATTTGCCTTCCTAATTGCTTGCTGTACCTGCCTGTTTACTTTCATTGACTGGTGTACAAGGACACCCACATCCCTTTGTAAATCCATGTTTCCCAATATACCACCATTTAAATAACACTCTGCCTTTCTGTTTCTTACACCAAAGCATATAACTTAACATTCATCCATCTAATATTGCATCTGCCATGTTTTACCCATGCACACAACTTGTCTAAATCACCCTGAAGCCTCCTTACATCCTCCTCACAGTTCTGCCCAGTTTTGTGACATCAGCAAACTTGGAAATATTGCATTTGATTTCCTCATCCAAGTCAATTATATATATCGTGAATAGCTGGGGCCCAAGCACTGATCCCTGCGGTACACCACTAGTCACTGCCTGCCATCTGGAAAAAGAACCATTTATTCCCACTCTCTGTTTTCGGCCTGTGAACCAATTCTCAATCCATGCCTGTGCATTATTCCCATGTGCTTTAATTTTGTCCACCGGCATAAGAATGTGGGATCTTATCAAAAGCCTTCTTAAAGTCCAAGCACATCACATCCACTGGTTCTCCCTTATCTATTCTACGAGTTACGTCTTCAAAAAAACTCCAGTAGATTAGTTAAGCATGATTTCCCTTTCATAAACCCATGCTGACTTTGTCTAATCCCGTTAACGCTTTACAAGTGTTACCACGTCTTTCAAAATATACTCTAGCATTTTCCCCACTACTGATGTTAGGCTAACTGGTCTGTAATTCTCTGTTCTTTCTCTCCCTCCTTTTTTAAATAATGGGGTAACATTTGCCACCTTCCAATCTACAGGAACTGCTCCAGAGCCTATAGAATTTTGGAAGATGACCACCAGTGCATCCAATATTTCCAGGGCCACTTCATTTAGTACTCTAGGATGTAGATTATCAGGCCCTGGGGACTTTTCAGTCTTTAATCCCATTAACTTCTTTAGCCCCATATTTTTACTCATACTGATTTTCTTCAATTCCTCTCACTAGACCCTTGGTTCCCTAACATTTCTGGGAAATAATTTGTGTCCTCTTTTGTGAAGACAGAATCAAAATATGTGTTTAATTCTTCTGCCATTTCATTGTTCCCCATTATAATTTCCCCCTGTTTCTGACTGTAAGGGACCTACATTTGTCTTCGCTAATCTTTTTCTGTTCGTATATTTATAGAAGCTTTTACAGTCAGTTTTTATGTTCCCTGCAAGTTTACTCTCATACTCCATTTTCCCCTTCTTGATCAATCTTTTTGCCCACTTTAGCTGAATTCTAAACTCCCAATCCTCAGGCTTGCTGCTTTTCCTGGCAATTTTATATGTTGCCTCTTTGGATCTAATACTATCCCTAATTTCTTTTGTAATCCATGGTTGAGCCACCTTTCCTGTTTTATTTTTGCACCAGACAGGAACGAATAACTGTTGTAATTTATGTGTACGTTCCTTAAATATTAACCAATGCCTATCCATCCTCAACCCTTTTTAGTCAGGTTCCCTAATCCATCAATGCCAACTCGCACCTCATATACTCGTGGTTCCCTTTATTTAGATTCAGGTCCCTAGTTTCAGATTCAACTTCTTCACTCTCCACCTTAATGAACAATTATATCGTTTTATGGTCATTCTTCCCCAAAGAACCCCGCACAACAAGATTGTTAATTAATCCTTTTTCATTGCACTCCAGTTGGCTCCTTAACGTATTGGTCTAAAAAGCCCATCACGAACACCCTCCAGGAAATCCGCCTCCACAGTATTATCGCTAGTTTGGTTTATCCCTGTTGTTAGGCTGCTAGGGTACTCCCGGTGTTGTTGGGCTGCTGGGGAATGTTCTGTGTTGGGCTGCTGGGGAACGCTCGGTGTCGTCGGGCTGCTGGGGAACGCTCGGTGTCGTCGGGCTGCTGGGGAACGCTCGGTGTCGTCGGGCTGCTGGGGAACGCTCGGTGTCGTCGGGCTGCTGGGGAACGCTCGGTGTCGTCGGGCTGCTGGGGAACGCTCGGTGTCGTCGGGCTGCTGGGGAACGCTCGGTGTCGTCGGGCTGCTGGGGAACGCTCGGTGTCGTCGGGCTGCTGGGGAACGCTCGGTGTCGTCGGGCTGCTGGGGAACGCTCGGTGTCGTCGGGCTGCTGGGGAACGCTCGGTGTCGTCGGGCTGCTGGGGAACGCTCGGTGTCGTCGGGCTGCTGGGGAACGCTCGGTGTCGTCGGGCTGCTGGGGAACGCTCGGTGTCGTCGGGCTGCTGGGGAACGCTCGGTGTCGTCGGGCTGCTGGGGAACGCTCGGTGTCGTCGGGCTGCTGGGGAACGCTCGGTGTCGTCGGGCTGCTGGGGAACGCTCGGTGTCGTCGGGCTGCTGGGGAACGCTCGGTGTCGTCGGGCTGCTGGGGAACGCTCGGTGTCGTCGGGCTGCTGGGGAACGCTCGGTGTCGTCGGGCTGCTGGGGAACGCTCGGTGTCGTCGGGCTGCTGGGGAACGCTCGGTGTCGTCGGGCTGCTGGGGAACGCTCGGTGTCGTCGGGCTGCTGGGGAACGCTCGGTGTCGCAAGGGCGTTGATGCACGTGATATCCTGACAGCTCTTTGGGAAGGTAATTTTTGATTGGCTATTTCAGCCCATGGTCTGGCTGCATGCAATCCCCACCATCACCTATGTTCAGTAGGAAATTACTTTTAAAACACATTATAAGTACTAAGCTCTTGTAGAAACACGGTACAGTGGAGCTTTGATAAATCTGCTTCAGTTTGCCAAATGATAAAAATTAGGTATTTGTATTAATGTCATTTTCATAGTTGCTATTACTTCGGGTTTTTAAAATTCATTTATGGGATGTGGGCATCGCGGGCTAGTCCAGCATTTATTGCCCATTCCTAATTGCCCTAGAGAAGGCGGTGGTGAGATGCCTTCCTGAACTGCTGCAGTGCATGTGGTGTAGGTACACCCACAGTGCTGTTAGGGAGGGAGTTCCAGGATTTTGACCCAGCGACAATGAAGGTACAACAATATGTTTCCAAGTCAGGATGGTGAGTGGCTTGGAGAGGAGCTTCCAGGTGGTGGTGTTCCCATGTGTCTGCTGCCCTTGTCCTTCCAGATGGTAGTGGTTGTGGGTTTGGAAAGCGCTGTCTTAAGAAGCCTTGATGAATTCCTGCAGTGCATCTTGTAGATGGTACACACTGCTGCCACTGCATCGGTGGTGGAGGGAGTGAATGTTTGTGGATGGGGTGCCAATCAAGCGGGCTGCTTTGTCCTGGATGGTGTCAAGCTCCTTGAGTGTTGTTGGAGCTGCACTCATCCAGGCAAGTGGGGAGTATTCCATCACACTCTTGACTTGTGCCTTTATAGATCGTGGCCACAGGATTCCTAGCCTTTGATCTGCTCTTGTAGCCACAGTATTTATATGGCTAGTCCTGTTCGGTTTCTGATCAATGGTAACCCCCAGGATGTTGATAGTGGGGGATTCAGTGATGGTAATACTATTGAATGTCAAGGAGCAATGGTTGTATTCTCTCTTGTTGGAGATGGTCATTGCATGGCACTTGTGTTACTTGCCACTTGTCAGCCCAAGCCTGGATATTGTCCAGGTCTTGCTGCATTTGGACATGGACTGCTTCAGTATCTGGGAGTTGTGAATGGTGCTGAGCATTGTGCAATTGTCATTGAACGTCCTCACTTCTGACGTTTTGATAGAAGGGAGGTCAATGATGAAGCAGTTGAAGATGGTTGCGCCTAGGACACTACCCTGAGGAACTCCTCCAGTGATGTCCTGGAACTGCAATGATTGACCTCCAACAACCGCAACCATCTTCCTTTGTATTAAGTATGACTGCAACCAGCAGTGAGTTTTCCCCCTGATTCCCATTGACTCCAGTTTTGCTAAGAATCCTTGATGCCACACTCAGTCAAATGCTGCCTTGATATCAAGGTCAGTCACTCTCACCTCACCTTACCTTTTTCCATGTTTGTACCAAGGCTGTAATGAGGTCAGGAGCTGAGTGGCCCTGGTGGAACCCAAACTGAGCGTCAGTGAGCAGATTATTGCTCAGCAAGTTCTGCTTGACTCCTTCCATTACTTTACTGATTACTGAGAGTAGACTGTTGGAGTGGTAATTGGCCGGGTTGGATTTGTCCTGCTTTTTGTGAACAGGACATACCTGGGCAAATTTCCACATTGCTGGGTAGATACCAATGTTGTAACTGTACAGGAACAGCTTGGCTAGGGCACAGCAAGTTCTGGAGCACAAGTCTTCAGTACTATTCCTGGAATGTTGTCAGGGCCCAAAGCCTTTTTTGATATCACGTGGAGTGAATCAAATTGACTGAAGACTGGCACCTGTGATACTGGGGACCTCCAGAAGAGGCCAAGTTGGATCATCCACTCAGCATTTCTGGCTGAAGATTTTTGTGAATGCTTCAGCCTTATCTTTTGCCCTGATGTGCTGGGCTTCCCCACTATTGAGGATGGGGATTCTTGTGGAGCCTCATCCTCCAGTGAGATGTTCAATTGTCCACCACCATTCACAACTGGATATGGCAGGACTGCAGAGCTTAGACCTGATCCATTGATTGTGGGATCACTTAGCTCTGTCTATCACTTGCTACTAATGTTTGGCACGCAAGCAGCCCTGTGTAATAGCTTCATCAAGTTGACACCTCATTTTTAGGTATGCCTGGTGCTGCTTCCTGGCATGGCCCTCCTGCACTCTTCACTGAACTAGGGTTGATCATCTGGATTGGTGGTAATGGTAGAGTGGGGTATATGCCAGGCCATGAGGTTACAGATTATGGTTGAGCACAATTCTGCTGCTGCTGATGGCCCACAGCACCTCGTGTCCAGACTTGAGTTGTTAGATCTGTTCAAAATCTATTCCATTTAGCACAGTGGTAGTGCCACACAACATGATGGAGAGTATCCTTGATGTGAAGGTGGGACTTCATCTCCACAACGGTGGTCACTTCTACCGATAGTGTCATGGACAGATGCATCTGCGGCAGGCAGGTTGGCGAGGATGAGGTCAAGTATGTTTTTCTCTCTTGTTGGTTCCCTCCACTTGCCACAGACTGAGACCAGCAAGCTATGTTCTTTTGGACGGCCAGCTCGGTCAGTAGTAGTGCTACCGAGCTGCTTTTGGTGATGGACATTGAATCCCCTGCCCAGAATACATTTTGCGCCCTTGCCACCCTCAATGCTTCCTCCAAGTTGTGTTCAACATGGAGGAATGCTGATTCATCAGCTGAGGGAGGGCGGTATGTGGTAATCAGGAGGTTTCTTTGCCCATGCTTGACCTGAGTCGATGTTGAGGACTCCCAGGGCAGCTCCCTCCTGACTGTATACCACTGTGCCGCCACCCCTGCTGGGTCTGTCCTGCCGATTGGACAGGACATACCCAGGGATGATGATGGTGGTGTCTGGGACATTATCTGTAAGATAGGATTCCAAGAGTCTGACTGACAGCTCTCCCAATTTTGGCACTAGCCCCCAGGTGTTAGTCAGGAGGACTTTGCATGGTCAACAGGACTGAGTTTGCCTCTTTCATTTCCGGTGCTTTAGTCGATGCCGGGTGGTCTGTCCGGTTCCATTCCTTTTAGGCTTTTTAGCGGTTTGATACAACTGAGTGGCTTGCTAGGCCACTTCAAAGTCAACCACATTGCTGTGGGCCTAGAGTTACATGTAGGCCAGACCAGGTAAGGACAGCAGATTTCCTCCCCTAAAGGACATTAGTGAACCAGATGGGTTTTTCTGACAATGGACAATGGTTTCATGGTCATTAGACTTTTAATTCCAGATTTTTCTCGAATTCATGGTGGAAGTTGAACCCAGATCCCCAGTGCATTACCCTGGATCTCTGGAATACTAGTCCAGTGACAATACCACTACACCATCGCCTCACCCCAGGCAGAGACAGCTTTGCTTACCCACTCAGTACAAGCCATATAACAACTACATCATTTGACAAAAACAAAAAGATAAAAACAAAACTGATAAAGAGAAAAACAAAATCATTTGACAAACTGTTTTCTTTCTCCTGGCCTGAATGTATTTTTGATATCCACCCAATTAAGTTCATTCAGCCTTTGTTATTTACATCAATTTCTACATATTTAGCACAATGAGCTGTTTCTTTAAGTATGTTACCTGTCACTTCCAAACAAAACAGAAAGTTCTGGTCATGTCCAGAGACTTTAAACATCATTGTTCCAGGTAACCTATAGTCAGGTTGCTCACAAGTATCATAATAGTCTCTGCTGACTCATAGAACTCTGCAATGTTCCTGACATTCTTTATAGAAATCTTAATTGGGGGCCAGATTTTCAGAGAGTCAGGAGGACCTTTAAAAAAGGGGACTGGGCCCAAATGCAGAAGTGCCATCCCCATTTTGATAGATCCCAATTTTGCCAGTAGGAGAAAGGGGGCAGGGCATCAATTACAAAAGAGGGGAACAGAACTGTGCAGGACCATTTTAACTTAGTGCAAATATCAGACAAAGCCTGTTTGTCCATTGCAAGGGCTTTAACATGCAGTGTGGGAGCCATGAGTAGAAAGTAAAGAGTAGCCATAAATGCTCTTGAAGGGTGGATATGGTCTGTATAACTGTCATGACCTGAAGTTTTTTTAAATCCCTCGCTCTTTAAACTGTATAAAAACTGGCTGCAGCTATCAGTGATTGCTTTAAAAAAAAAACTGCTGGACTGCTTTTGTTGCCAGACCAGCTGATGTAGCATCAGTTTGAGCAATTTCAATTGAGTTATTTGTTGACAAATAAGAGTTGTTCATAAATGCTTGGCTGAGTTTCAAAAGCTACAATATCTTAGTAGAGGGGTCTGAGTTCACAGTTCAATTGACAGCTGAAATAAGCTATTAAAGAATTAGCGATATGAAGAGAGGTTCATTTGTTTTTTGAAGAGGTTAACCATTTGAGGAGACTTTAAAGTTTCAATGCTTTAATAAATGGGTTTTTTTTTCACAATCAAGCTTGTATAGTGAGATCTGGATTATATTTTTGAGTTTATTTTCTTTCATCTCCACTTGGCTCCTGACGTCTGCCCATGGCAGATACTAGGTGAGTTGGCATGGATGATACGGGAAGGGTAGGTGAAAGAGGGTAGGTGGAGGGGTGAAGAGGTGTGAGGGTTAGAGGGCCTAAAATCTTCTAAAATACCTGGAACTACCTGAGAGAACCTAGGCGAGCCATCTAACCAGCCTGACTTGGGATTGCACCCCCCGCCCCCTACTCCCTTATCCATCTAGCATGTACCCATCCACCTAGAGCAAAGATCTTGCTACTCGGAGCATTTTTTTACCAAGGGCGGGTCCAGTGAGTTGGGAAGTTTCGTGACTTGAGCTATGCACCTCATTAGCCAGAATCTGGCCCAGCATCTTCATGGGAAATTGTATGCCCATCTTGTATGTTTGGAAGGAGGAGAACATTCAGTCAGGCAGGAGAGTGGCATGTAAGCACCCTGCTATTTTACCACCTCTGTCACAATTAAGTCCACATGTGGAGGCCTGTGACTGGAATGGGTAATTAATGACTATTTAAGAGTCTCATCCAGATGCTGCTGGTTTTAAACCAGTGGTGGGCAAGCTTCTTGCTACTTGGGAAGGACAACAAGCAAATTTGTGTGAGCTGCTTGTCTCCCAGGGCGGTGGGGGGGGGGTGTGGAATGGGGTCCCTTGTTCAAAGGCGTGTAGTTTCTGATTGGGGGTCCTGGCATCAGGAAACTCGGGGCATAGGGAGGCTGAGAGCCATCCCCACCCTTGCTACTGACTCCCTTTGCCACCCCTCCCCTACAACCTCCGCCCTGCGAAACCCCTCTCACCATGACTTACCTCTGGCCTGGGTCTCTCCTTGACCCTGAGCTGGAGTGGTGGCTATCAATCCCACAGCAACCACCTGGTGATGCTTGTGAGCTGAAAAGCTGCCGGTTTCTGATTGGCAGTAATCTTGGTGGGCGGGATTTCTG
Source organism: Carcharodon carcharias (assembly GCF_017639515.1). NCBI lineage: Eukaryota > Metazoa > Chordata > Chondrichthyes > Lamniformes > Lamnidae > Carcharodon > Carcharodon carcharias. The sequence continues at coordinate 120,440,001 of NC_054478.1, read as the reverse complement.
TACCCCCTCTTCCCAGGGCCCTTGATCCCAGGGAACGCCCATTGATAACCATTTAAATGCCCTGGAGGCATTTAATATCAGCAAGCCTACGTGGAGGAGGCAATGCAGGTGTCTCTCCAACTGCATTTGAGACCCCTGATGCCTCCATAAAATCCCTCCCATAATCTCTATTAAATATTATAGCATGCAAATCACATTGACATGAATGTGCCCATTGTAAGAGTTGTGGTTTGTATTTTAATTTTTCTATTGCATTACTGAATTGCTTGCACTGAGGCTAATAGGATTCCACAATTATGGTACCATGGTGCTTATGTTGCTGGACTGATAGGCTTGCACTAATGATCTTGAGGAATGCGTTCAAATCCCACCATTGCAGCTGGGGAATTTAAATACAATTAATTAAATAAGCCTGGAGCAGTAGTAATAGTGACCATGAAATGACTAGATTGTTATAAAAACCCATAAGCTTCACTAATGCTCTTTAGGGAGGGAAATCTGCCGGCCTTACCTAGTCTGGCTTATATGTGACTCCAGATCCACAGCAATGTGGTTGACTCTAGATGCATGTGTTGATTGGTCCTAGTGCCTTGAGAATCATTGCTGTACAATGAATCAGCAGCTTCGGTGTAGGGAGGGCATTAGGATTTCTTTTTGATAAACCTTAATAGGCAATGATGTGACATTGATCCATAGTGGTAGCAGTGATTGAAACTTATTCAGCACGACTGAGATTTAATGCCTTACAGTATCTGAGCATTAGTTAACAAGGTATCATAGAAAGCTATATTACCATGTTTATGCCTTGGGCAAAACTCACAGTAACAAGTACCCCCTAACAGGAACCCCTGGCTTGTCTTCTGGATGTCTCTTGAGGTCTTCTACACCTGTCTGTTCGGTCCCTCTTTTTAGTCCCCTTTCTATAAATAAAACCATTACATATCATAGGCCAGTCATTGACTTACAGCAATCACTTTATTACCAAATTTTCAGGATAGCATGTAGATCAGCTTTCAACAACATCACAGCAAAAGTGAATACAGCTTGCTGTATGGTGCTGCGTGTGCCTGCAAGCCACTGTAATGTAAAGGTGCTCAACAGAGCAAGGATTAATGTGGGACTGGAGAATAGCACTGCACGCGGCATGGTGTATAGAGTCTCATGGTAATTGATTCAGAGAACAGTCTATAAAGAGCACTCTGGAAACAGCCTGCATGGGTGACATTAACCTGGGATCTGTAAATAGTTAAAGGTTAACAATAAAGGCTTCATGTTTAAATATACAAGTCTTAAGATCTTATCATTGAGATATCTACAGAACTCACATTACGACACTTCTGATGCTGGAAATTTGAAATAAACACAGAAAATGCTGGAAATACTCAGCAGGTCTGGCAGCATCTGTGGAGAGAGTGACAGTTAACATTGCAGGTTGATGATTTTTAGTCAAAACTGTAAAAATTTAGAGGTGTAACAGAAGATGCAAGTACAGAGGCAGGGAAAGGAGGGAGGGGAGGAAAAGAACAAAAGGAAAGATCTTTGATAGGTTGGAAGACAGGAGAGATTAAATGACAAAAGGGATGATGGTGCAAGGCAAAAACCTGGTGGTAATGGGAGAAATGAAGAAACAAACAATGGGTTTAGAGGAGGAGTAAATGGCAAAAGCATACTCATTACCAACAACTGCTGTTCGAAAAAATGGAAACTGTGTTTCTGTTAAATTGTTGAACTGAGTCTGGGCCTAATTGAAAGATAAGATACTGTTCCTTGAGCTTCCCTTGAGTTCCATTAGAACAGTGAAGGAGACCAAGAATTGAGAAGTCACAGTAGGAGTTGGGTGGAGAATTAAGATGTGATGACTGACCATACCAGTCCTCTGACTAGAATAAAGGAAGGCTGCAATGTGGATCATTTGCATTATTTTTAACAGTTTACAAATTGATGAATCATTGTTTTGTTGTGTGTACTGATGTACATTATTTAAATGAGGCAGTTTGGAATGTGCTTGATTTGTTTTTTTCAGACTTCTTGCACTTTTGGATTTTAAAAAAGTTGTCTAGCATTGTATTAATACAGGTTCGTCTGCTGCCTTCAAAGCAGTGTGCTGTACTTTAAATAGACCTGTTTCTGCTTGTCTCTTAAGCCTATGAATATAAAAACGAATGTACAGTATTGCTGTAAATGTGTACTAAATGAATTTAACAGTTTACAAGCATGTAAACATGTCAGAATGGCCTGAGTGCCCAGGTTTCCTGCAGTCTGATCAATTACCCCCTGCAAGTCCAACTGCAGTAAATGTGCTTCATCTGTCTAGTGCCAGCTGTTCCATTTGGGCATAGTGCCTGTATATATAGAAACACAACTTTTTAGAATTTGCAATAACCATCATTTCAAACCATTGTTGCACCCAGGAACGGTCTTCATATTGTGACAATTATTTATATCTTGTTGACTTGTTTGTGAGAAGTTTCAGTTATGGGGTGAGATCTTGGTCTTGCTGTAAGGAAAGATGGCTAGAATTTTGAGCTGTGGAATTGCTGTGTGACAGGTGCTGTGATAGATTGGGTTCACTGAGCCTCACTGCTCAGGACATCAGGCAATCTCAAAATACATACTGAGAAGAGGACAGGCGAGAAACATGAGCCCAAATATGTACAACGTTCTGTTCAATCTGAGGTGTGGGGGGTGGTGTGGAGTAAGATTTACCTAGGTTATATACATAGACTATTTAACCATGGAGAACAACACAGCTGAGTTCACACACTTTTTCCAAATCTATTCCAGTCTTTTAATCTATTATCTTTTTTGATTATATATTAATGACCTGGACTATGGTGTAGAGGGCACCATTTCAAAATCTGAAGATGATAGAAAATTCAGAGGACAGTAGCAGATTTCAGTAGGACATAGACAGATGAGTGAAATGGGCAGACACGTGGCAGATCAAATTTAAAGTGGAGAATTGTGAAGCGATGAGTTTAGGGAGGAAGAATAAGGAGAGGGGATATGAACCATATGTACAATTTTAAAGGGGGCACAGCAACAAAGCCCTGGGTATGCTTGTACACAAATCCTAGGTGTTGAGGCTCCTTCATGTTTGATTGGGAACCTTCCCATTCCCACTTGCTGCTCTCATCTGACTATGGCCCATGAACACGCTTTTCCCCTAATTTGCTCTGTTTCACAGGTCTGTCTCTTACTGAAGTATATTTTTGTGGTGAGCGGCAGCCCTTTGGTATCTTATCTAAGTGCACATTCTACATGAGCAAGCTAAAGAGTGTGTACTACACAAAAGGCATTTCTGTCAAAGTCGAAGCTCTCTTAACCTCTCACCACAATACAACATCCACATCCACTTTCCACAAGGTTCACTGGATAGTGAACCATGAACCTAGCCTAGTACCTACTTGCCCCCACCATGCCGCCCTCCCCAGCCTTTGGGGCAATTAGGAACACCCGCCATTGTCTGTCTACTGTACTCTCTGATGATTTTCTGTCCATGAGAGATTTCCTTGCTGAAGATAATTGTGGAGGACAGGCTGAGATGTAGACCATCTGAGGAGAGGAGCAGGAATCTTCTGATGGGTGTTGCATCATGTAATGCCTTCATCCAATCCTTTCCTGTCCAAGATATTCTCTTACACTTTCTGCTTTTCCACAATGCCTCCTAATGCCATGTGCTGACCTCTGGTTGAAGGAATTGGACAGCCCATCTCTATCTGCCTTCAGGCTGTTTGCTGATGCAGAGTGCTGTGCTTTTTAATGATCGATTTGATTCAATCTCTGACAGTGGCCTAATTTAGTGCTGGAACTCATGTTTCACTTGATGCTTCATTCCCCTCCACTGTGATTCCCTCTGTGCTTTCACCAGTCTTTTCAAGGTACCCCAGCCTGGGTTTGGCCCTATATATATTTCTCAACCTTTTGTTATTCCCCTGTTGGTTTTAGTGCTACTTATAAAACCCACTTATATAAAAACATAAAAAAAAAGCTGCTTATGCGTTGGATGGGTTTTGTAGGAAGTTTATATGACCTCACTGCAGTTAACACATCAAAAACACAGCAGAGATCAAAAACCAGAAAAACTGACCCTCTATGATGCTGACTGACCTTTTTTTCCAATTATTTTTATTGGTTCACATACTTGTCTTTATGTCGAATGACATGGAAATGACAGTACAAAAACAGCAATTTGGTATAACCGTTTATTCCCCTATCCTTCAACCATCTATCTAACTTACTTGTAAATGTTGACATGGTTTCTGTTTCAATCTCTAACTCATTCCACAGCCTTACAAACCATTTTGATACTAAAAAACAGAGTCAAGACAGTACTGAAAGAGCCATTCAGCCCATCATGCCTGTGCGGCTTTTCAGTACAGCTTTCTGATTAATCCCACTCTCCCGTTCTTTCCCCACTGCCTTACAAATTTTCATCCTGCAAGTATGTATCCAATTCCCATTTGAATGTTGTGACTGAACTCGCTTCCACCAGCCTGCCAGAAAGTGCATCATCATAGCTCCTGCATAAATAAAATTTTCCTCATCTCTTCTCTGTTCATTTGAATTACCTTAAATCTGTGTCTGCCAGTAACCAACCTTTCTGCCAGTACAAATAGTTTCTCTCTATTTACTCTGTCAAAATCCTTCATAATGTTGATCACAATTAGATCTCCTCCTAACTTTCTTTGCTCTAAGGAGAGAAATTCCAGCTTCTTCAACCTCTTTGCCTTCATGAAGTCCTTCAACATATTGAAGCAATTCTAGTAAATCTCCACTACACCCTGAAATGAACACCAGTGCTCCAGCTGAGGAGCCTGCATTACTGGTTTGGCCCAGGACTGGCTGTGGGCCAAGCATTGGCCTCTGCTCCTGGTGGCACTGCTGGGACTGAAGAGCTGCAGGCCCTCTGATTGGCTGGCAGCTCTTGGAGTCGGGACATCCTGCCTCCGGGAAACTAATGTCTGGGGGCGATAAAATCCGATCATTGCTTTCAAGGCTGGCGGAGTTGTACTTGCCACCAACTTTCCACTGTCTCAGCATAAAATCCCAGCCTGTATTTGCTCAGCCCAGGCAGCACCCCTTTCTACTGCCTCAATATCCTTCCTACAGAATGGAGCCCAAAATTTCACATGGTACTTCAACTGTGATCTTACCAAGGCTTTACTCAGATTCCACATCATTTCTGAACTCTTGTATCCAATATCTCTAGTCATCAAGCCCAGTATTCCATTAGCTTTTTTCTGGCCTTATTCATTTGAGTTACTGCTTTAATAGTCTGATGAGCCTGACCCTCCAAATCCACATGTGCTTTTCCACATCACCCAACTGTCCTCCATTCAAAGACTAATTTATTTTCTGGCCAAGTCTGACTACCTCACTTACTGACATTGACTTTTGTCTGCCACTATTTTGCCCTTTCTGCCACCTTATTATCCCCTCACTGCCTCCTTTGCTCCAATTTTACTATTGTCTCCAATTTGTTTTCTATGCCTTCTTGTTCTAAATTGAAATCATAGATGTGCATATAATAAATCAAAACTGTTTAATAACAGAGCACCAGGCTTGGTCTGTATTGGATTCAATTCAAAAGTCCTCCTCGTTCTTTGTATTGAAGGACAGTGCTATGTTTCCAATGGTTGTTTGTTCTTTTCTCTTTAGGCCTTGGCTATGACCAATCAAATTCTTGTAGAGCAGTCACTGCTGGGCTGGAAGGAGGTGGAGTATGAGGTGGTTCGAGATGCAGCTGATAACTGTGTCACTGTGTGTAACATGGAGAACTTTGACCCTTTGGGAATTCATACAGGTAAAACTGTCTGAGAAAATAAATGGAACTTTCTTGAATATTATGTTGGATTTGAGAATCTAATTCTTTCAGGGCCTCAAACTGTGGAGCTCCTGTCCCATTCTTTTGTAAGGCCAACTAAATACTGCTCCCTGATTTATTTTTTCATTCATTCACCCTCTTTGATCCTTGCTGATTTGCAGCCTGTTAGTTCTCAGTACAATCTCCAAATATTTCACTGTTTCCAGCAATAGCAGAAGTCAGATGTGCCTTGTTACAGTCCTCCTGGTTGTTAGGATAATGACAGGCAATGGATCGATTCTCAGAAAATTCCCATTAGTGTGGGAAAGTTAGCTTAAAGATTTTCTCGTCTCCTCCCTAACCCCTACATCTTGTTCCAACTTCGATCAGCTAAAGCAGCACAGAGAAGCACACAAACCTGGGACCCCTGTGCTGTGATGCCCTGGGGAACTACACAGCATGGGGCGATGTCCCTAACTTGCTTGGTCAGCAGGGAAGTCTTGCTTTGTTCTCAGGGGTTGACTATTTCATTTAGCTGCAGAACTTGAACTCAACACAGTTGAATTGTAACACTAACAACTGATGAGTTCAAATAAATCAGATTGAAGCTGCCAGCAAAGAGATGGGTTCTGTTGCAGCACAGGGAGCTCTGTGATGTTGGACAACTGATCCCCTGTCTTTACCTAGCCACAATCAGTGCAATGAGGAATGTGATAGACTTTGTGCATGAACAATTCTCCCCTGAACCAGATCTGTGATGGAAGCGGTTGAGAAGCTTGAGAATCAATTAAAAACTAAAATTAAAGGTCCAGCTGTCTCCTTGAGGCCCCATTGTTAAATACACTGACTGGTGCAGTCCTGACCCACACAGTCATAATGGTTACTTCATTCTGGTGCCACCTACAAATGGATCAATTGGTGTCAGACTGAAGCACCTTCCCCTTTTGGGAAGATGGGTTTTGTGGCTGGTCACTGAAACTGAGTTCACATTTGCAGACTGGTACTAGCAACTACAAAGTCTTATTTTAAAAATGGAGACACCAAGTTGAAGGGCTGAGGTGCATAGCTCAGAAACACAAACAGATTGAGGAATGGGTGAGGAAATTAGGTGAATGGGGAAAGCTGTGATGAGGTTACCCCAAGCTCATTGTTGAAAGGCATGGAGATTGGATGAGGAGGACTGAGGAGTTCTATGAGAAGGAACGAATGAGAGTGGCTGCAACTGTTTCAGATACTGTTCACAAGCTCTGTTTGCCCTTGGACCTGTGGTTCTCATTCTGTGACTTCTGTACTTTGTAACTTGTGTTTTAGGTGATTCAGTTGTTGTAGCCCCGAGTCAGACCCTGTCCAATGAGGAATACCACATGCTGCGTGAAACTGCTATCAAGGTGGTGCGTCATTTGAACATTATAGGAGAGTGCAATATTCAGTATGCCCTGCACCCCTCATCCCTAGAATACTGCATCATTGAAGTCAACGCTCGGCTGTCCCGCAGCTCAGCATTGGCCTCCAAGGCCACTGGGTAAGGAGGGTGAAGTGGGGGGTGCACTTAACATAAATGCACTTTAAAAACATGTTCTGCATGGCTGTTAGCAATCTAAAATAAGAATAAAAGATGTCAGAATGGAGAGGAGCCATCTCCACTTCACACATTCCAAGGTATTTACAGCACAGAAACAGGCCATAACACCCAGTTGGTCCATGCAGGTGTTTATACTCCACATGAGCCTCCTCTCACCCAAATTCATCTTATCCCAATCATATATCTTTCCATTCCTTTCTCCCTCATGTCTATTTAGCCTCCATTTGGATGCATCTATACTATTTGTCGCAAATATTTCTTATGGTAGTGAGTTCCGCTCTCTTTGGGTAAAGAAAGTTCTTCTGAATTCTCTTTTGGATTTATTAATGTCTAGTTCCTGTTTCCACTGCCATCTTCTGTGCAACTACCATTTCATTAGCATAAAGACCTCGATCAGATTTCTTCCTCGTCTTCTTTTTTCTAGCCTGTTCAGTCTTCCCTGATAGATGTTAATATTCTTTATTATATTTTTGGCTGCTATCACACCTTACCTTTCACTGATGTGCTAATTGATTGGACTTGTTCTATCTCTCTTCAATTTCTGAATCACATTAACTGTCCACCAGTCCCACATTTTTCCTATCCTTTTTTTTGTTTGTCTATGAACTTTTCCAGTTTATTTCCCCTGGTTCTATTCTCAGCCTTTTCAATATTTGCTTCTTTCCAATTTATTACTTTGATCTTTGTCCTTTTCAAATTTTATCTTACACTGTGATTGATATTGCTCAGATGTTCCCTTCCCTTATCTACTCTGGTTCATTTCCCAATGCTAGATCCAGCAGTTGCTCCTTATCTGCTTTTTTTTTTAAATAATGGCTAAGAAAGGAGTCCTGCTCCATTCATGTACCTCTCTTGCTACCTTTGCTTATTCAATTTATGTTGCAGTAGTTAAAACCTCCCATGTTTATTTTCAATGTCCTTTACTCATTTCACATATTTACCTCGATATATTTTCCTCCATACCCTTTTCACTATTAGTGTGCTCTGTAGTATATCCCCCTAACTGTGGTTCGCCCTTTCTTATCTTTTATTATAATTCATTGAGATTCTATTTCAAACTTTGTAAATTATGTCCATTTTGTCTATTTCATCTGCTGTCATTATGTTACCTCTAATTAGTAGACTTCCCTGGGAAGAGTTACATCAATGTTTTGGGGGGACACTTTATCCAAAGATACCCTTTGGGTGAAAGATCCTTGTTGAAGATGTTCACTTTTGGTGTTGTTTGATGGATCACCATTGGCTTGTACTTATTACAGTTCTGATGTAATCTCTGGGCATCAGTTGAGGAAACCAGACACAATTGTAAGGGACATAGGGTACATTTTAAATAAATCAGTGGATAATTTAGTCCTGGATGTGAGCTGGCTTGAAACTGTTTGGAGTGGCTTATCAGTTAGTCTTCCAGCTGCCAGGTAAGCATGGCCTGTGATTTCACATCCTGGGATCTGGAGCTAAAATAATCCCATGCAAATCCCACTTCCACAAATGTATTCTGTTATATAATAAAGTTCCATGGAAGCAATATAAGTTTGGAATATTGGTGGGGAAGGGGCCAGAGGGGAATAAACAGTCCAAGGACTGCACTGTGGACATTCAGAAATCACACTGTGCACTTAAGCTTCATGACATTTGATCTGCTGTTTGAGTGACAGGCCTGTAACTCTACCAGCAGCACCTGTGCCACAGCCTGAATTACATTTCAGTTTAACATGGCCCATCCGCTGCACATATGACTTCTCATGCAAACATATTTAACACATGTTAACTCAACATCCCCCTCTTTCCCCCCCCCCCACCCCAACACCTCTCTCTCTCTCACTGTTAACTCCCTCTCTTTGGTCACCCTCTCCCCTGGCATTACTCTTGACACTCTGCTCCCTGTACTGTTGGCCCCCTCTTCCCCCTTACGCCCCTAACCCTACCAACATTGAACCCTGACTTGCTCCGGTTAGGATCTCACTGTATCACACTGATGCCAACAGATGTTAATTTTCCAACTGGACTTGGGTGGGCTTGGGTTCCTGGGAGATTTTCCCATTCCCATACCACAGGCAATGAGGATTATTTTAGCCTAGAAGTTGCTGTCCCCATTGAATTCAGTTAACTAGACAGGGACAAGGAATCTGTATTGCAACTTTGCTGCTTAATGCACTTGTGTAAGGAGCTTTTTCTGATTCTGGATGAGACCTATTAGGTCCAAGGTGGCTAATGTCGATCTTCTAACATTTATAAAATCTGCCTTTTTGTAAATGCAACCATGTTATCCATCAGATAACATAATGTACGAGCATAAATATGTCAGATGTTGTATCTTTCTGCAGACACTGGGGGCTGCCATTTCTGCCCCTGCCCCCCCCACCCCTCGACCTTTGCTGTTTCCCTATTGAAAGAACATAATGTTCCTGAGGTGAAAATAGAAAATGCTGGAAATACCCAGGAAGCCGGGTAGCATCTGTGGAGAAAGAAACAGAGTTGTTGTTTCGGCTCAAGGGTCTGTAATTGCTGGAATGCAGGTACATATACCCCAACAACATTAATTGTTGTTGGGGTATATGTACCTGCATTCCAGCAAGCCTTAATCACCTTCCTCTCAATGGTTGGCAACTGTGGAGAGCAACAAGAGGGATTTATCATTTCTCCTGTGCCAGGCCCTGCCCACTTTTAAGCTCAAGCCCTCTGGTTTCTCTGGGTCATTTGGCAGTTCTAGTCTTTTCTTAACCCACCTTTGCCAAAGCATAAGATGAAACTGGTGCCCTCTCTGTAGTGATTGCAGGAAGCACAAGATGTGGTGCTAGGATCTGCATGCTGATATTTAAAAACCATAGTGCCTCCGTCTTTGCACATCTCTCTTTGTGTAACTGCAAGAGCCTCACATCTGGGAAGGAAAGAACTCATTTTTTGTAGATACAGATTCTTTGTCTTTCTGTTAGTTTGTTCCTCTCACTTTCCCTCTAGCTACCCATTGGCTTTTGTGGCTGCCAAACTGGCCCTGGGAATCCCCCTACCAGACATCAAGAATGCAGTTTCAGGGAAGACTACTGCGTGCTTTGAGCCGAGTTTGGATTACATTGTGACCAAGATTCCACGGTGGGACCTTGACCGTTTCCATGGAGCGTCCCGAGAGATCGGCAGTTCAATGAAGAGCGTTGGGGAGGTGAGTGGGCTGTGCCCTATATCCAACTGTTTAGCTAATTCCCAGACACATGCATTTGATGTCTTCAATTCTCGGGCCTTCATGTAGAAAGAGCACAATCTTCCATCTTCAGCCTCCTCCCAGGACTGAGGAGTTAACATTTATATTTCAGTTAAGACATAGTCAGGCTAACAAATGAGAAGTTTGTTGTTTTGTTCAAAGTTCTGTATAAACCCTGCAAAACTTTGATTATTTTATATTTAAGAAATAAATTCTGCAGAATCTACGATTTACCAGATATGAGATCTGTGTGCTGGATATTTATGGAAGAGTAACTAGGATCCTTTTTATGCATCAGATAATGGGTACTCTGTAACCTCTCCAGTCCGGAAATCTAATATTCAGATAAAGGAGTTGTCTGAAATTTTTTAAGTAGACCCAAGTAACTCATGACATTATTTCAGTACAATACTTTGGAAGTGGAATCATGGAAGAAGATAGAGTATTTGGATAAGTTTTAAAAAAAAATACTGCTTTATAATGTTTTATCATTGTTTTATACTTCAGGTAAATATTTTTATCTAGTATTTTCTGGTTCAAACATTTGTGGTTAGGCATTCTATCATCATTCTATGTCCAGAAAATTCTAAAGTCCAAAAGCGATTCAGCCCCAAACATTCAAGACTAGAGAGGTTACAGCGTTGTAGATGCAAATAGTCTGTGGATCTGACTGACTTACTGCTCACCATCCCCATGAGCTTCTGAAGAGGCTGCCCTGGTTTCAGAGTGAGGACATCATTGAGCTCAGGATCTCAACACAGCATTGTGTCGAAAGACCCTTTCCTTTCACCTATCACAGTATTTGGAAAGACTTGGTCTGAAGCTGGGTCTGATTGCTTCCTCTAAGTTGCATGTTTGTGTTATCCAGGTAATGGCTATCGGTCGTACGTTTGAGGAGAGTTTCCAAAAGGCCCTGAGAATGTGTCACCCCTCTGTGGAAGGCTTTGTGCCTCGACTCCCAATGAAGAAATCGTGGTCTGATGATTTTGACCTGCAGAAGGATCTGGCTGTTCCATCTATCACCCGGATCTACTCCTTGGCAAAGGTAATGACTGTCCACTGAACACAGCCACTGATAGGTCCCAGGAGTTCTGTCCCCACTGTTCCCTGGAGAGATGTTGGCAGTTTTTCTTTTGGTCTTCTATTGCTTTTTATTTGTTCTTGAGATCTGAGTGTCATTGGCAAGGCCAGCATTTATTGTCCAACCCAAATTGCCCTTGAGTGTTGTGGTGCCTCATAGTCAGGGACACTATGGCGTAATTTGCTAAATTGATGCCCCTAAGGGAGCCACCACTGACATTCCTTGCACCCCCTGCCCCGACCCCTCTTAAAGAGTAATGACGCGGGTGGTTTAATGGCACATATTCTGAAGCAGAAGTGTAGAATCCAGCTTTAAATACTTTTAAACACCAAACATAATATTTACATTCTCCTCCCTGCAGGCACGTATTGCCTGCCACCTTGCGCCCCCTGTTGCTCTGCAGTGGTATCACATCTCCTCACCATACTTTCCATGTTGATGAGAGGTCATTGCATTGTACGATGTGATATCAGTGCCTATTAGGGTCTGCCTTATTCTGGGAGACATTGGCAGAAGTGACATCAAGGAAGCCTAGCAAGCATCACGTGAGCGGTTAGGGGGCACAGTGGGGGGGACATTCTTCAAAACTGGCAGGTCAGCCACTTGATTGAGAAACAAGGTCAGCATCTGAAAACTATCCACTCAACAGAATGAATTTGCAGTCTGCTAGATTCAAAAAGTAAAGAAAACAATGGCTATTCACCACACTAAACAAACTATAAAACTTAACTATTAAAACTTTGCAGATGCACTTTGTCCTTTTCTGATCTCATTCCTGTTCCATGTAACTAATGTTGATATTGCTCATCATTTAGGCTATTTTTAATTTGTTTTTTTTTACATGATTCTGTTTCTTTTATTCTCTCTCTAAAGTCTTTCATGTCTGCACACAAATGAACCTTGCTGAAATCAAAGCTCCATGAAAACACAAAGATTTATTCTTTGCACAGGAAACCTAAAATAGCTGCAACTAAATGCGTTATTTTTTGTAATACAGACAGAACTCACCAGTACACAGAGGCATGTCCGTGCCTGTAACGGAGACTCAATGAGGAAAGCATGGATTTCCAGCTGGGACCTACTTATTTGGGAACAATACCTGTGTCTGTGCTCATGTGCAGTATTTGCAGTGTGCTGCAAATTGAGTTGGAGGATGTGTCCATGTGACACACTCACCAAGAACTTTGGCTACCGGGAGATTGATGCCAATGCCATTAGACTTCCAGCTGTTCTGGGAGGGTTGACAACCCTTGTGCCTACATTTAGCTTCACTGTACTGCCATATCTTGTCATAATCTATTCTGGTTGAGTGACATAATTCTCAGCGTCACCTCCCCGAATCTTGGCCACGCTGATGAAGGTTTTTGTCATGCCTGCTGGGCAGGCTGATCTTGCTGGTGTTTTCTGTAACAGTCACATATAACCTGTCATGCTGCAAAACAGATTGTTGATGGGTTTGTGATTTACATGAATGAAGAATCCTGGATTTCTGCATGAATGATCTCTGTGAAGGATGGATCCATTGTGTTGGGACTGTTTAAGTAAGTTAGTTATATTCCAAACAAAGCCAGCAGTCTTGCAGTGTGTTTCTGCTAGAGCAGAGGTTTTGACTTTCATAGACAGCAAACATTGCAGACCTGCAGCCCTTTACCCACCCAACACCCCACCCCCCCCCGTCTTTCCTTAATGTCTTAATTGTAAATGAATCTATCGTTGTTAAGAATCTTACCCCTGATTTCACTGACTTCTCGCTGTAACTGACAGAAGTCAAACAGAAACTTCTGAAAAAGACATGTCCTGCTTGCATCATTTCCAGCTAATCGCAGGATTCCTGGTGAGGCATTTCCAGGGTTGGATCCAGGGATGGAAAGAGGCTGATAACACTAACTCAGCTAAGGATTTACTCCAGCTCCACAATAATGTACATCTTTTTTAAAAAGATCAAACTGGCCTTTCTTCTGTTACCCTCCTTTAAGAATTGTTAGAATTTGCTGCCAGGTGCCTGAAGAAACTGACCACAGCCCACATGATGGTGCCTTCAGAGATCATGCACAATCTAATTTTACAAAGAAGGCCAGGAGGAATGTCATTCCCCCTCTTTACAGATACACAAGAACCTAATGTTTGCTTCAGGTGCACACCTGGGGCCGGATTTTTATGCCACCACATGTGTTGGAACAGCGGTGGGCCAGCAAAAAACATGATGGATGGAACCCGAGTCCGGGATTCCCACCCTTAGTCCTGCCACCAGCAATTCTAAGTGGTGCAGGATAAGGGGGTAGGTTGTGAACCCGCACGCAGCAGTCCCAACGTTGCTGGCTCCATTGCAGGGGTTGACATTTCAGACATCCCTGCAATTTTGATGGAGTTAGGCTGGCTATGGAGGCAACGTGGTTCATACCAGCTCAGAGGTGTTGTGAACTGAGCTCTTTTGAATGACTTGAAAGGCTTTAATGTATTTAGCTCTGGAAGTTTTATTGACAAAGTTGTGTAATGGAATCTCATTACTGTACAAAGACTTGGTTTGAGTTCCAAACCCCACTAATTGATTCAGCTCAGTAGGGGTTGTTGGGGCAGCTGTCAAGGAGATTGTGAGTTTATTTATCTTGAAAGTTTTATGACCACTTAATAAGATTATGGCTTTTTTTAAGTAGTTTTTGAATGATTGTTTATCTTGACAGTTTTATGAGGATCACAAAGACCTCCCAATGTTACTATAGGGCTCAAGTGTTCTGTACATAGTGGGTGAGTGGGCGTAGGGTGCATGAGTGGACATGTGGGGATATGGGAGGGCTTGGAGGCATGGAGGGGTCAGGGGTGGGGGGGCTAGGTGTTGAGGGTTAGGGGGCCTCACATTCATCTACTGAACTAGGCTGATATCCCAGTGAATGAAGCCAGACCTGCCCACCTCAGCATCTGCCTGCCTCCATTTTCACCTTCTGACTGGAGCCCATCCCTGACTCCTCCCACCATGAAAATATCGTCAGTAGGCACTGCTGATCAGGAAGCGACGTTGCAACCTCTGGAAATCTCCCAATTCCTGCTTCCAAGATGAAAATTTGGCCCCTGATGTCTACAGATCATGCTTTACTAATATGGTCATCCAGAATGAACAGGCACACTTTGCCTACCATATTGGAGTTTTGTCCACTGTTTTTACACTTGTAAAAAGAGTGCATTGTGTTCCAATTATTGGCCAATCCAATTAGGAGGGATAGAAAATGTATGAAAGGAGGTAGAGTAGCAACATTAGTAGGAGAGTGTATATAGAGTTGCTGATAGAAAAGTAGACTGACAGAGTCAGTATAGTTGGAACCTGGAAGACAAAAAAGAGCTTGTTACATTAGAAAAGGTACGTTGCTGGCATCAAGTGTAAAAAAGAAATGGTGAAGAAAACCTGCAGTCAGAGAAGTGAATAGGAATGACAAAATAATTATTCTGGGAGATTTTAATTGTGCACCTCTGTATGGGGCAGGGAGGGAGTAGCTGGAGAGAACATGGTGAATTCCTATAATATTTCTAGAACTCTATCTTTGAGTAGTTTTTTGGTTGGCCTACAAAGCATGGAGGATCTGGTAATGAGTAATAAGCTACATCATGTAGATGAGGACCATGTGTGTGAGGAGTGTGGGGATAGTGACAAGATTTAAGTGTCAACAAGGATAGGGAAAGTCTATCCAAAAATCAGAACTAAACTAAATCTGCCCTATATTAAAAAAAAAGTGAGTGGAATGAGCTATGGAAAGTGGGATGAGCAAGTGGAATGGATTTTTTTTGTGTTGAGAATAGGAGATTGCAAAAGTATAGAATAAGTATATTCCATTGAGGAAGCTGATTACTAGTAGTGGTTTCTTGATGCCAGAAGTTAGAAACTAATCAGAATTGAAGAAAAGAGAGGAGGAATTGGACTAATATTGAAAAATGTAAAGGAGAATGTGAGAAGATTGGAGATAGGCAGCTTTCTAGCCTCTTCACCTAAAGAAAAACATCAAAAGGAGGTAGTCAATGAGAATTAAGTGAGGTGGTACCACACAAGGAAAGGGTTGTCCATTTGTCCTTGATGATTTGTACTTGAGGATGAAGGTTTTGTAGTGCAGTGGGTACTGTCCCGGCCTCTGAGTCAGAAGCTCCAAGTTTGAGTTGCACCTCAGGGCTTTATGGTGATATGGCAGTCATAATGCGGCCAAATGGGTTGAGTACCAACCTGCCAATGCTTCTAACACATGCCAGTGGCAGGCGGTAAGGGTGGGAGAGATTCCTGGTCAGCCGTGTGCTGGAAAGAAAGTTGCGGCCTCTACCATCACTATCCATAGCTCCATAGCTCCAGACTATAACATGCATATAAAAAGTACATGCTGCCATTCGAACTCTGAGCGAACTGTAATACGTGCCACATGATGAAGTTATTCAGCACTTTATATCAATCTTCACTGAAGATTTTGAGGAGCATAAATGCTGGCATGGACCCATTAGGCTGAATGGCTTGTTTCTGTGCTGGTATACTATGCAAGATGTCAAAGAGGAAGTGAATCCTGATGTGATTGAGAAGTTAGAGAATCAATGATTCAATGAAGTAAGTTAGTTTGGCTAAAGGAGGACCAAGTACCAGGGTGAGATTGGATCCATTCAAGAATAGTAAGGGAGGAAATTGGAGAGACCCTAGAAATTATACTTCAGGGTTCTACTGAAAGTGGGTGTGAGCTGGAGGGCCAAAGAATGGTCAATGTAGGTGCCATTTTTAGAAAGGGAGACAAAGCTAACCTGGGGCATCACCCAGATCAGTTAGTATAACATTGATGGTTGGGAAAATACTGGTCTTTAAGGATGAAATTAGCACATATCTAGATAAGAGGAGGTTAGAAGTAACCAGGGCAGCTTCTGGATTTATAACCAGTTTAGAATACTTAGTTGAAGAAACTATATTGGGGGAGGCAATGGCATAGTGGTATTGTCACTGGACTAGTGTTCCAGAGACCCAGCATAATGCTCTGGGGACCTGGCAGATGGTGAAATTTGAATTCAATAAAAATATGGAATTAAAAGCCTGATGAAAACCACGAAACCATTGCTGATTGTCATAAAAACCCATCTGGTTCAATAATATGCTTTAAGAAAGGAAATCTGCTGTCCTTACATGATCTGGCCTACATGTGACTCCAGACCCACCAACAATGTGGTTGACCCTTTAGTTGCCCTTATTCAGAGGGCATTTGGGGTGGACAATAAATGCTGGCCTAGCCAGTGACACCCTCATCCCATGAACAAATGATATAAAAAGAATTTAAGGTGTTTTTCAGCCTCTGGTTACAGAATATATGATGGAGAATTAAATTCCAGTGTTGGAGGACAGAATGTATAGAAACAGGGAAGGAAGAGGTTGAAATAGGAAGCTCCTGTGTACAGTCGTTAGGGCCTTGCCATGTTTGAAACTGTGCTGTCCTTGTGGAGCTGCTCACACCACATTCCTGCAGTTGGACTCATGCTTCACAGTTATAATAGTTTAAGCATATTTATTGTTGTTCCTCCAGCCATATGCTTATTGGTGGAGGTCCTTGTAGATCTCAAAGTACCAGGCCTTAGGCAAGAAAGCAAACATGTGCCAGTCAGGGAGGGATGATTTCTTAATTGTTATTGTGGGCACAATTTCTGATTTTCTGTTTTGGATGCAGAATGGGGCCCTTTTGATTAATGTTGTGATTGCTTCTTTCCTTATGCTTCTCACTACACTATTTTTCATAGAAACAAAGAAAATGTATGGCACAGAAGGAGACCATTTATTCCATTGTGTGTGTGTGCCAGCTGAAAAGAGCTTTCCAGCTTTATGCCACCTGTCAGCTCTTGGTCTATAGCCCTGAAAACAGCACTTCTAGTGCTGTATGATCACGATCAGATATTTTTTATATGAGGGTTTCTGCCTCTACAACTCTTTCAGGCTGTGACAACACCCTCTAGGTGAACATTTTTTTTCCTGAGCTCTCTTCTAATCCTTCTGCCATTAAGTTTAAATCCATGCCCCCTGTCCTGCTATCTCAGGGATCTGTGAGCATGTACCTCAAGGTCCCTCTGTTCCTCTATAGTATTCTACCATTTATGATGTGTTCTCGTGATTTATTTGCCCTCCACAAATACATTGCCTCACATTTTGAATCATAGAATCAAAGAATGGTTACAGAAGGAGGCCATGCGGCCAATCATGTCTGTCTTGGCTCTCTGCAAGAACAACTCCCACTCCCTGACCCTTTCCCTGTAGAGCTGCATTTTTTTCTCAGATATTTATGTCATTCCCTTCTGAATTGAATCGAACCTGCCTCCACCACACTCTCAGGCAGTGCATTCCAGATCCTAATCACATGCTGTGTAAAACATCTTTTTCCTGTTGGTTCTTTTGTCATTCACCTTCCATCTGTGTCTTCTGGTTCTTGAACTTCCCATCAACAGGAACAGTTTCTTCCTATCTACTCTGTCCAGACCCCTCATGATTGTGAATATCTTTATCAAATCTTTTTCTCATCTCCAAGGACAACAACCCCAGCTTCTCCAATCTATCCACATAATTGAAGTTCCTCATCCCTGGAGCCATTCTCCTAAAATCTTTATTGCACCCTCTCTAATATTAGTCTTCACATCCTTCCTAAAGTATGGTACCCAGAATTGGACACAATTCTGTTGAGACCAGTTGGGCTTAACATACGAAGATAGGAACATTGGTGTTAGGAGCAGGAATAGGCACCTTTCCTAACCCCCAAAGATTTGTCCACAGGACATCATCCCTCTTTTTCCCTTTGTCATTGGTACCAATATGGACCACAAGCTCTGCCTGGTCACCCTGCTCCCTTACCCTGGCACCAGGGAAACAACATACCATCCTGGAGTTACCTCTGTGGCCACAGAAACACCTGTCTGTTCTTTTTTTTATTCATTCATGGGATTTGGATGTCGTTGGCTGGGCCAGCATTTATTGCCCATCCCAAATTGCCCTTGAGAAGGTGGTGGTGAGCTGCCTTCTTGAACTGCTGCAGTCCATGTGGTATAGGTACACCCGTAATGCTGTTAGCGAGAGAGTTTCAGGATTTTGACTCAGTGACTATGAAGGAATGGTGATATATTTGCAAGTCCTAACTATTGAGTTCCCTTTAGGTTTTCTGACTTCCCTGTTCCTCCTCCTCCCCCTCCCCCGTGCTGCAAAGCCACCCATAATACTGCCAACCTGCTCCTCAGTGATATCATCATATTACCAAATACACTTACATAGCACTCAGGAGATTCCTGTACAACTTACCTGGTCTTACATAACTGACCTTCACTCATTGCCTTTCTACCAGCATAGTTTTAAGCTGTGAGGTGACCACCTGCTGGAACAGATTTAAAGCTGTATCTCAGAGTCAAGGTAACACTGCAGTGATATTAGCTTCTGATCAAGGTCCGAAACCTGGAGCTTGAGCACCTTCAATTAATGACATTTCTTGCAGATGTGCCACGAGAAGTGTCCTGAAGTTACATGGCACGGGATGGATACTCGATGGGACTGAGGTGTGCTGCAGTGCCTCTGTCTATTAAGTCATTAGCTAACTTAGAAAAAAGATGATGGTAATTCTCACCAATGAGTCACCTACTGTTACTACTCCTGTGCTCTCTCTCACTCCCTATACTCCTACTGCTACTGTGCTCTCTCTCATTCCCTATACTCTTACTGCTCCTGTGCTCTCTCTCTCACTCTCCATAATCCTACTGCTTCTGCGCCTGTGCTCCCTCTCACTCTATAGGTGTATTCCTGTGACTTGTGTCCTTGCTGCCTTTGCTCAGGTTTTTGCTCTCTCCCACTCTCTATACTACTAATGCTTCTGTGCTCTCTCCCCTCTCTATACACCTACTGCTTCTGTTGCTGTGCTCTCTCACACTCTATAGGTGTACTGCTGTGACTTGTGCTCTTGCTGCCTTTGCTCAGGTTGGTGCTCTCTCCTACTCTCTATACTCCTATTGCTTCTGTGCTCTCTCCCATTCTCTATACTCTTACTGCTTCTGCTCCTGTCCTTTCTCTCACTCTCTATATTCTTACTGCTTCTCCTCCTGTGCCCTCTCTCACTCTCTATACTCGCACTGTTCCTGTGCTCTCTCTCACTCTCTGTACTCCTGCTTCTGCTGCTGTGCTCTCTCACACTCTATAGATGTACTCCTGCCTTTGCTCAGATTTGTGCTCTCTCCCACTCTCTATACTCCAGTCACTTCTTTCTGCCTCCTTTGTCTTCCTCACACTGAGTGCACTGGTTTAAGCCGCAGTGCAGTTTCATGGATGGGCCTATAGTGCCTTGTTCCTAATGCCAACTGACACATTGGGTGTGAAGTGGTTACAGGACTGCAGGAAGGGTGGGTGAAATCTGAAACCCACCTGTCCTTGCCTGACATCCACAGGAATGGTTTGTATCAGGATTGGCAACCAGCCTGATAATATTTTTTGCTCCTTCTCCCCCTTCATCCTAAGGCCAATTGTATTATGTGGGAACTACAAGTACAAGAGGAAGTAATTTCAAATGTTCCAATTCAAAAGCCGCAACCCTCATCCAGTTGTATTTTCGGAGGCTCATTGTTTATTTTTCTTGTCACGAGAATCTTGTGTTATTTTCTGTGTACCTGCCAGTAGGAGATATGTTTTTACTCACCAGTTGCTGCGGATTTACCTTCTCTTGCAGGCATTGCACAGTGGGATCTCGGTGGATGAAATTTATGACCTGACTGCTATAGACAAATGGTTCCTCTACCGGCTCAAGCAAATAGTGATGTTGGAGAAAGAATTAAGCAAGCTCAACAGGTAACTGCAAGTGATACACTGATATAAACATGTAATTGTGTCCAGTGAGGTGATGGTGCAGGATTTTACAGCCCCGCCACAGTGTGTCTCCCCCGGCGGTTGCAACGAGCTATTTCAATCTCCATTTAGTTCGGCAGGACTGTAATATCCCGCTGGGTGGGAGGAGCCGTAAAATCCTGGCTATGATATATCATGTAATAGTGCCAAGAATGCATTGATGTAGCAAGTAAGTGATATTTGATGTGAAAACTTAAAGGACAATCTCACAATGAGGAGACAAAAGTTCTGAAAACTTATAGAAAAACTCAAAAATTATTATATCCTTTTTTCTGACAGAGGAACATGTGAAGTAACAGCCAAAATGTGGGTGCTTGATGCCATAGCTATGTTTTTCCATTGGTGGCTTTATCAGTTCTTTCATGCAAATTAGCAGCTTTGTCTTTGCCTAGTCACTGACCTAGATTGTTGCTAGGCTGTTGTGGTAACACACCTGCAAGAAATTCCATTGAGAAAGAAAGATTCAACAAGAAGGATGCACCATCAGTGGCTAACTAAGGAAGTTAAAGATAAATTAGCAAGAAATGTAAAAACAAACAGTAAGAGCATCTACAAGTATATAAAAAGGAAAAGAGCAGACAAAGTGAGTGTTGATCCCTTAGAGGGTGAGACTGGGGAATTAATAATAAGAAGCATGGAAATTGCAGAGAATTTGAACAAGTATTTTGTATCTGTCTTCATCATAGCAAACACAAAAAACATTCCCAAGAACATTAGAAAGTCATGGGGCAAAAGGGATGAAGGAACTTGGAGCAATCTCTATCACTAGATAAAATGTAGTAGGAAAACTAATGGCACGACAGCTTGACAAGTCCCCTGGGCCTGATGGCCTTCATCCTCAGGTCTGAAAAGAAGTGGCTGTAGAGATGGTGGATGCATTTTCCACAATTGCCTAGATTCTGGAAAGGTCCCAGCAGATTGGAAAACAACAAATGTAACATCATTATTCAAGAAAGAAAACGGGAGACCACAGGCTAGTTAGCCTAACATCTGTCATTGGGGAAATGCTGGAATCCATTATTAAGGCAGGACATTGTGAAACCAAAATACAATCAGGTAGTGTCAACATGGTTTTATGAAAGGGAAATTATGGTTGATTAATTAATCAGAGTTTTTCGAGGATGTAACAAGGAGGGTGGATAAAGGGGAACCGATAGATGGATTTTCAAAAGGCTTTTGATAAGGTGCCATATAAAAGGTTACTGTTCAAGATAAAAGCTCAAGCTGTTGGGGGTGATATTTTAGCATGAATGGGAGAATTGGTTTACTGACAGGGAACAGAGTGTCAGGATAAATGGGTCATTTTTCAGGTTGACAAGCTGTAACTACTGGAGTGCCACAGGGATTAGTGCTGGGGCCTCAACTATTTACGATCCATATTAATAACTTGGATGAAGGGACTGAATGTATTGTAACCATATTTGCTGATGGAAGTTGTGAGGAGGATAAAAAGAGCCTGCAAAGGGACATAGGTTAAGTGAGTGGACAAAAATTTAGCTGATGGAGTATAATGTGGGAAAATGCAAGGTTGTCCACTTTGGCAGGAAGAATAGAAAAGCAGAACCTTAGTTAAATGGAGAGTGATTGCCGAAAGCTGCAGTACACTGAGATCTGGGTGCCCTCGGGGTGAGACACAAAAAAGTTAGCATGCAGGCACAGCAAGTGATTAGGAAGGCAAATGGAATTTTGACCTTCTATTGAAAGGGGGCTAGAGTATAAAAGTAAGGAAGTCTTTCTACAACTGTACAGGGCATTGGTGAGACTGTACCTAGAGTACTGTGTACATTTTTGCTCTCCTTAGCTAAGGAGGGATATATACTTGCATTGAAGGCAGTTCAGAGAAGGTTCACTAGGTTCATCCCAGGGATGAAGAGGTTGTGTTATAAGGAGAGGTTGAGCAGGTTGGGCCTACCCATTAGATGACCTTATTGAAACACAAGATCCTGAGGAGCTTGACAGGATAGATGCTTTGAGGACATTTCCGCTGATGGGGTAATCTAGAACTAGGGGCACAGTTTTAAAATAAGGGGTTTCACATTTAAGACAGAGATAAAGAGGAATTTCTCCACTGAGGGCTGATAATCTTTGGAACTCTCTTCCCCAGAGAGCAGTAGAGGCTAGGTCATTGAATATATTCAAGGGTGAGTTAGACAGATTTTTGATTGACAAGGGAGCGAAGGGCTGGGGTGTGGGGGAAGGCAGGAAAGAGAAGTTAATGCCACAATCAGATTAGCCATGATCCTAGTGAATGATGGAGCAAGCTCATGGGACCAGATGGCCTACTCCTGCTCCTATTTCTTATGTTCCTTTTGTTGAACATGGTATGCTGGTATGGTATAACTTATAAGATTGTGCTATCTGACATGTTTATTTCATATCCTATAACATAAAATTTGGGGTGGACCGTTTCTAGAGAACCATCTTATATAATTGTTCACCAGGCCTTTAATGGTTATTTGTGCCATTGAGCCAACTGTTGCCACGTAAGTAAGATCTGCATGTGAGGGTGTGCAGGTCTAATGAGGTGGGCACAGCATCTTCGGGGTGGTCTTTTGAGACTCGTTCTTTTTAAGCACATCAGCCAAGAAATTAATAAGAAAGAAAAGCTTGCATTCAAATTGAACTTTTCAGGACTATTGGACATCTCAAAGCTTTATACAGCCAATTAAGTACTTTTGATGTATCATTTTAGTTGACGGGCAATATGATCGGCGCAGGCTTGGAGAGCCGAAGGGCCTGTTCCTGTGCTGTACTTTTCTTTGTTCTTTGTTCTATCACTTGTAATGACATCAATGATGTTTTGGTTTTTAAAAAAATGAAATAATTAACATAAAGGTTCATATTCTAAGGCGGGTGTGGAGAACAAAAAAACATCATTAGAAGAATTGTACCAGATATATCCTGAAAACTGTTCAATTACTACAGTTTCTATTGAACTTGTCTTCCATATCCCCTCAGAGCCTTGAAACCCTGAACAATCATTTCTAGGTTTGTCCTGTGGAAATGACCTTGACTCATTATGCAGACTGCAGGAAAACAAGAGGCATCATAACTCCTGTGTCATTTACACTTCCTGATGAAGATGTCACCTATTTCAAGCAGGACTTCCTCTAACACACCCATGTTCTCAGTCTTGGAAATGCATGCTATGTGGAGAAGAGGCAGAAACTGGCTGTCTTCCCCCTCACCTCCCAACTCCATTCTGAACCACATCAATCTGGAGCATCGAAGCTGAGGCTGGTATTGGAACCACCAGCTGTGTCTCCCAACTACACGACCAACCTTTTTTCTCTTTGAAAGAGAAGCTTGGGTGAAAAATCAGTTCTTCCATTAACAGCTTGTGATCACAGTTTCTCAAAAAGGGCCAAAGATGCTAAGCTCAACCTGCAGTCAGTTGCTGAATTTGCTAATTGATGGAACCCTGTTTTTCAGTGGGCTGTGAGGATTCAGTAAGTAAGGGCAGACAGTGAAAAGTTATCATAGAATCATAGGGCAATGAAGGAGGTCATTCAGCCCATCGAGCTGTGCTGACTCTTTGAAGATCAATCCAATTTTCCCTACCCCTCCTCTTTCCCTGTATCCCTACAATTTTTTCTCCTTCAAGTATTTATCCAACTGCCTTTTTGAAAGCTACTATTAAACCTGTATCCTCCATCCTATCAGGCGGTGCATTCCAACACCTAACAATTCATTGTGTAAAAATGTTTTTTCTCGTGTCAGTCAACTTAAATCTGTGCCCTACGTTTATCAACCCTTCAGCCATTGGAAACAGTTTCTCTTTATTTACTAAAATTGTTCATGATTTTAAACATCGCCATCAAATCTCTTCTTAGCCTTTGCTTCTCTAAAGAGGTCAATCCCAGCTTCTTCAGTCTATCCATGTAACAGTATTTCCTCATTCCTGGAACCATTCTAGTAAATATTTTCTGCATCCTCACAGCCTTCTGAAGGTGTGCTGCCCAGAATTAGACACAGTACTTCAGATGGAGCTGAACTAGTGTTTTGTTCAGGTTTATTTGGCTTTTGTACTCCATGCCTCTTTGCCCAGAATCGCATATGCTTTGTTAACGGCTCTGTTAACCTGTCCTGCCACATTCAAACACCCCGAGGCCCCTCTCTTCTTGCATTTCTTTTAAAATTATACCATTTAACATGTATTGACTCAGCTCATTGTTCCTACCAAAATCCATCATCTCGCTTTTACTTGTGTTGGATTTCACCTGCCCATTCCACCAGCCTGTCGACTTCCTCTTAAAATCTATTTACTATCTCCCTCACTGTTCCATATGGTGGATAAAATGGCTCCTGTCCAAAGCCTTTGTTTCACCCAAGATGACCTTAGCGTCTGATGACTATGCAAGCCACTGTACATAAGAGTGCACAAAAGCATTTCTCCAAATATCCCTCTTTTCATGAAAAAAAACATTGTGCATGCAATCATTTATGGTTGCAAGTTGCCCGGATACACATCACGCCGAACAGAAAACTGTTCTTTCTAGTCTGTCTCACTGTTGTCTGTCTCCACACATGTATTGCACATACAATCTTTAAAGCATTCAGGTCCTCTAATGGTACATTTATGGGTTGTTGTTGTCTCTTCGTCTGGTTTCTCCCGGTTCATGGTGTGACGTTGCCTCTCAGGGGAGTGTTGTTGTTGTGACTGTTGCTGCTGATCCATTGTATTTGTTGGGGAACAGTTGACCTCTGGGACTAATGGTCATTCCATTCCTTGTTTGCACTCTGACCAGATCTCCAACTCTCAACTCTGATTGGATTGCTTTATCAAAGTGAAATTTGGCTCTCTGTCATTTTACTTTGATTTTGTCAATCACTCCTGTTACTACTTCTGGCTTCAGTGGTTTTTTTGAAAGAGTAATTTGGGTGTGGCATGACCTTAGTCATTGGACTGGACTATTTTCCATGCCTTAGTAGGCATGTTTCTTCACTCTAAGATTGCCTTATACATATTTGTGCTGGATCTACTCAATTATTTGATGATCTTTTTGGCAATTTTCACCGCTACCTCAGCCTTTCCATTTGACAGTGGATAGTGTGGAGATGATGTGTAGTGCTGAGTTCCTAATCATTCATGAAGTGTCTGAATTCTTCATTTGAGGACCATTTTCACACATCATAATGTCAGGAATGCCATGATGACTGAAGTGTGCTTTTAGGCATTCTACGATCTCGCTGGTAGTCGTTGACTTCAGCTTGTCTAACTCCCAGTAGTTTGAATAGTAGTTGATAGTGGCGATATGGTCAGTTCCAAAGAGAATGAAAAGGTCTGCTCTAAGCTTCATCTGTGGTCTGTCTGGGATGCCCTGAGTCATCAGCTTGCTTATCTTGATGTTTATTACAAACACTGCACTAGCCGATGTGATCCTTAATCTCATTGTTCATGTTTGGCCAGTAGAGCAATTCTCTTGCCTTCCTCAGACCAGACTGAATTCTTTGATGGGCTTGCATGGATGTGCTTCAGCATCTCTTGAATCAAGGGATGATGATTCTAGTTCCTTTGCACAAGATGCCAAGTTGGACAATCACTTCATCTGTCTGCCCAATACTCTGTTATAGCAACAGGTGTGTCCTGGGTGGTTTCAGGCCATTCTTTCATTACTATTTCCTGTAGCACTTGGAGAGTTGCATCTTCTTGTGTGATTTGCTTGATCTGAGCTTAGATGCTTGTCTGTTAGATTCAGTATCTCTTCTGGGTTGATGACTTCCAGAGCATGTCGTGCTGTTGCTTCTCATTGAATCTGGAATATTTCACACGTGGCACTAACATCATTAACTTCCTTCAAGGGGACTTCAGGTCTTGACAGTATGTCGGCAATGTATATCCGCTTCCCCTGCTTGTACTGCTCACAAGCAAAGGCAATAACCAGGCACTTTTTCTCAATCTGTGGGTAGTGTCAGTCAGTTTGTGTTAAGGCTCTGGATGCAAATGCAACTGTTTGTCCTTGTTGCATGAGAGTTGCTCCAAGTCCAGTCTCACTGGATCACTTTCATCATTGACATCATAGAATCTCAGCACTGGCATGGTCGTCACTAATTGTTTGATGCAAGTGAAATCTGCTTGTTCTGTGCCCCAATACCACTAAACATGCTTTGCAGTGAGCCTGTGTAGAGGTTCACACTCTGATGACACTAGGAAGTTTTGAGGAACAAAGGGACCTTGGTATGTGTGTCCATAGATCTTTGAAGGCAGAGGGGCATGTTAATGGGGTGGTGAAAAAGGCATATGGGACACTTGCCTTTACCAATCGAGGAATAGATTACAAAAATAGGGAGGTCATGTTGGAGTTGTATAGAACCTTAGTGAGGCCACAGCTGGAGTACTGTGTGCAGTTCTGGTCACAACATTATAGGAAGGATGTGATTGCACTGGAGGAGGTGCAGAGGAGATTCACCAGGATGTTGCCTGGGATGAAACATTTAAGTTATGAAGAGAGATTGCTTTTGTTGGAGCAGAGAAGACTGAGGGGTGACCTGATCGAGGTGTACAAGATTATGAGGGGCATGGACATGGTGGATAAGGAGCAGCTGATCCCCTTGGTTGAAGGGTCAGTCACAAGAGAACATAAGTTCAAGGTGAGAGGCAGGAAATTTAGGGGGGATGTGAGGAAAAACAGTTTTACCCAGAGGGTGGTGATGGTCTGGAATGATGTTGCCTGGGAGGGTGGTGGAGGCAGGTGGCCTCACATCCTTTAAAAAGTACCTGGATGAGCACTTGGCACGTCATAACATTCAAGGCTATGGGCCAAGTGCTGATAAATGGGATTAGGTAGGTAGGTCAGGTGTTTCTCATGTGTCAGTGCAGACTTGATGGGCTGAAGGGCCTCTTCTGTACTCTGTGATTCTGTGAGTACTGTGTTGAACCTCAGCGGGGCGACTCTAATGGAGAGGCAACTCCAAGAACAGAATCACGAACTCCTGGGCTTGAGCTCAGACTTGCAAGCCCTCACACAGGCAATGGCATCAGATGGTCTCTGCAAGTGTGAGAGATGGATAGGGCACCTAGTATCTCTGCCAGTTGCAAGCAGGGAGGTGCAGACCAACCTCATGTTAGCCTGTCATCTCTGCGGGCTCCTCTAGGCGCTCTGGATGATGGCAGCAGCTCCTCCATCACTCTGCCAGTGACCACTCTGCCTGATGAGGTTCAGATGACTAAGGAGTGCCTAGCCATGGTGCTGGACTCTCCCTTCCAGACAGGGCCTGCAGAGGCTCCACTGGTCAAGGTCATCAAGGCCAACAGGACAGCACAGTCAGCAGGCTGTCTCCAATGTTGCTGCCTGCAAGGGGGGAAATCACCAAGATGCAGCACTCGCAAACATAAGTTTAAGGCACTGTGAGCACAAGAGGGACTTTTCACGGGTGATCTTCTGTTCTGCAATTTTATTTTTACTGGTGTGAGCATGAACACCTTATATTGTTACTTTCATTTTCTGTGAGTGTCAACATTGCATACATTTTGCTTTTGTGTTAATGGCCTGAGTATGCTTCACTTTTTTAGGTGCAGGGCATGTCAGCATCTCATGCTGGACGTGAGTGGCTCCAAACTTTATTGCACAGGTACTGAGTGGAATTCGGGTTCAATGGAGCAGTCATTTCAAACATCCGGTGAGGAGGCTGAGGTGAAAGCGTTGCCTTGGCAGCCTGGCTGAAGGAGCATTGAATCAAGGCCTCCCTGGTGTCCCTGCCTCGCTGAAGGTTCCAAAAGTCTGCCTCAGCGTCCTCACCATGTTCTTCCCTGGGCTCCTGTTCTGATCCACCGCTGGATTCATTCTCTGTGGCCTGTGGAGCTGCCTCAAGATCTTCTTCCTCCAGTGGATCCCCCCTTGCTAGTGCCAGATTGTGGAGAGCGCAGCAAGCAACCACTATCAAAGACACCCACTCTGTGGGGTAGAGTAGTGCCTGAACAGTCCAGGCATCAGAAGCGCATCTTCAGAAGAACTATGGTCCTCTCTATCACTGCCCTTGTGGAGGCATGACTCCTATTGTAATGCTGCTCTGCCTCTGTTCTTGGGTGGCGGAGAGGCATCAGAAGCCACCATTTCAATGGATAGCTCTTGTCACCCAGCAGCCATCCATCCAGTTGGGCTGGAGCACTGAAGAGCCTCAGCACCTGGGACGAACCATAAAAATCTACTAAACCCACTATAGTGAAAACAGTCGAATTTCATCCTGGTACCCGTGCATGCACACTCCACACAAACTTGTCATGATCTGCCCCTCACCTGGCACACTGTCACTCACAGGCATGCTCCATCCGAAAAGATGATGAGGAGCACAAACTTTCTAAGTTAAGTGGTAGGTATTATTTTAAACTGATTTTTTCACCTTACCTTGTTATGCATGATTCATCATGTAGCAGTCAACTTCTCACAATGTGACTTGAAGTGATAATTAGTTAGACATTTCTATATCAATGTCACTTACATATGGACTATTGGAAGGGCTGATGTTGGAACAACAGGCTGGAGGCAGAGGCCAGGACAAAGCACTTGCTCTCCTTTATAGATAGAAATGACATAGGAAGGGAAATAGGAAATAAAGAAGAAGCTGTTTCAACCAGCCTATAATGTTGAATGTGAGAATCAGTCTCTGCCCTATAAGAATCTACTGTTGAATAACTGGCACCAAATCCAGGATTAGTAAAAATGGAATTGACCGAGTGGATGAATGGATTTGGATTATCTGGGACAGGAAACACAATACTGTAGATACTGAAAAGGTGCCTATGGAGAGAGTAAGGGAAGTTAACGTGCATGAAGTTCTGCCAGATTCTGAAGAAATGCTGCCTGAGCTGCTGAAAGCTTCCAGCATTTTCTGTTTCTGTTGCCTGGGCCATGGTGTGAAACCATAGGCAGTCAGCCTTGCTTAGCAACAGGCCCACATAATACTTCACTACAAGTGGTACATGACCAAATAAAGGAAGTAAACTTTGCCTTCCTTTGGAGTCCAAGGGTCAAATCTTCACAGAACCTGAGAGCTGCCATTGGAGGTGGTAGAAACCAGGAGCTTCTGTACTTCTCCACAGATCTGCTAGGCACTGAGGCCTTGCCCAGGCAAGGGTACTCATGGTCTGTTTGAACCTGACCTGCAGCTGAAGCCAAGTGGTGTATAGTTGCATTTACAAAGCATGTATGTTTGAGAGAGTTAATTATACAGTCTTCATGTTGTGTTGTTACTTTAACTGCTGTGGTCTTTTCCATCAGTGAAACCATCACTGACGAATTGCTGTTAAAAGCAAAGCAAGATGGATTTTCAGACCGACAGATTGGGGACTGCATTGGCCTAACTGAACTCGATGCAAGGAAGCTGAGGGTACAAAGGAACATTAAACCACAGATTAAGCAGGTCAGTCACTGTGATGTACTTGGTAAGCTGTATGTGCATGCCCCTGTTCTTTATTGGAAACCATCATTTTCAACTGCTAAGTCATAACAAGGTAGAAGAGCCTGGTTTCAATCTTTGGTATATGTTTGAGTTATCTAATCTCAAGCAAGACAGCAATTAGATTCATAAAATGTGCAGTGCAAAAGGCATTTCAGTCCATCATCAGAACCACTCTCTCCTAGAGCACTCTAACCACTAATTTCCCATTCAGTTATTTTTCAAATTTTTATTCAATTTTCCTTTAAGAGAATCATGGTCTCTGTACCAACCATTCCCTGGACCAAAACATCGCAAGATCCAACCACTTTGCATCATGAAGAAATTTCTTCTAACCTCTCTTTCCTCATGCTCAGTAACAATTTTAAACTGATTAGCCCTTGTACAGACTCCCCAACATACGAACATGTGAAATAGGAGCAGAAATAGGAGCATTTAGCCCCTCGAGCCTGCTCTGCCATTCAATAAGATCATGACTAATCTGTTTGTATTACTAATTACACATTCTCACCTACTCCCGATAACCTTTGGTTCCCTTGCCTAACAAGAATCTATCTACCTCTGTCTTAAAGATATTCAATGACCCCCCCTCCACCACCTTCTGAGGCAGAGAATTCCAAAGGCGCACAG
Source organism: Carcharodon carcharias (assembly GCF_017639515.1). Lineage (NCBI taxonomy): Eukaryota > Metazoa > Chordata > Chondrichthyes > Lamniformes > Lamnidae > Carcharodon > Carcharodon carcharias. The sequence continues at coordinate 120,409,447 of NC_054478.1, read as the reverse complement.
CCTCTGAGAAAAAATTTCTCCTAATTTTTGTCCTAAAACACCGCCCCCTAGTTCTGGACTCACCCACAAGAGGAACAACCATTTCTGCATCCATCTTGTCAAAACCGTTCAGGATCTTATATGCTTCAATCAAGTTACCCCCCACTCTTCTAAACTCCAGTGGAAACAAGCCCAGTCTGTCCAACCTTTCCTCATAAGACAACCCACTCATTCCAGGTATCAATCTAGCAAAACTCCTTTGAACCACCTCCAATGCATTTATATCCTTCCTTAAATAAGGAGACCAAAACTACACACAGTATTTGAGGTGTGGTCTCGCCAGTGCCCTGTATAAATGAAGCATAACATCCTTACTTTTATGTTCAACCCCTCTCGTAATAAAGGATAGCATTCCATTAGCCTTCTTAGTTACTTTCTATACCTGCATACTAACTTCTTGTGACATGCACAAGAACCCCTAGATCCCTCTGCACCTTGGAATTCTGCAGTCGTTCTCCATTTAAGTAACAATCTTTTTTATTCTTCCTGCCAAAGTGAACAACTTCACATTTTCATCCATCTGCCAAATGTTATGCCCACTCACTCAACCTATCTATATCTGTCTGCAACCTCTTTATGTCCTTTTCACAACATATTTTCCTACCTATCTTTGTGTCATTCCTACCTATCTTTGTGTTAGAGGGAACCAACCAGAGGGGATAGAGACTTGCCTATTTCCCCCCATCATAATGCTTTAAAATTTAAATCTGCTGCCAGTTCTCTCTGCTTTAGTCACTTCTCTTAACTGGAGTCTTTACACTGTACACTGCAACTCCAATCCTGAAGCCGCAGTGCTCTACATCCTAACACCCACCTGAAGGTTCTACAATGTACACTCCATTTCCTGGTCTACCACGCCTGGATTTTATAATACTTATGTTCAAATCCCTCCATATCCTTACTCCCCCTGTTTCTGTAACCTCTTCCATCCCTCCAGTCCTCTGAGATCTCTGCACTATTCCAATTCTGGTCTTTGCATATTCCCACTTTTATTCACCATACCCCTGGCAGTTGTACCTTCAGCTGCTTGGACCCAGGCTCTGTGATTTTCTTCCTAAACCTTCCCACCTCTGTACCTCCCCCTTCTTCTTTAAGATGCCTCCTTAAAACCTTTATCTTTGACCACATTTTGTGGTCACTTTCCGAACATCTTTGTGGCTTTGGTGTCAGATTTTGTTTGAGCACACTCCTGTGAAACACCTTGGTACATTTTACTGTGTTAGTCACTATATAAAATAAGCTCCTCTTCTTGCTGCTCCTCTTCTGACTCCTAACATTAAAACCCAACATGACCAAACAGAATCAGTGTTTAGTCACCTCCTAGGATGGTCCTGAGATAAATGGCTACTGGCTTTGCATCCATAGCAGTGGCAATCACTGCGCTTATAATGGTCATGACATGTGAGGTTTTTAATATGATAAGCTGTATAAATCAGGTTAATTAGTGTTGTGAAATGGGAGAAGGTTGACAGTTCTTTTTGGAGAGCTAGCATAGGTAGCATGGGCTGAATGGCCAACTTTGCTGTAAAAATCAATGGGGTTAACATTTTGGCAAGGACACAAACTGGGCAGTAGTAATCGGCTATTGTATACTATTATTTTTTAGCACTGAGTTAATCAGTTTTCACAGAAACTTGATGCAGTTCAACCTTAACTGGACAGACTCAGGCTCAGGCATGTTCTGGGTGCAATATCATGATTGCAACCAGAGAGGAAATCCTAGGCCAAGGGAAATATCTAAGCTAAAAGACTCGGAGGATTGGTTGGTAAACTTTGAAAGGAAGTGACGGAGAAGGGACTTTATAGAGTTACATAAATAGCATTATTTCATAGCATGCCAGGATAATAAAACAAAGGGTCACTAGTTAAAACTGGTGAAAGAAATGTTTAGGGAAATATCAGGAAAAGTCACACATAGGGTGGAATATTCTCCTGGATGAGTAATGGAGGGAAAGGTTTTTTGAATAAATGTAAGCAAGTTAAGATGGCCCAAATGGCCAGCCCCATTCACTCTCATCAATTGCTTTTCTTTGCTAGATTGACACGCTTGCTGCAGAGTATCCAGCTATCACCAATTATCTGTACTCCACCTACCATGGAGAGGTAAGTCTTGCTAGGTCAGATCTTTAATTTACTGGTTTCCGCTGTACTTTTGATCAAAAATAGATGAATCCTGTTTCTGTTTCAGGAGCATGACTTGGATTTCAATGATCATGGAATAATGGTGCTGGGATGTGGACCGTACCATATAGGTAAATTAAAACAAAAATTGTTGCTACCCAGTCCACAACTCCATTTTTGAAGCTTTGGGATCATGTTTCTGCTCCGGTGACAGCACTGAAACAGCCCTTATCAAAGTCGCAACTGACTGGAACTGTGGTGCACTATCCCTCCTTCTCCTCATCCTCTACAATCTCAAAGCAGCTTTTGACATGGTCAGGCGCACTCTCTCTTTTCTGTTGTTCAGCTGGGTGGGACTGCCATCGATTCTTATCATTTCAGTGTAGACAGAAAATGGCATCTCTTCCCACTGTTATCTCTGGAGTCCCCAAAGCATTTATCCTTGACTCCCCCTTCTTCGGCCACATGCTGGTCCTTGGCAACATCACCTGGAGACATTGTATCAAGTTGCACATATGCTCATTATACTCAGCTCAACCTCACCATCTTCTCTCTCACACCAGCCTTCCAATGGTGCTGTTCTATCAAACTGCTTGTTCATTGTCCAATTTTGGAAGGTTTGCAATTTCCTTCAGTGAAACTTTTGGAAAATGTCTCTTCAGCCCATGTCAAAGTCTTTATACCCTCACTAAATGTTACATCCCTCTCAGGTTTTAGTTAAACCAGATTGTTTACAACTACATTCTATTTGACCCCAAGCTGAGATTCTGACCCCATGTCCTCTTCATCATAAACTGTCTAATTCCACCTCCTTAATTTCACTTACAATCTTTCCCTGCCTCAGTTCCATCTTTGATTGAAACTCTTATTTGTGCCTTTATCATCTTCAGACTGTTGTATTTAGTCTGACTTTCCACCTTTTGCCTTCTGTAAATATCAGCTCATCCAGAATTCTGCTGCCTGTGTCTAAGCTCACCCTGTTCTGTCCTGTTCAGTAACAGCCCTGTGCTTGCTGACATACACTGGCTTCCAACCCCTCAAAGCTTCCAATTTACAATGCTCAACCTTGTGTATTTAATTCTCTCCCTACCTCTTCCCTCTCTGTCTAAGTAACCTTCTCCTCCTCTCCCAATATATTATTCCTATGACTTTTCTAATTGGGGTGGGGGGTTGCTCAAGCAACCTCCCCAACTACCTCCCCTGTAAAATTCAGCCTTACCTACATGCACAATACTACACCTACCACTGTTCCTCTATCACACCTAGATCTAATCAAAGACTGAAAAGACTCATACACATCTCTATCATCTAAAACCTTAAGGACAGGTCCCCCAATGCCTTTGTCCAAATTGTTGATGAAGTTTGTAAAGAACAATAGTCCCAAAACTGATCTCCGTGACCTTCCACTCATAACTGATCTTCAAGCAAAGCTTATTGCTATTATTTCAAAGCCTCTGTCTACAAAAATGCAACCAGTTTCTCATCCATGTGTTATTGTTTTGTAGGCAGCTAAGCAAAAGCTGGTATGATTTCTTCCTATAACATTTGTTCCAACATGAACCTGCTTTTTGGCTGCCCTGTACCCCTCAAATCTTTTGTGCGTACCTTCTGATGTCCTTTATCCGGTACTTATGGGACAGCTCACCATTTGGGCACCTTCATTGAAACTGCCAGAAGAGCTTGTCTTTTTTCACTAACCCTGCAATTTGTCTGCTGCCTTTTCACTTCATTCCTGTTTTTAAAGCAACTACGTTTTACATGATGCCAGTATTCAGTACCCATTTGTCAACTCAATATCCTTGACAGATTCCTGGAGTGCCTCCTTCCAATTGAGTGGATTGCTGCCCTCTTTCCTTCCTAACTAACTTGTTCCATGTGCTGGGTGACCTCCTTCAGCTTCCCCGAAGTGTCTGTGTTGCCAGCTGCTTCTTTAGATCAGAAACCTTGAGCTTCAGTACAAGTGATTGAAGGAGCTTTCTGCTCAGACCAGACAAATGAAGCATCCAGAGCTTCCCACAAGGTGCAGAAAGTGGACAGCCTGAGCCTAAGCCATCCTCTCCCACTGCTTACCGTACTAAAAATTAACATATTTCTCTCAAACTTTTAATAAAATTGGACATAACATAGTGTTTTAAACCATCAGCCAGGCAAGCTCAACCCAGCAGACTATCTTTCATGACATCTGTGGCTGACTGTCAGTCCTAGTAGTTGTGAAGAAAAGGTTGCTGAAGAACATCTTGACTACATAAGTCTAAATGCGGTGGTAAAGTCGTTAAAACTAGCTGATATCAAAGTGACAACAAAACATGATGAGGCACTGCAACTATGTATGACGGCTATAGAATCAATAAAACTGGAAAGGCATGATTGACAGAACATCTACAAACAAAATCACTCACACTCTACAAATTTTAGGCCCATTGCATGTCAAAATTGTACTTCTTCAATGGGCAAACTCCAATGAGGACCTGCGGATTGCACATTCCACTGGCCTCATGCAGTTCAAGATTAATTCCTTGCTAGCCTTAACTTTCACAGTGGCTCAACTGCAATATTACTGAGGGAACGCTACATGTTTGGAAATAAGTTGAAACATTAAATTGAGGTCCAATCTGCCTGTTGAGATGAACATTGTATTAATGATGAAGCACAGGAGAGCTTCTGTGTTCTTGATCAACATTACCAAAGCAGATTAACTGATCCTTTATCCTGATTCTGTTTGTGGGGGCTTAAATGTAAAATAGCTGAAGTTTTTGCCTATATAACATGATTGCACTACAAAGTAATTAATTGCAGGTGAAGTACTTTCAAATTTGATGCTTGCTGTATAAACAGAAATGGTATAAGTTGCTTGCTGTGCTTTTGCTGCATTTAATGGAGAAGTTGACACTAGGTGTGAAATAACGGATAGGATAACTCCACACTGTGCTTTCAGTGGTGGTAGACGAACATGTAGCAGCAGATGCTGAGAATGCAGATAACTGTTGTGTGAAGTTCTTGAGAAGGATTAGTAAGATTCAGTAAGAAGCATACTGGAGTAGGACTGCTGCACATGATGTTAAAGCAATGGATTCCTTTATTCTCTTTCCAAACTCCCTTTACTGGCACATGTCTATGGTAGCTTTAAGTGGACAAGGTGCAGAATGAAATTTTCAATACACGGCATCCCTCCCCTCCTTAGTAAATGAGAGGCATAGCGTGTTTCAATGGTTTAATTCCAAAAGTGTAAACAAACATAACTTGAACATTCAAATTCACCAGTAACCACTATTACATATTCAAACATTTGTATTGATTTAACAATGAGATGAAAGATTTATTCACCAAGTGAAAATAGTTCACTTCACAACATAATGACTTAAGCATGGTGGACATCTTCTCTCACGAGTAGGATATCGTCTGACATCAGATATGGTCTCATTTCACTCCTGTTCTTCATCTGAGTTTTCAGCGTCTAAAGTGGACTCCATGCTGCAAATGGTGTTTTCCGTGCTCTGAAGAATGACATGTTTCATGTGATGATTTATAGTGATCTTAGCAGTGATCTTTGATCAATCGTATCAAATAGCTGGATATCACTGAGGCTTGTTTGCTTTCCAACATGACAATCATGTTTCCCAGCACTTTATCTCTTAATTTTGGTAGTGTAGCTCTAAATTTCATGTTTCACTCTGCATTCACTCTCATTCGATCCTCCTGTCCTCTGTCACGTTTGCGTACATTATGATAGTTAGTTTGGTGGGGTAGCTCAGGAAGATGTTGTTATGACCCAGCAGTTGGTAAAGCTGAGTTATTTAAAAATCCTAGAGGAGAAACTTTGAACAACCGTCATAACCTATATTTTCAAGTGATATGTTTGAGAGGCAGCTCTAAATTCAGGAATCAGACCACCAGTTCTTGAGAGGTTTTTTTATCAAACTATATGAGACATTTATTAATTTACACAAGTTAAATATATATACATGGCTACAAATTACTACTATCATAACTTTTAACAAATTCCCAAATTAATCTCCATTAAGGCAATAGCAACCCATAGACTTTAAGCAGACACCAGGCAAAGCATTTTCACCTTACAAATTCAAAAAGAGGTTCCTTTCACTTTGGTTCCTTTTCAGACACAGTGGTAGGCTTACAGGCTTTGATGTTACATTGCTTCTGCCCTGCACGCTCATAACTGCTGTTTGTTATATCCAACACATCTCTTTGAATGTAAATTCTCATTGTATCATCAACCGCTTTGAACTCCACCTCTTCTAACAATAAAACTCCTTTCATAGTACCAATTTTATTAGTAATATAAACACTGCTTGGTCTCTGCTAGCTAGGTGCCAGACTTCATCCCCTTCTTGAGTGCTCTATTCAACAAAATGCAAATGTACCTCTACTTCTCTGTTTACATCTCAAAATTAGTATACATCTCAAAACTAGTATACATCAAAGCACCCAGCCTAGCTGGCTTTAATCCAGTTAAGATACGCCCACAGACTAAACCTCTATTTAAAAAAAAATTCCAATTATATGTTGATAGCTTCAAGACAGGTGTGTGTGTGTGTGTGTGTATGATGTGAAAAGATGAATGCAGCTGGAGGCTTTCCAGTGGTTGACTGAGGAGTCACTCTGTAACTGTGGAGACACTGATCCAACTCCTCTGTCCACTACTTGCACTCAGCTGTAACTGTACATATCACTTTTTAAGGAACGCATAAATCTCATCATCTCCATTAGCTCTTGACCAACATGGTGTGATTTTTTGATGAGTGAAGTCCAGGTAGTTTGCAAATTTACTGAACTCATCCCTGATGAAAGGGGTTCCATGGTACTCTCACCATTTGAGGGTCTGCAAACAAAGCGCAAATCTGGCCAATGTTTGGGATGACTGCTTTCAGTGAGGTAGCCATAACTATTTCTGTATGATTGGGAATCTGCTCTAGTCATCAGTGACAACAGCAGCTATTTACCAGTGTGAAAATCTAGGAAAGCAACATTAGTTTCAATCCAAGACCCTGGAGGTAGTTCTGACATCTTGAGTGATCACAAAGATTTGACATTGTAGTTGCTTGACATGGCAAACACTGATGGATTTTGTGCTCTACCATGCGGTCAATTCCTGGAAACCGTACCTTTTTTCAAAGGAGTTGCTTGGTTTTGACAATTCCCTGGTGACCTTCATGTACTATATCTACAATATTACTCTCCATGATTACAGAATGAAAGTGCAGTTGCCGCGTAACACAAGATCAGCTGTGATTGTAACGAAGAGCTCATTTTGAACATTGTGAAGGTCTTGTAGAATGAGTGATTTTGTTTGTAGATGCTCTGCCAATCACTTGTTTCTATTTTTGTGATTTTATAGCTGTCACACATAGCTGCAGTGCCTCATCACATTTTGTTGCTGCTTTGATGTCAGCTAGTTTTAGTGACTTTACCACTGCATTTAGGCTTACGTACTGCAGATGTTCTTCAGCAACCTTTTCTTCACAACTACTAGGACTGACCATCAGCCACAGATGTCGTGAAAGATAGCCCACTACCTTTGATCTTGCCTGTCGAAGGGTCATGAGGACCCGAAACGTCAACTCTTTTCTTCTCCGCCGATGCTGCCAGACCTGCTGAGTTTTTCCAGGCAATTCTGTTTTTGTTTTGGATTTCCAGCATCCGCAGTTTTTTTGTTTTTATTTAAGAAGTGTAAGATAACTCCCTGTGCTTGAGAGTGCTTCTCTCTTGTGAATAACATTGCTCCATAAGTATTAGCGATCGGCTTACCATTGCATCAGTTGATGGGTTACCAGCCTTGTGTTTCTGCACGAGAACTGCATCTAAGCTAACTGGGCCTTGCATCCATGACTAGCTGTGTGCTTTTCTCAGGGTTGAAAGAGGCAGTTGTGAAATTTGCTGACAACCGTTGATTGATCTGGTGTTACAGCTTGTTTGTGTGATGTAGTCCACTCCCACCTGGTTGTCTTTTTTGAGAGCTGAGGTAGAGGGGGCAGTTAATATAGTGAGGTCAGGAATGATGTGACGACAGTACATGAGACCCAGCAGACTCCAGACTTCCTGCACATTTTTAGGATCTGCAGTGTTTGCAATGGCTTCAACTTTCTGTGGATCAGCTCCTTCATTGCTGAGCACATGACCAAAAAATTCAATTATGCTTTTATTGAACAGGCACTTGATTTTGGTTAAGGTGAGGTTATGTCTCTAAGATGTTGGAAGCAATGCATGTAGTCATATCTCAAGTTTCCTTTCAGTGCAACTGTAGATGAGAATGTCATTACTGATGTTCAGCGTGCTTTCAGGTCCATGAAGTGAAGACTGAATCCTTGAGCTGAAATACGTCAGCTACTGAATTGTCTCCAAAGTTAAGCCTCTTGTATTGAAAAAGTCTGATGGAAATGGATAACACTGTAAGATACTTCAATTCTACTGCAAGCTCGATTTGATGGTAACCTGCATTGAGATCAAGTTTAGCGAAGTGTTTAGCACCATTCACCTTTTGATATCGTCAATTGTCAAGTGTTGGTATCAAGTATCTTTCTCGTTGTCTGGCTAGCTTTGGTGATTGCATATCAACACAGATTCTAATCTGGTTCTTGCTCTTGGGTGTCTTGATGACTTGTATGAGTGAGACCTAAGGTTTAGGCTCATCCCAACTTTCTCAATAATGTCAAGGTTAAGTTAGTGCTGAACTTCCTTCTCTGTCTACTTCCTGGCATGAAACGTTATTCGTTTACATTGATGCGTGACTGGGACACATTCAGGTCAACACGCAGCTTGCATGTAACACCTTTCAGTTTTCCAATATCAGTGAAGCGGTCAGCTTAAATTTGAGAGTATTGTTGGTATGTGTAGGAATTTTGTATGTGATGGCAATCATAAGCAGATCTGTTGCTGTGTGGAAACTGATAAGTGTATCACACTCTTCAGCTATGATGTACATCATTTGTCTGGTGTCTCTGAATGAGACTGATTTCTCAAAAGTCCTGAGAACTTACCATGGTTTGCAAGGGAAGATTTTTTTATTCCTTGGTTTACAGATTGAAGTTTGTTTTGTCTCCCATGATGTTGGCAGATGCTCCAGTATCCATGAGAGCATCTACTTTTGAGCAGTCATTGGTCACTGTCACACGTGGCTTCTTGCTGTGTCTTAAATAAGAACACAAAAGTATCTTCAGGATTATCCACCTTTACATTAAGTACATTCTTAAGCACATTCATTGTGGTATGTGTATGTGGCACCCATCATTGGTCTTTGTTTTTGAGTTTGCTGATGAACAACAAACGTGAGCAAGGCGGTTGAGTTTTCTACTTTTAGCAGTATCAGGACACTCTGTCCCGCACAGATAAGCACCACCACAGTGGAAACATTGTTTGGACAGGTTACAGCTCTGTTTGTGAGGCTGTTTTAGTTGCTTTGCAGGTGATTTCCTGGCACAAAGGTGCTGAAGAGTGTTCACAGGAGGAGTGTGGTAGTTACTGTTGGCAGCCTCAAGTTCAGTAGCTCGGAACTCTGAAAGCGATAGTGATATTGCTAACTCCAGGAGCTCTAACGGCTTTTCTTTCTCAAGTGCTTTTCAGTTATGACTGGAGAGACACCCTTCAATTATTTGTGTTTTGATATCTCGTATGACATCACTGAAGTCACATTTGGTTGGACTTCCCTCCATAGTGTTTAATATTAATGAATTATCTCATCTGTTTCTTGTTTAGTACGTTGTTTTGCAAAACCTACCATTGCGCTTTCAAAACATCACAGTCGTGGGAATACAGTGCTGGCTCTGAGTGCACATCAAAAGGTGGTAGATTGGATATAGACAATGTTATCTTGGCCAGCAGTGCAGTAATAGGGAATAAAGGAATCCAGTGTTATCTTGGCCAGCAATCAAAGATCCGGGGTCGTGTGTCTTTCAAAGAAAAACGACTCTGAGATGATCCAAGATTAATATTTTTTCCAATTGGATGATTATTTTTGTGAGATCAGTGTGTGTGTATGTGAACACCCGTGCAAAGCACCCTGTTGCTAATCTTGGGCTAGAGTGCCTCGTGTGTGTCTAACAGGCTACAGCCTCAAAGTGTTCCCTAAATCCCCGACTTTAAGTGCTGTCTTCAGAAAGTGGACACCTTCCAAAAGTTACATACCTGAAAGCAATGCTTCAAATTTTCACCATCTTCATTACTATTGCAAAGTTCTTGAGAAGAAACATTTAAGATTCAGAAGCATTCAGGAGCAGGACTGCTTCTAATGCTATTCAAACATTGGATTCCTTTATTCCCTTTCCAGACTCCCTCTACTGGTACATGTGTATAGTAGGTTTAAGTTGGCAAAGTACATAATGCGATTCTTAATAAGCTACATGCAGTGACTTGTATTTCAGATCAGAATCTTGTGTCTGCAGGTAGCAGTGTGGAGTTTGATTGGTGTGCTGTCTCCAGCATCCGAACCCTGAGGCAGCTTGGGAAGAAGACTGTGGTGGTAAACCATAATCCAGAGACTGTGAGCACAGATTTTGATGAGTGTGACAGGCTTTACTTTGAGGAGCTCTCGCTAGAAAGGATCTTGGACATCTACGAACAGGAGGTGAGACAGCAACTCTGTTCTTCTTTGGTCTTCCACATTAGTGCATGACCTACCCTAGCCCTTATGTTTCTGCCTGTCTGCTGGTGTTGTCAAACAGTCCATTTAGACAATCAGAAATTCTTAGAATTTGATTTATTCTTGAAGTAAGAAAAATAATTAGCGTTCTTCATTAATTATTAAAGGTTGACTGGCTTCCAAGTGAGATGTATTGATTAGTGGTCAACTGGGTTTTCAGTGAGATGTGTTACAAACATACGAACTTATGAAGTAGCAGCAGAAGTAGGCCACGTGTTAATCTCTCTAATTTTATGTATGCTATGCCAGTTTGCATGCAGCTCAGATAATAATCCAGAGATTATGAACTTTGAGGTTTTGCTTTTCAATTTAGAGTTTAATTTAATTTTAATTTTTAATTTACTTTCAACGCAGGACCTCTTTCCTAGTTCTACCTGTGTCATTGGTACCTATGTGGACCACAACAACTGGATTCTCCCCCTCCCACTGCAAGTTTCTCTCCAGTCCTGAGCATATGTCCCGAACCCTGGCACCGGGAAGCCACCTGGACTTCTGCTCTTTGCTGTAGAGAACACGGTCAATCCCCCTCACTATACTGTCCGCTACTATCACTATATTCCTTTTTGCTCCCCCCACTTGAATGGCTTCCTGTACCATGGTGCCATGGTCAGTTTGTTCATCCACCCTGCAGACCCCACTCTCATCCAAACAATCTGAGGGAACCACAAATCTATTGGACAATTGCAGAGGCTCACTTTCCTGCACTCCTGTCCTCTGGATCCCCTTACCTGCCTCACTCACAGTTACACCCTTATGTTCCTGACCACTGACCAAATCAGAAGACCTTATCCTAAGTGACTGCCTCCAGGTACAAAGCATCCAGGTAACTTTCCCCTTCCCTGATGTGTTGCAGAGTCTGCAGCTCAGCCTGCAGCTCAATAACCCTGAGCTGTATTTTTTCAAGCCACAAATACTTGCAGACATGTTTGCCCTGGATCACAATGTTATCCAGGAGATGCCACATGCTGCAGCCTTGACAAATCACCTTTCCTACCATCCATAATGTGTTTTAAATAACTACTTAATTATATTATGCACTTATTTATGTTGTTTCTTTATATATCTTATTCACTTTCCCACCAATTTGTTGCATTATTTTAAACCTTAGGGGTAGACAAGAACTTACCCACTTATCAGATACTCACTAAACACTTACTTCCTTTCCATGTTGTAGAGTAAGAACCAATTCCTACAGGGTGAGAAGGGTAGAAAAAGGAAACGAACACCTCCTCCCTCCCGCCCCCATTCACCAAACTCCCCCACTTCAAATTCCAAGTCTGTACTCAGTTTCCTCAGCTGAATGTATTTACCTTGGCTGCACTAAAGAACCATGAATTGATCATAAACTGAAGTGGAGTTACAGTAACCAGGTTCAACCAGTTAACGAATTAACTACGCAGCTCCTACAGCTGAGAGTGAGTTTACGCTGTCTAAACAGCAAGAAAGAAAGAACTAGGCCTGCTTACACAGTACTTTACAATTTCTGATAATTACAGACTGGAATAGATTTGGAGAGCAAAATTGCTTAGTGGGTTGAGAGTTCAGTGAGATCTGTTGATTAGTGAATTGATGGGGTTCTTGAGATGTATTGGTTAGTGGATTGACTGGGTTCTCGGTGAGAGGTATTGATTAGTGTGTTGACTGGGTTCTCGGTGAGTTGACTGGGTTCACAATGAGATGTATAGGTTAGTGAGTTGATTGGGTTCTCAGTGAGAAGTATTGATTAGTGGATTGACTGGCCTCTTGGTGAGATGTACTGATTAGTGGGTTGACCAGGTTCTCGGTGAGAGGTATTGATCACTGTGTTGACTGGGTTCTTAGTGAGTTGACTGGGTTCACAATGAGATGTATTGATTAGTGGATTGACTGGCTTCTCGGTGAAATGTACTGTTTAGTGGGTTGACCAGGTTCTCGGTTAGATATATTGGTTAGTGAGTTCACTGGGTTCTCAGTGAGAGGTATTGATTAGTGTGTTGACTGGATTCTCAGTGAGTTGATTGGGTTCACAATGAGGTGGATTGATTAATGAATTGACTGGATTCTCGGTGAGGCATATTGATTAATGAGTTGACTGGGTCCTTGGTGAGATGTATTGATTAGTGAGTTGACTGGGTTCCCGGTGAGAGGTATTGATTAGTTTGTTGACTGGGTTATCAGTGAGTTGTCTGGGTTCAGGATGAGATTTGTTGATTAGTGAGTTGACTGGGTGCTCGGTGAGATGAATTGATTAATGAGTTGACTGGGTTCTTGATGAGATATATGGATCAGTAAGTTGACTGGGTGCTTGGTGAGGGGTATGGATCAGTAAGTTAAAAGCAAAAAACTGCAGCTGCTGGAAATCCAAAACAAAAACAAAAACAAAAATACCTGGAAAAACTCAGCAGGTCTGACAGCATCTGCAGAGAGGAACACAGTTAATATTTCAAGTCCGTATGACTCCATCTGTAGGAGTCCATCGCATTCTCTCAGTTTGTTCGCCCGTTTCTTCCACGAACAGAGGCCCGAACAATTCCCATCCACCACTACTCTCCTCCGTCTGGCTGAACTTGTTCTCACACTGAACAATTTCTCCTTAAACTCCTCTCACTTCCTCCAAATAAAAGGTGCGGCTATGGGTACCCGCATGGGCCCCAGTTATGCCTGTCTCTTTATGTGGTATGTGGAACATTCTTTGTTCCAGTCCTACTCCAGCCCCCTCCCGCAACTCTTTCTCTGGTACATTGCTTCAGTGCTGCTTCATGCTGTCGTCTGGACCTGGAAAAATTTATTAATTTTGCTTCCAATTTCCACCGCTCCATCATTTTCACATTATCCATCTCTGACAGTTCCCTTCCCTTCCTTGACCTCTTTGTCTCAATTTCTGGTGATAGACTGTCCACCAATGTTCATTACAAGCCTACCGACTCCCACAGCTACCTCGACTACAGCTCCTCACACCCCGCTTCCTGTAAGGGCTCCATCCCATTCTCTCAGTTCCTTCGCCTCCGTCGCATCTGTTCTGATGATGCCATTTTCAAAAACAGTTCCTCTGACATGACTTCCTTCTTCCTTAACCGAGGTTTTCCATCCAACGTGGTTGACAGGGCCCTCAACCGTGTCCGGCCCATCTCCCGCGCATCCACTCTCACACCTTCCTCTCCCTCCCAGAACCATGATAGGGTCCTCCTTGTCCTCACTTATCACCCCACCAGCCTCCGCATTCAAAGGATCATCCTCCGCCATTTCTGCCAACTCCAGCATGATGCCACCACCAAACACATCTTCCCTTCACCCCCCCGGTGGCATTCCGCAGGGATCATTCCCTCCAGGGTACCCTGGTCCACTCCTCCATCACCCCCTACACCTCAACTCCCTCCCACGGCACCTTCCCATGCAACCGCAGAAGGTGCAATACATGCCCCTTTACTTCCCCTCTCCTCACCGTCCAAGGGCCCAAACACTCCTTTCAAGTGAAGCAGCATTTCACTTGCACTTCCCTCAATTTAGTCTACTGCATTCGCTGCTCCCAATGCGGTTTCCTCTACATTGGAGAGATCAAACGCAGACTGGGTGACCGCTTTGCGGAACATCTTCGGTCTGTCCGCAAGCATGACCCAGACCTCCCTGTCGCTTGTCATTTCAACACTCCACCCTGCTCTCATGCCCACATGTCCGTCCTTGGCCTGCTGCATTGTTCCAGTGAAGCTCAACACAAACTGGAGGAACAGCATCTCATCTTCCGACTAGGCACTTTACAGCCTTCTGGACTGAATATTGAGTTCAACAATTTTAGATCATGAACTCTCTCCTCCATCCCCACCCCCTTTCCGATCCCCCTTTTTTCCAATAATTTATGTAGATTTTTCTTTTCCCACCTATTTCCATTATTTTTAAATGTATTTCCATCCATTGTTTTATCTTTGCCTTTTAGCCTATTTCAATCCCTTCCCCCTACCCACCCCCACAAGGGCTATCTGTACCTTTATTATCACATTCCTTAGATAATATCACCAGCTTCAACACCTCTTTGTTCTTTTGTCTATGACATCTTTTGGTTATCTCCACCTATCACGGTTCCTCTATCCAGTTCTACTTGTCCCACCAACCCCACCCCCCAAACCAGTTTATATTTCACCTCTTTTCTATTTTTCCTTAGTTCTGTTGAAGAGTCATACTGACTCGGAACGTTAACTGTGTTCCTCTCTGCAGATGCTGTCAGACCTGCTGAGTTTTTCCAGGCATTTTTGTTTTTGTTTTGGATCAGTAAGTTGATTGGGTTCTCGGGGAAAGGTATTGATGCGTGAGTTGACTGAGATCTCAGTGAAACATGTTGATTAGTGAGTTGACTGGGTCCTTGGTGAGATGTATTGATTAGTGAGTTGACTGGGTTCTTGATGAGTTGACTGGGTTCTCGGTGAGATGTCTTGATTCGTGAGTTGACTGGGTTCACAATGAGATGGATTTATTAGTGTGTTGACTGGGTTCTCTGTGTTGACTGGGTTAACAACAAGATGTATCAATTAGTGAGTTCACTGGGTTCACAATGACATTGATTGATCAGTGAGTTACAGGTTTCACGGTGAGATGTGTTGATTAGTAAGTTGACTGGTCTTTGGTGAGATGCATTGATTAGTTTGTCGACTGGGTCCTCGGTGAGATGTATTGTTTAGTGAGTTGACTGGGTTCTCAGTGAGTTGAATGGGTTCACAATCAGATGTACTGATTAGTGAGTTGCCTGGGTACACAATAAGATGCTTTGAGTAATCAGATTGTGATTTTCTTTCCTCAGAGTTGCAAAGGGTCCATTATTTCTGTCGGTGGACAGATTCCAAACAACCTGGCTGTTCCGTTATATAAGTATGGTGTGAACATTCTGGGCACCAATCCAATGCAGATTGACCGTGCTGAGGATCGTGCAGTCTTCTCCGGAGTGCTTGATGAGCTCCAAATTTCCCAGGCCCCATGGATGGCTGTCAATTCTTTGGTAAAGCACATCATTGTAATCAAATCTTATGAAGGCCATAAAGGGATGGGTTAGGATCAGTGTGTTCAGTGTATGAAAAATTGGGACTGCTGGAAAGCTGCATTGAAGATACAAACTGTTGGGAATATATTGCAGATAAGTCAAAGTTTGAAGAGGCAAGTTAACATTTTGTAGTGTCCCCAAGGCTTTAATCTGTCTTGTCTGTAATAATTTAGTTGTTTTGCATCAATAGAAAAGGTGAAATTATATAATCATAAAATTCTAAGCTGTTCTACAGTGGGTGATCTGTATTTCCTGCATTGGTAGAGGGCAGGCAACATTTGTGGAATGTGGGCAGCACTGGAAGAGGGTGGGCAGCAAAACAGAATGGGCAGAATGTCGGCAGCAAGGCCCTGTCCTTCAAGCCCAGATTATGTTTGTGTGACCGAGAAATTGATTTTTGTCTGGCAAGTGCATTAATGGTTATGAAATCAAGTTAGATAAATAGATTGAAGGTACAGATGAGTCATGATCTAACTGAATTGAGAACAGACCTGAGGGGCTGAATGGCCTCCTCCTGTTCATGAAAACATAGAAATATAAAAACTAGGAGCAGGAGTAGGCCATTCGGCCCTTCGAGCCTGTTCCGCCATTCATTATGATCATGGCTGATCATCCAACTCAATAACCTGCCCCCGCTTTCTCCCCATATCCTTTGATCCCTTTTGCCCCAAGAGCTATATCTAACTCCTTGAAAACATACAATGTTTGGTCTCAACTGCTTTCTGTGGTAGTGAATTCCACAAGCTCACCACTCTCTGGGTGAAGGAATTTCTCCTCATCTCAGTCCTAAATGGTCCACCCTCTATCCTCAGACTGTGACCCCTGGTTCTGGACTCCCCCACCATCGAGAGCACCCTTCCTGCATCTACCCTGTCTAGTCCTGTTAGAATTTTATAGGTTTCTATGAGATCCCCCACTTATTCATCTGAACTCCAGTGAACATAATCCTAACCGACTCAATCTGTCCTCATATGTCAGTCCCACCATCCCAGGAATTAGTCTGGTAAACCTTCACTGCACTCCCTCAATAGAAAGTACATCCTTCCTCAGATAAGGAGAACAAAACTGCACACAATATTCCAGGTGTGGTCTCACCAAACCCTGTATAGTTGCAGCAAACATCCCTGCTCCTGTACTTGAATCCTTTCGCTATGAAGGCCAATATACCATTTGCCTTCTTTACCGCCTGCTGCGTTTGCATGCTTACCTTCAGCGACTGGTGTATGAGGACACCCAGGTCCCGTTGCACACCCCCCTCTCTCAATTTATAGCCATTCAGATACTAAATCTGCCTTCCTGTTTTTGCTACAAAAGTGGATAACCTCACATTTATCCACATTATATTGCACCTGCCATGCATCTGCCCACTCACTCAGCTTGCCCAAATCACATTGAAGCATCTCTGCATCCTCCTCACAGCTCACCCTCCCACCCAGCTTTGTGTCATCTGCAAATTTGGTTCCCTCATCTAAATCATTAATATATATTGTGAATAGCTGGGGTCCCAGCACTGATCCCTGCGGTACCCCACTAGTCACTGCTTGCCATTCAGAAAAAGACCCGTTTATTCCTACTCTTTGTTTCCTATCTGTCAACCAGTTTTCTATCCATCTCAATACACTACCCACAAAGCCATGCACTTTAATTTTACACGCCAATCTTTTACGTGGAACTTTGTTGAAAGCCTTCTGAAAGTCCAAATAGACCACATCCACTGGCTCCCCCTCATCAACTCTACTAAGTGCATCCTCGAAAAATTCCAGTAGATTTGTCAAGCATGATTTCCCTTTCGTAAATCCATGCTGACTCTATCCGATTCTGCCACTGTTTTCCAAGCGCTCAGCTAGTAAATCTTTTATAATGGACTCTAGAATGTTCACCACAACCGACATCAGGCTGACTGGTTTTTCTCTCTACCTCCCTTTTTAAATAGTGAGGTTACATTAGCTACCCTCCAATCTGTAGGAACTGTTCCAGAGTCTATAGAATCTTGGAAGTTGACCACCAATGCATCTACAATTTCTAGGGCCACTTCCTTAACTGCTCTGGGATGTAGATTATCAGGCCCCAGGGATTTATCAGCCTTCAATCCCATTAATTTCCCCAACAGCATTTCCCGACTAATACTGATTTCTTTCAGTTCCTCCCTCTCAATAAACCCTGTGTTCCCCAACATTTCTGGTATGTTGTTTGTGTCCTCCTGTGAAGACAGAACCAACGTATGTATTTAGTTGGTCAGCCATTTCCTTGTTCTCCATTTTAAATTCCCCTGTTTCTGACTGTAAGGGACCTACGTTTGTCTTCACCGATCTTTTTCTCTTCACATAGAAACTTTTACAGTCAATTTTGACGATCCCTGCAAGCTTACTCTCATACTCTATTTTCCTCTTAATCAATCCCTTGGTCTTCCTTTGCTGAATTCTAAAGTGCTCCCAATCCTCAAGTCTGTTGTTTTTTGTGGCCAACTTGTATGCCTCTTCCTTGGATTTAATAATTTAATCTCTTATTTCCTTTGTAAGCCATGGTTTGGCCCCCTTTCCTGTTTTAGTTTTGCGTTAGACAAGAATAAACAATTGTTGCAGTTCACCCATTCGCTCTTTGAATGTTTGCCATTACCTAACCCCCGTCATCCCTTTAAGTAATGTTTCCCAAACCATCATAGCCAACTTGCGCCTCATACCATCATAATTTCCTTTATTAATTCAGGACCCTAGTCTCAGAATCGACTTTGTCACTCTCCATCTTGATGAAGAATTCTATCATAGATTGCCAATTATTCCTTTCTCATTACACAATACCCAGTCTAGGATGGCTTGTTCTCTACTTGGTTCCTCAACATATTGGTCCAGAAAACCATCCCGTATACACTCCCAGAATTCCTCCTCTATGATATTGTTACTAATTTGATTTGCCCAATCTATGTGCAGATTAAAGTCACCCATAATTACAGATGTTCCTTTATTACATGTGTCTCTAATTTCCTGTTTAATGCCATTCCCAACATCATCACCACAGTTTTGGGGTCTATATACAACCCTCACTAATGTCCTATGTTTCCACATTCTTGTCCAGTATTGCTACATTGTGCTATCAGTAACATTATTTTAATGGATTATGGGGAAGACTTCAATCCAATACATTACTACAACAAAGTGCATTTATATAACATCTTTACATAATGAACCAGTCCAAGGTGCTTCACTGGTCTATATTCAACAATCAAACCTAAGAAGGAGATTTTGGAAACAAAAGAAGCGAATTCTGAAAAAACAGTTCGAAGGCAGATAGTACCTTTGGATTTAGAGATAATATTTCAGTTTAAAGACCTGTTATCAGAAGAGATTAATTAGGATATTGCCGATAGCTTGGCCAAAGAGGCAGAATTTAAGCAGAAGAGAGAGGCAGAGAGATTTGGGGAGGTAGCTGCAGAGGTGATGAGTAAGGCAGCTGAAGGAATGGCCACAATGAAAGAGAGAAGGAAATGGGGAATGCACAAGAGGACACAATTGGATGGACACAAATATCTTTGAGGTTTGAAGGGCTGAAGGAGATTACAGAGATAGGGAGAGACAAGCCCATGGAGGGATTTGAAGGTAAGGATGAGAACTTTAAAATTGAGGTGTTGCTGGACCAAGAACCAGTGTAGGTCAGCACACACGTTTGAAAGGTGAACGTGACTTGGTGTTTGTTTAAAAATGGGCAGCAGGGTTTTGGATGAGGCCAGTATTCTAAGGGACTGCACTTCAGTGTGAGTCAGCATTCTGAGAAACTGCACCCCAACAAGGTTCAAGATCGTGAGGTACTGAACCCCAGCAAGGTTAAGGATCATGAGGTACTGAAGCCCAGCAAGGTTCAGGATCCATGAGGCACTGAACCTCAGCAATGTTCAGGATCGTTAGGTACTGAATCTCAGTAAGGCTCAAGATCATGAGGTACTGAACCCCAGCAAGGTTCAGGAACGTGAGGTACTGAATCCCTGCAAGGTTCAAGACCCTGAGGCACTGATCCGCAGCAAGGTTCAGGATCCTGAGGTACTGATCCCCAGCAAGGTTCAGGATCCTGAGGTACTGATCCCCAGCAAGGTTCAGGATCCTGAGGTACTGATCCCCAGCAAGGTTCAGGATCCTGAGGCACTGATTCCCAGCAAGGTTCAGGATCCTGAGGCACTGATTCCCAGCAAGGTTCAGGATCCTGAGGTACTGATTCCCAGTAAGGTTCAGGATCCTGAGGCACTGATTCCCAGCAAGGTTCAGGATCCTGAGGTACTGATCCCCAGCAAGGTTCAGGATCCTGAGGTACTGATCCCCAGCAAGGTTCAGGATCCTGAGGTACTGATCCCCAGCAAGGTTCAGGATCCTGAGGTACTGATCCCCAGCAAGGTTCAGGATCCTGAGGTACTGATGCCCAGCGAAGTTCAGGATCTTGAGGCACTGATTCCCAGCAAGGTTCAGGATCCTGAGGCACTGATGCCCAGCAAGGTTCAGGATCCTGAGGCACTGATTCCCAGCAAGGTTCAGGATCCTGAGGCACTGATTCCCAGCAAGGTTCAGGATCCTGAGGCACTGATTCCCAGCAAGGTTCAGGATCCTGAGGCACTGATTCCCAGCAAGGTTCAGGATCCTGAGGCACTGATTCCCAGCAAAGTTCAGGATCCTGAGGCACTGATTCCCAGCAAGGTTCAGGATCCTGAGGCACTGATTCCCAGCAAGGTTCAGGATCCTGAGGCACTGATTCCCAGCAAGGTTCAGGATCCTGAGGCACTGATTCCCAGCAAGGTTCAGGATCCTGAGGCACTGATCCCCAGCAAGGTTCAGGATCCTGAGGCACTGATCCCCAGCAAGGTTCAGGATCCTGAGGCACTGATCCCCAGCAAGGTTCAGGATCCTGAGGCACTGATTCCCAGCAAGGTTCAGGATCCTGAGGCACTGATTCCCAGCAAGGTTCAGGATCCTGAGGCACTGATTCCCAGCAAGGTTCAGGATCCTGAGGCACTGATCCCCAGCAAGGTTCAGGATCCTGAGGCACTGATCCCCAGCAAAGTTCAGGATACCGAGGCACTGATTCCCAGCAAGGTTCAGGATCCTGAGGCACGGATCCCCAGCAAGGTTCAGGATACCGAGGCACGGATCCCCAGCAAGGTTCAGGATCCTGAGGCACGGATCCCCAGCAAGGTTCAGGATCCTGAGGCACTGATCCCCAGCAAGGTTCAGGATCCTGAGGCACTGATCCCCAGCAAAGTTCAGGATCGTGAGGCACTGATTCCCAGCAAGGCTCAGGATCGTGAGGCACTGATTCCCAGCAAGGTTCAGGATCCTGAGGTACTGATTCCCAGTAAGGTTCAGGATCCTGAGGCACTGATTCCCAGCAAGGTTCAGGATCCTGAGGTACTGATCCCCAGCAAAGTTCAGGATACCGAGGCACTGATCCCCAGCAAGGTTCAGGATCCTGAGGCACTGATCCCCTGCAAGGTTCAGGATCCTGAGGCACTGATCCCCAGCAAGGTTCAGGATCCTGAGGTACTGATCCCCAGCAAGGTTCAGGATCCTGAGGCACTGATCCCCAGCAAAGTTCAGGATACCGAGGCACTGATTCCCAGCAAGGTTCAGGATACCGAGGCACTGATCCCCAGCAAGGTTCAGGATACCGAGGCACTGATCCCCAGCAAGGTTCAGGATACCGAGGCACGGATCCCCAGCAAGGTTCAGGATCCTGAGGCACTGATCCCCAGCAAGGTTCAGGATCCTGAGGCACTGATCCCCAGCAAGGTTCAGGATCCTGAGGCACTGATCCCCAGCAAAGTTCAGGATCCTGAGGCACTGATTCCCAGCAAGGTTCAGGATCGTGAGGCACTGATTCCCAGCAAGGTTCAGGATCCTGAGGTACTGATTCCCAGTAAGGTTCAGGATCCTGAGGCACTGATTCCCAGCAAGGTTCAGGATCCTGAGGTACTGATCCCCAGCAAAGTTCAGGATACCGAGGCACTGATCCCCAGCAAGGTTCAGGATCCTGAGGCACTGATCCCCAGCAAGGTTCAGGATCCTGAGGCACTGATTCCCAGCAAGGTTCAGGATCCTGAGGTACTGATTCCCAGCAAGGTTCAGGATCCTGAGGCACTGATCCCCAGCAAGGTTCAGGATCCTGAGGCACTGATCCCCAGCAAGGTTCAGGATCCTGAGGCACTGATCCCCAGCAAGGTTCAGGATCCTGAGGCACTGATCCCCAGCAAGGTTCAGGATCCTGAGGCACTGATCCCCAGCAAGGTTCAGGATCCTGAGGCACTGATCCCCAGCAAGGTTCAGGATCCTGAGGCACTGATCCCCAGCAAGGTTCAGGATCCTGAGGCACTGATCCCCAGCAAAGTTCAGGATCCTGAGGCACTGATTCCCAGTAAGGTTCAGGACCTGAGGCACTGATCCCCTGCAAGGTTCAGGATCCTGAGGCACTGATCCCCATCAAGGTTCAGGATCCTGAGGTACTGATCCCCTGCAAGGTTCAGGACCCTGAGGTACTGATCCCCTGCAAGGTTCAGGACCCTGAGGTACTGATCCCCTGCAAGGTTCAGGACCCTGAGGCACTGATCCCCAGCAAAGTTCAGGATACCGAGGCACTGATCCCCTGCAAGGTTCAGGACCCTGAGGCACTGATCCCCTGCAAGGTTCAGGGTACCGAGGCACTGATCCCCAGCAAGGTTCAGGATCGTGAAGCACTGATCCCCCGCAAGGTTCAGGATCCTGAGGTACTGATCCCCTGCAAGGTTCAGGATCCTGAGCTACTGATCCCCAGCAAGGTTCAGGATCCTGAGCTACTGATCCCCAGCAAAGTTCAGGATCCTGAGATACTGATCCTCAGCAAGGTTCGGGAATGTGAAGAACTGAAGCCCAGCAAGGTTCAGGATAGTGAGATACTGAACCCCAGCCGGGTTCAAGATCGTGAGATACTGAACCCAAGTAAGGTTCAAGGTCGTGAAGAATTGATCTCCAGCAAGGTTCAGGATTGTGAGGTACTGAACCCCAGCAAGGATCAGGATCTTGAGGTACTGCAACCCAGGCCTTTTGAAAATCCAAATAAGTTACATGTACTGCATTGTCATTGTCTACTCTCTTTGCTACCTCAAGAACCTCAGTAAAGTTAGTTAAGCAAAATTTTCCCTCTTGAAATCCATGCTGACTACCCATTACAGTATTTTATTTCCCATTTCTAGATGTTCCTCTATTCTCTACTTTACTGAGGATTCCATTATTTTTCCTACCACTGATGTTAAGTCAATTGGCCTATAATGTATATGTTCTCTTCCCCTTCGATATAGGTATTATATTAGCTATCCACCAGTCCTCTTGTCTGATACCTATTTCTAATTAATTATTAAATATATTAAATATTATGAAGTTCAATCAAGCTGCAGGTGGAGCAGAGAATATTGATCTTTTTTGAACTACTCAGTAGTGAGAAAATGTAGAGCAAGAGCTACCAGGAAGCACTTGTCTGTTGCATTGTGAACTGCAATTAAACAGGAGAGGGTCTACAGGTCATCAGTCCTGACTGTGTCTTTCACTAGGACCAGATATGCAGTATCCCTTGTTTACATCTTTCTGTCTAACTACAAGTCTGTAAATCCATCTGTGAATTTTATGCCTATGTCGTATCATAGGAATCTGCTAATGGTTTATTATCTGGACTATGTTTCCATTCATGTATTCAGTGCAAGAAGTGCAAAGGGAAAATAGAAAAAAGTACTGAGAACACACTATAGGACAACCAGCTTCTTGGAAAAGACTGGTTAATGTCCCAGGTATAGATGCTTGATTAGAGCTGCAATTCTGATGAAAACTGTATCCCCATTTGTCTTTCTTGGGATTTGGAAGGCTGTGCTGTGGATTCCAGACCCGTTCATCATGAGATGGATTTTTGCTATACAGTAAGCGTCCCTTTCACTGACTGACTTCTTTTTGATGTTAGGATGATGCACTTTCATTTGCTGAGACTGTGGGCTACCCCTGCTTGCTGAGGCCATCTTATGTCCTAAGGTAAAGTTATTATTTTTGGGTTTGAGGATCCACTTGTCTGTGAGAAATATCAACTTTATTTTATACAAGATGCCAAACATTCAATCTGTGCAGGTTTTTGGGTATAAAACTGGTTATTTTGTGGTAGCTTGTTATCCAGGAGGAGGGGTGATTTAGCTATGTGTGTATATGTGTGTGTGTGTGTGTGTGTTGGGGTGGGGGGGGGGAGGGGGGCGCTGATATAGCTGTGTGTGGGGTGGGGTGCAATGATCCAGCTGTGTGTATAGGGGGTGTTGGGGCGATCCAGCTGTTTGTGTATGTGTGGGAGGGGTGAGATGATCCAGCTGTGTGTGTGTGTGTGTGTGTGTGTGTGTGTGTGTGTGTGTGTGTGTGTGTGTGTGTGTGTGTGTGTGTGTGTGTGTGTGTGTGTGTGTGTGTGTGTGTGTGTGTGTGTGTGTGTGTGTGTGTGTGTGTGTGTGTGTGTGTGTGTGTGTGTGTGTGTGTGTGTGTGTGGGGGGGGAGGGGGGCTGATGCAGCTGTGTGTGGTGGGGGGGTTGGGAGCAGCGGTTCAGCCTGTGTGCTTGCGCATGTGTGTGCGTGTTGATGGATGATCTGGTTCGTAACGTTTAGCAGCCACGTGCTGCTGATATGTAGACGTTTCATGCTAGTATTTCATTTTGATTCTCTCAGTGGTTCAGCGATGAACGTAGCTCACGATGCGACAGAGATGAAGAAATTCCTTGCGGAGGCGGCTCGTGTCTCTCAGGTACCTGCTCCACTCCCTTCCTTGTGATTATTGATTGATCTCCATTCCTTGATGCCTGACTATGTTCACTCTGTTGCTATTACACTCTCTGTGGATCAACTTGACAATTTATAGTCTTGTTTTATTTGTATGGAGTGCAATGGAAAGAATTTGGTTAAAATGTGAAGTTTTTATGCACTTTAGTCGCCCAGGAAATGGCCTGCTCTTATAATGATACTGTTTTGAAAAACAACTCTCTCCAGATAGAGAATAATGACTGATGCAACAAGAGAAATAAAACAAGAAGAACAGAAAAATTGAATATTTTTAATTGGTGAGAAACTGCTAGATGTTGGTTTTCAGAGGGATATGGAGGCCCTTGTACAAGATGTGCAGAAAGTTAACATGCTGGTATGGCAAGTAATTAGGAAGGCAAATAGTATGATAGCTTTTATCACAAAATGGTTGGACTACAAGAGTAAGGAAGTCTTGCTATAATTGTGAAGACCTTTGGTGGGACTGCACCTGGAGTAATGTGCAATGTTTTAGCCTAAGGAGACGTATACTTTCCTTAGATAGGATGCAATGAAGATTGATCCCTGGGATGAGCAGGTTGTCCAGGAAGGAGGGATTTGAGTAGAATGGAGCTATACTGTTCGGAGTTTAGAAGAACGAGAGATGATATTGAAACATGTAAGATGCTTAGGGGCTTGACGGGTTAGATGGCAAGAGAAGCTATTTTCTCTGGCTCAAGTGTCTGGAACTAGAGGGCTGCTTTATCCTGGATTGTGTTGAGTTATTGAGTGTTGTTGGAGCTGCACTGATCCAGGCAAGTGGAGAGTATTCCATCACACTACTTGTGCCTTGTAGATGATGGACAGGCTTTGGGGATCAGGAAGTGGGGTATTTCACCTTGTCTCTGACCTGCTCTTGCAGCCACAGTATTTATATGGCTGGTCCAATTAAGCTTTTGACCAATGGCAACTCCCAGGATGTTGCTATTCGGGGGCTGGGTGGGGGGGTTCACCGATGGTAATGCTATTGAATGTCAAGGGGAGATGATTAGATTCTCACTTGCTGGAGATGGTCATTACCTGGCATTTGTGTGGCACCAAGGTTACTTGGCACTTATCAGTTCAAGCCTGGAAATTGTCCAGGTCTTGCTGTACGCAAGCACAACTTACTGTAGTACCTGAGGAGTTGGTACTGAACACCGTGTAATCATCATCGAACATCCCAACTTGCATAAAAAGATCCAGTCCTGATGAAAATCATGTTTGGAATTTGTGAAAAAGAATTGACTCTGTTCTCATTAAACCTTCTCTCCTGTTCACTACAGGAACATCCAGTTGTTCTCACCAAATTTGTTGAAGGAGCTCGGGAGGTTGAAGTTGATGCAGTTTCAAAGGAGGGGAAGGTAAGAATAAAATTTAATGAGTCAATATTCAATTCATGTCTCAAACACAATGTGACAGTTGAAAAGTCACCTGAGCTGCCGCTGCCAGGTTCTAACCAGTACAGAAGGTCCAACCAGCTCATTAATGTCTGGTCGTTCCACAGACCAGATATTGCCAGCAGTGTGACTGGTGGAATAATCTTCCAGGAGGCTACCTTGCATGTGGCCACCTCAGTGTTCACCATCCTGTTTAGTATTGCTGAAAAAAGAGACAAGTCGAAACTTTTCGTCGTGCACTCATCAGGACACTTTGCAAGAATACCAATATTTGGGGCACTAATATTCGAAAGACCTAGGGCAATGCTCTGGGACCCGCATTCGACTCCCATTACGGCAGATGGTGGAATTTAAATTTAATAAAATTCTGGAATTAAAAATCTGATGATGACCACAAAACCATTGCCGATTGTCGTAAAAACCCACCTGGTTCACTAATGTCCTTTAGGGAAGGAAACCTGCTGTCCTTACCTGGTCTGGCCTACATGTGACTCCAGACCCACAGCAATGTGGTTGACTCTTACCTGCCCAGAACAAGGGCAAGTAGGGATGGGCAATAAATCCTGGTCTAGCCAGTGACATCCACATCACAGCATCACACAGTGCAGAAGAGACCCTTCGGCCCATCGAGTCTGCACCGGCACGTGAAAAACACCTGACCTACCTACCTAATCCCATTTACCAGCACTTGGCCCATAGCCTTGAATGTTATGATGTGCCAAGTGCTCATCCAGGTACTTTTTAAAGGATGCGAGGCAACCCGCCTCCAACACCCTCCCAGGCAGCACATTCCAGACCGTCACCACCCTCTGGGTAAAACTGTTTTTCCTCACATCCCCCCTAAACCTCCTGCTCCTCATCTTGAACTTGTATCCACTTGTGACTGACCCTTCAACTAAGGGGAACAGCTGCTCCCTATCCACCCTGTCCAGGCCCCTCATAATCTTGTACACCTTGATCAGGTCGCCCCTCAGTCTTCTCTGCTCCAACGAAAACAACCCAAGTCTATCCAACCTCTCTTCATAACTTAAATGTTTCATCCCAGGCAACATCCTGGTGAATTTCCTCTGCAACCCCTCCAGTGCAATCACATCCTTCCTATAATGTGGCAACCAGAACTGCACACAGTACTCCAGCTGTGGCCTCACCGACGTTCTATACAACTCCAACATGACCTCCCTACTTTTGTAATCTTTGCCTCGATTGATAAAGGCGTGTCCCATATCCCATGAATGAATAAAAAAAAGGGAAAAAATCAATTTATACTGTATGAGAAGAAAGTGCTGATTGGTTGGCAACCTAACTCTGATTGGTAGAGGTGTTGCCATGGAGAATGCACCACTGATGGTGACTGGCAGCATTGTTCAAACTTTAAACCAGGCAGCTTGACCCTGATTGGTCAAGATGTTGCCCTGAGTCAGCGAATGGCTGCCATTTATCTTGTTTGGCTGAAATGGGCGCAATGTGTGTACATGTTCTTTCTGTCTGCAAAGAACAGGGCCCTGTGTATTAATATATGTAGCTTCCAGCAAATGCTCCACACTGTGAGCCTGACTGACAATCTTAAATTGGTTGTTTGCGTAATTCTTAGCACATTGAGGATTATTTAGCAAATGTTGTCCAATCGCAGAATCACATCTAATGTTGGACACTGTGTTCTGAGTTTTGAAAGCATGGGCTGGTTGGGTACTGTCTATACCTTGCCCAATGCGAACAGCAACTGGGACATGCTGTTTAATGCGATCCTCTAGCCTTTGGGACATATAGCCTACATAACTACCATCACACTGGCACTGATTTGTGTGATAGGCACAATTTCTTTATGGCTTTACGGCAGTATCCTGTTGGTGGCGAATACCACTTATGTCGCTACTGTATAGTAAGAGTGTGAAACAGCTAGCTTCATCTGCTGCTTAAATTTTTGAGATACCTTGCTCTTCCAGGGGAATCTGAGGCAGACTGAACGCTTTTCAAAGCCGAAAATGACAGTCTTAGGCCTGTCCATGAGTTTGCATAATATACAGCGTGAAATTATCTGATCAGGATAGCCATAAGGTTATCCTGATAAGATCACTTCATGCTGTACATCACACAACCTCACAAACAGTCCCAAGGGCGTCATTATTGGCCTTAAAGATGGCGGGGGCGGGGGGGGGGCGGGGTGGGGGGTGCTTGGTCGCCTCAACATGAGGCGTCATCACTGGCCAGCACAGAAGGGCTGCACTGAAGATTCCTGAAGCCTGTAGAGACATTGGGATGGAGGAGAATCCCCTCCACAGATTTGTCCACTGATAGGGCTGCAACTTTTCATCCCTTCAGTCCCATCCAACTCCGATGGCATCCTGGCCTGCCACCAGGAGATCACTTTGATTGACCTAACATGTTTAAGCACAGGGGAAAGAGATGTTCTGATGTCAATAAAATACCAGCACTGGCTTGAAAGACGCCTTAATTAGAATAATTGGACCCCCACCTCTCTAATTGTGGAGAGCCAGAATGGCTTTGTAAAAGTAGATTGTGTTTAACTAAATCTAATTGAATGTTTTCATGAAGTAACAGAGAAGGCTGATGGAGGGAATGCAGTGGATGTTGTCTTTTTAGAAATGTTTTTGACAAAATACCACATAAAAGGCTGGTTAACAAAATTAAGGCTCTTGGAATAGGGTCAGTGTCAGCTTGGATAAAACATTGGCTTAAACAGTAGGTTATGGTAAATGGTTGTTTTTTAGATTGGAGGATGGTAAACAGATATTCCCCAAGGGTCAGTGCTAGGACCATTGCTATTTTGATATATATAAATGACTTGGATCTTGAAGTACAGGGTAAAGTTTCAAATTTGCTGTGATACCAAACTTGGAAATGTGGCAATCAGTGAGGATGATGCTAATTAACTGCAACTGGGCATAGAGAGTTGCAGTTGCAGATGGAATTTAGTAGAGAAGTGTGAGGTGATGCATTTTGGCTGAAGGGGTCGGGAGAGGCAATACAGACTTAATTGCACAGTTCTAAAGAGTGTGCAGGAAGAGAGGGACCTGTAGATGCATGTGCCTTGATCTTTGAAGGAGGCAGGACATATTGAGAGAATCATTAGCAAAGCTTATGGGATCTTGGGCTTCATAACTTCCTTACGTTTGTATTCAATTTATGCTGAACCTTCATAAAGCTTTGGTTAGGCCACAATTGGAGTATTGTGTTCAGTTATGGTTACTGTTCTTTAGGAAGGATGTGAATGTTCTTGAGAGAGTGCAGAGGAGATTTACCAGAATGATCCCAGGGATGAAGGATTTTAGCTACAAGGTTGGGCTGGAGAAGTTGGGGTTGTCCTCCTTGGAGCAAAGGTGGTTGAGGGGACATTTGATGGAGGTAGACAAGATTGTGGCAGGTTTAGATGAAGGAAACAAAGATGAACTGCTTCAATTTGCTGATGATACAAGGTCTGGGGACACAGGTTTAAGGCTCTGAGAGATCCATAGGGATGTGAAGAAGAACTTTTTTATGCAGCGAGTGGAAATGACCTGGAACTCGCTGTCCACAGGGGTGGGGGAAACAGAGACTATGAATGATTTCAAAAGGAAATTGGATAGGGACTTGCTGGACTATGGGGATAAATGAGGGAGTCGGATAGACCAGATTGTTCTACAGCAAGTTGGCATGAACTCAAAGGACTAAATGACCCCCTTAAGTGTCATAATAATGACTCTATAATCCTGCCAGAGATACTGCTTATGTCTTGAACCATCTGAAATATTAAACTGAGGCTCTGCCTCCCCCCTCGGGTGTACATATAAGATCCCATAATACATTATTTTGATGAAGAGCAGGCAAGTCATGCCTGGTGTCCTGGCCAATATTTAACCATCAATCAACATTTCCAAAACAGATGCTCATTATCACATTTGTGCTTGTCGAAACTTGCTGTGCACAATTTGGTTGCTGCACTTCCTATATTACAACAGTGACTGCACTTCAAAAATACTTAATTGGCTGTAAAGCAGAGCAGACGCCCTGAGGTTATGAAAGGTACTATGTAAATACAAGTCTGCCTGTCTTCCTTATGTGTAATGCTAAGTGAGGTCAATTACTGAGGACTGTGTAATTCTATCATCTACATCTCTTCTGCACAGTAAGGCCCTGAAGCCCAATGTTCATCCATATGTTTTCAGGGACATGGTGTTTTGCATTCCTGTTTTGGGTGATGGTTTCATTTACACTAAGTGTGTTATTCTTCTCTTACAGCGATTTGAAAGAATGGTTTGTGGAGGTTGGTGCCTCAGGAGCAGCTACAGTTTTTGTGCCTTGCTGTTGGCTGACCATGGATGGCTGATTACCCTGTTTGTTTCTGCCCCTGCCAGGTGCTGGCTCATGCGATCACTGAGCACGTGGAAGATGCAGGTGTTCATTCCGGAGACGCAACATTGATTCTCCCAACACAGACCATCAGCCAAGGAGCCTTGGAGAAGGTAGGGAGCAGCCCAATGTCACAGAATCATACAGCACAGAAAGAGACCATTCAGCCTATCATATCTGTGCTAGCTGGTTGAAAGAATTATACAATCAGTCCAGTCCCCAGCTCTTTCCCCACTGTCCTGTAAATTTCTTCATTTTTAAGTGTTTATCTGCCCCCATTTTGATGGGTACAATTGAATTTGTTCCCCTTAGTCTTTCAGACAGTGCATTCTAAAATATAACAACTCACTGCAAAAACAGATTCCTCATCTTTTGCCTCGCTGTTTTGCTAATTATTTTAAATCTTGTCTTTTGTTTACTGATCACCCTGTCAGTGGAAACAGTTTCTTCTATTCGGTCTTCGAAGTCCTGGATGGTTTGGATAGATCCTTATTAAATGTCCTCTTAACCTTCTCTGCTCAGAGTAGAATAATCCAAGCTTCCTTACTCTCTCCAGGTAATTGAATCCACTCCTCAGTGTTGTCAGCTATATTAATTGAACACTGCATTCTTGCTGTTGTCACTGAAAGGTTACATAGGAACAGGAGTAGACCATTCAGCCCCTCGAATCTGGTCCTTAACTATATTATCCATCTTAGCTCCATGTCCTTTGATAGCTTTACAAACACAACCTGGAAAGTTTAAATTGCACCAACATGCACAGCTTTTTGGGTTAGAGAGTTCCAGATTGCCATTACTTTTACTTCATGATTTCACTCCTGAATGGCCGAGCTCTAATTTTAAGATTGTGCCTCCTTGTTTTGGATTCCCCCAGAGGAATTAGTTCCTCTGTATCTACCCCATTGAATTTATTTATCACTTTGATCACCACTCAAACTTCTAAATTTAAGCTTCTCCCTCCGTCATCAGCATCCTTACACTAAATGACCTTACACAAGCCTGAGCTGCTGAAGCTGTTGTCGGACCAGGTGCACCATTGCTGCATCCTCCTGCAGTTGTGTCTCTGTGATACACAAAGGAGTTTTCACAAAAGATCAGTCCCAATTATAGCTGGTGCAAGATGCTCCCTTATTGTCAGGTGGAAATGCTAATTAGCGCTCTTCCAGACGCCAACTTCATTCTGTCCTGGAATTAAATAGACAGTTTAAAGTATAACCATACTTTAGGGAAATTCCTCCCTATGTGGCCCGGAGGCGAGGGGTCGGATTTTCATAGATTCAGCAAGACTCCATGAACCTTTAAATATGGCTGGTGGGACCCTGTCCCCATTTCCAACAGACCTAATTCTTGCCAGTAGGGGAAAGGGGTAGGGTGTGATCCATGCAGTATGGGAGTCACAAATTGATGGAGGAGGCATGAACACTTTTGAAAATTGAGCTTTTGAATGAGAAACTTAAGTCCCATGTTAGTGTTCTGGAATTAAACAAAGGTAACTACACAGGTATGAGGGCAGAAAGACTACAAGGTAGGACAGTTGATGAACAGTGGCAGATATTTAAGGAGATATTCAATTCCTCCCAAGTAAAATATATTCCAAAGAGGAAGAAATATGGTAAGGGGGAGGAAAGCATCCATGGCTAAGCAAGGAAGATAAAGATAACATAAAGGCAAAAACTAAGGCTTACCAAATTGCAAAGGTCAGTGGCAGGCTGGAAGATTGGGAAACTTTTAAAGATCAACAAAAAGTTACTAAAAAAAATAATAAAAAGAGCTAAGGTAAATTATGAAAGAAAACTAGCTCAAAATGTAAAAACTGATAGCAAAAGCTTCTGCAAGTTTATAAAAGGAAAGAGAGTAGCTAAAGTGAATAAAAGCAAAAAACTGCGGATGCTGGAAATCCAAAACAAAAATAAAAATACCTGGAAAAACTCAGTAGGTCTGGCAGCATCTGCGGAGAGGAACACAGTTAATGTTTCGAGTCCATATGACTCTTCAACAGAACTAAGTAAAAATAGAAAAGAGGTGAAATATAAGCTGGTTTAAGTTGGGAGGGGGTTGGGGTGGTCCAGGTAGAGCTGGATAAAGGACCAGTGATAGGTGGAGACAGCCAAAAGATGTCATAGACAAAAGGACAAAGAGTTGTTGAAAGTGGTGATGTTATCTAAGGAATGTGCTAATTAAGGGTAGAAAGCAGGACTAGCAAGGCCCTAGTGGGGGTGGGGTGGGGTGAAGGGAAAGGATCAAAATAGGCTAAAAGGTAGAGATAAAACAATGGATGGAAATACATTTAAAAATAAAGGAAATAGGTGGGAAAAGAAAAATCCCAGGGAAGTGGCAGGGGAGATAGTGGATGCATTGGCTATAATATTCCAAAATTCCCTTGATTCTCGAAAGGTTCCAGTGGATTGGAAAAATGCTAATGTAACCCCCTTATTCAAAAAGGGGGGGAGGCAGTGCCGCAAGGTTTGGTCCTTGGACCCCAACTATTTACAATCTATATTAATGACTTGGATTCAGGGATAGAAGGTACTGTAGCTAAATTTGCAGATGACACCAAAATAGTTGGGAAAGTAAATTGCAATGAAGAAATAAGAAATTTACAAATGGATATGGACAGGTTAGGTGAATGGGCCAAAATTTGGCAGATGGAGTTTAACGTGGATAATTGTGAGGTTATCCATTTTGGTCGGAAGAATAAAAAGCCGACTTATTATTTAAATGGAGACAAACTTCAGAATGCTTCAATGCAGAGAGATCTGGGTGTCCTCATGCATGAATTGCTGAAAGCTAGTATGCAGGTACAACAGGTAATAAGGAAGGCAAATGGAATTTTGGCATTTATTGCTAGAGGAATAGAGTATAAAAATAGGTAAGTATTGTTGCAACTGTTCAAGGCATTGGTGAGACTGCACATGGGGTGCGGTGCACAGTTTTGGTCCCCTTACTTGAGGAAGTTTGTAGTTGGACTGGAGGCAGTTCAGAGGAGGTTCACTAGATTGATTCCAGAGATGCAGCGCATGTCTTATGAGGAGAGATTGAGCAATTTAGGTCTATACTCGCTTGAGTTTAGAAGGATGAGAGGAGATCTAATTGAGGTGTATAAGATGCTAAAGGGGATAGACAAAGTAGACATGGAGCGGATGTTTCCTCTTGTAGGGCATTCTAGAACGAGAGGCCATAGTCTTAGGCTAAGGGGTGGTAGATTTAAATCAGAGATGAGGAGGAATTACTTTTCTCAAAGGGTCGTGAATCTTTGCAATGGATGCCGGGACGCTGAATAAATTTAAGGAAGAAATAGATTTTTAATTAGTAATGGGTTAAAAGCTTTGGGGAGAGGGTGGGAAATTGGAGTTGAGGCTGAAATGAGATCAGCCAAGATTGTATTGAATGGCGGGGCAGGCTCGAGGGGCTGAATTGCCTACTCCTGCTCCTAGTTCTTATGTTCTTATGAAAGGTGGATAAGGTCGGTATGTCAGATCTGAGGTTTTTTTTAAATCCCCTGCTCTTTAACTTAAAAAAACACACTGCTGTAAGAGTTTTAAAAAATCCTTTGCTGACTGCATTGATTGGCAGGCCATTTGCTGCAGGTAGAAGAAAAAAAACAGTTGTATCTGGTTGTGTCGTTTCAATAGAGGTTTTTTGTTGACCTTTCTCCAAGAGCTAGTATTATGCCATTCTGAATGCTTGGCTGAGTTTCAAAATCTACAAATATCTTAGCAGGGGGTCCTGTGTTCATAGTTGCATTAACAGTTTAAAGAGGCTATTAAAGGATTTTGAGGTCTTTGAGGTTTGAATAGAAGTTTGTTTTTATAAGAGATTATCCACTTGGGGAGATGTGAAATATTTGAATAGATTTCTTGATTGGGCGTGTTTTTTCAACATCAAGTATGTAGGAGTGGAATCTGTATTGGATTGTTATAATTTAATTTTTCACATCTCTGCATGTATCTTGAGGTCTACCCATGGTGGATACCGGGTGAGTGGCTATTGAAGTGACATGGCGGATATGAGGGTCCAAGGGCTGGTGGATGGGGGGCATAAGTTGACATTGAGTTGGCATGCAGGGTATATGGGGAGATGGGGTGGCTGGGGGAGTGAGGACTGTGAAGGGTGAGGGCTAGATGGCCTAAAAGCTTGTGGAACAACTGGCACAAAGTCCCAGAGAACCCAGACGGGCCCTTTAAACAGCCTATCTCAACAGTCACCTGTCCTTGTGGCCATCTATTCCCTGCTTCCAGGGTCAGCGGACCCAGCTCCATCCTATACCCACCCACACCAGAGTGAGCATCGTGCCATTCAGGCAAATCCAGTGAGTCAGGAAATTTCCCGACTTGAGCTATGTGCCTCAGTAGCAGAAACCTGACCTTAAAAGTCTATTCATCATCAACACAGCTGCTCTGGTCATTTTTTACAGGTGTGAACATTTTTCACCTTCTTCCCAGTATATCAATCTGGACCTTGCTGTCCCCACAGCAACGAAGCCACCCAAGCTTGCTATCAGGTGGAATTCAGAACAGCTCACATGACCCCTTCATGCCTCCATTTTTACCCTGAATTAAAGAGACAGTCCCAAAACATAACAATCTTATAAACATCGTATTTGTAATGTAATTGTTAATGCAATGGCAATCAATTTGCCTAGAAAGGGGACAGATTAAACTGTTCAATCTCATTTCTGTCCATCCTAAATTGGTGTGAGTGATTTAAAAGTGCCATTTTCTGCCTTTTTCTCTTATCCCTTAATCCACTTTTTCTAACTAATGCTGCATGATGCAAGATCCCTGCTCCAGCAAGATCTAACCCAGTGTTTCACAAAACAGACCTGAAATTCGTTGCCTTTATGACTTGAATTGTCTTGCATCTCCCAATCTCTTTGACAAATAAAATATCTCATTATAACCCCTCGGGGCAAATGCTCACTGCCTGAGCTCACACATGGTGAATGGTGGCTTGGTGGAGAGCAGTGTCAAGATGGGAAGAAAGTTGAAAAGGGAAAATAATAGAATGTGCAGATGGATGAATCTGGTACTGCAGCTCAGTACGGTGTCATTCCTAACCAATATAGATCATTTCCCCATCTAGTGCATCCCAGGAAGTGTTGAATTTCCATTAGTCACCTGGGAAATCTTCAGCCAATACCTGGGAAATCTCAATAATTACCCAGGAAATCTTGGGAATTCAGTAATTCCTTGGGAAATCTTGGGTGCTTATTAATTACCAGGAAATCCCTGGAACCTGGTAATTACTCTTTGTATTCTTTCTGTTTAAGGTGAAAATTGCAACCAGGAAGATATCCAGAGCGTTCGAGATTTCTGGCCCTTTCAATGTACAGTTTCTTGTGAAGGGAAATGACGTGAAGGTAAGCAACCTGCTGCAGCATGTTTAAAGTGTGTTCCCTGGTATTTATAAGGATGGTAAACCAGAGAAACACTGTTGCATTCCTCGTTTCTTTCATTTTTGATTGATTAGAATGTTTGTTTTAACTGCATCTCCAGCCAGTTATGTTATGCTTGTTGCTATGTGGAACTACCATGGCCCAGATCTTCCGGTCAGCCACAACGTTAGGCACGTTGCCACTGCTGCAAAGTTTTCTGCACATCGACAACACTGCCCATTTTCAGCTGGGACAGTCTATCCTGGCTAAAACAAAATGAGCCGGGACAGCCTCACCAGGGTAAATCCAGGGAATGCAGGAGAGTCGAAGGAAAGAGGGGACACACTTTCTTTTCATGGCATTATCTGCCCATTCTGCTAAGTTTCCAGAGGTCCAAATCTTTTCATGAATGAGTGTGGGTGAATGAGGGGCTGGGAGGGTGAATGAGGGGCTGGGAGGGTGAATGAGGGGCTGGGAGGGTGAATGAGGGGCTGGGAGGGTGAATGAGTGGATGGGAGGGTGAATGAGTGGCTGGGTGGATGGGTGGGTGGCTGGCTGAGGGAGTGAGTGGCTGGCTGAGGGAGTGGCTTTGTGAATGGGTGGGGGGGGCTGTGTGGGTGAGTGGGTGTGGTAAGCAAGATCAGTTAAGAATGGGTAATAAATGCTGCTTTTACCAGCAACGCTCACATCTCTAAAATGAATCAGGAAAAAAGATCTTGGTTCAGAAGATCAGGGAGCAGAATCAATATAGGTGGAGATTAGAAATAACAGGTGTCAAAAATCTCTAATAGGAGGAATTCATAGGCTCTTTCATAGTTATGCTATTGGACAGAACATTAAGTAAGAATTAATCAGAATTAATAACTTTTTATTCGTTAATGGGATGTGGGCGTTACTGGCTAGGCCAGCATTTATTGCCCATCCCTAATTGCTCTTGAGAAGGTTGTGATAAGCTGCCTTCTTGAACTGATGCAGTCCATGTGGTGTAGATACACCACCGTGCTTTTAGGAAGGGAGTTCCAGGATTTTGACCTAACAACAGTGAAGGAACGACGATATATTTCCAAGTCAGGATGGTGAGTGTCTTGGAGGGGAGCTTCCAGGTGGTGGAGTTCCCATCTATCTGCTGCCCTTGATCGTGAGATGGTAGTGGTCGTGGGTTTGGAAGGTGCTGTCGAAGGAGCCTTGGTGAGTTCCTGCATTGCATCTTGTAGATGGCATACTGCTGCCATTGTGCGTCAGTGGTGGAGAGAGTGAATATTTGTGGATATGGTGCCAATCAAGCAGGCTGCTTTGCCCTGGACGGTGCCAAGCTTCTTGAGTGTTGTAGGAGCTGCACTCATCCAGGCAAGTGGGGAGTATTCCATCACACTCCTGACTTGTGCCTTGTAGATGGCTTTGGGGAGTCAGGAAGTGAGTTGGTCGTCGCAGGATTCCTAATCCCTGACCTGTTCTTGTAGCCACAGTGTTTGTATGACTGGCCCAGTTCAGTTTCTGTTCAACGGTAACCCGTCTGGATGTTGATAATTGTGGGGTCTTTACTCTTCACTTTTAGAAACCAGCAAAGGATGACCAAAAGGTTGATAAAAAGGGGGAAAATAGAATATCAGTGTACTTAGCCAGGAACAAAAAAAGTAGATTGCCTGATCTTTTACAAATGTATATAAAAAGGAAGAAAGTAGCTAAATTAAACATTTGTTTCTAGGGCAAGAGAAATTATTGTGGGGAATGAAGATAATGGCAGATGTATTGAAGAAATATTTTATGTCTTCTCACAGTGGAAGACATAAATTACATGCCATAAAAAAAGGGTAACCAATGTGTTTCTAAGCAGTGAGAAATATCAGCAGGGGAAAGATATAAGGGACTGAAAGCTGGCAAATGACCAGCATCTGATGGCCGACACCTGAGGGTTATGAAAGAGGTTGCTGCAGAGATATTGAGATATCTGTTAAGATTTTACAAAATTTCTTCGCTTCTAAAATGGCCCTCATGAATTGGAAGTTAACAAATCTAACAGCCCTATTGAAAACCTGAGGGAGAGAGTAAAAGGGAAATATAGCCAGTTAGCTTGACATCAGTCATAGGGAAAATGCTGGAATCTATTATTAAGGAAGTCTTAACAATATACTTAGAAAATCATAATATGATCAGACAGAGTCAGGATTTAACTAGTAGGTAGAAAAAATGGAGCCAGGAGATGTAGTACACTTGGATTTCCAAAAGGCATTTGGTAATATGCCATACAAAAGACAGGATAAGGGTTCTTGGATTTTGGCGGGGGTGGTGCATGGGTGGTCATATATTAGAATGGTTGGATGGTTGGTTAATGGACAGGAAACAGGATACAGATCAATGGGGATTTTCAAGTTGGCAGGGTGTGACTAGTGGAGTGCTGCAAGGATCAATGCTGGGGCCTCAGCTGTTTACAATCTATACAAATGACTTGAATAAAGAGGCCAAGAGTAATGTAATAAAGTTTGCTGATCACACTAAGCTAGGTGGGACTGTAAGCTGTAACTCTTTCGAGTATAAACACGTTTCCATCTGTTTCAGATGAAGTTACATTGTTTGCCATTGTGAGATTTGAACTCTTGATACTCTTTTGAGTAAACCTGTTTCTATCTGTTTCAGATGAAGTTACATTGTTTCATAGTTTGCCATTGTGAGATTTGAACTCTTGATCTTGGGGTTACAAACCCAGTACCATAACCACTTGGCTATTTAGGCCAAGCCTGAGACTTGGGTGTACCCATACAAGGAACACAAAACAAGCAACTAGGAAGACAAATGGCAATAGTCACTGGACTGATCCTGAGGCCAAGTCACTGACACTGTCAGGTGTCTGTTCACCACACACAATAGGGTTGCAACCCCACATTTGACCCTGAGATTGGGGTCCCAGCCCAAAGGGCTAAATCCTGCCCGCGGTTGCAAGGTTGGAAAATAACTATCGGAGAACTTAACATTTGAAAAGACTCTGGGCGGAATCATCCCAGATTTACACTAAGTGCAGTAGTGGGCAGGAAAGAAGATGTTTTATCTGCCGGTCACAATGGCTGGTTTTCATCCCTATTCCCGGCCTCATTAATAATTCGTTCCTGGGAAACACACCAGATCACTGGTGAGGTGACCTCTGATTTGCCCGCCCTGCTGTCACCTCAGGTCTTCGGTAATCCAAGCGCCATATTTAAAGGGCGCCCTGCACAGAGCTAGCACTCTCTAAGGGTCGGAAGTTGTTGCAAAGTCATGGCTGCTAAAGGGAGGAAACATGCTGCCCCCAAATTTAGCGATGTCTCCCTCGAACACAATGGACGCAGTGGAGGCCTGCCGTGAAGCCTCTACCCCCGCTCTGGGTGAAGACCAGCAACTAAGGTCACCAATCCAGTGTGGGAGGTGGTGGCAGTGGTCGTTAGCGCCAACGCCTTGCAAAAGAGGACAGCCATCAACTGCAAATGGAGGTAAATGATCTCCGTTTCTCCAGGGTAAGTCACTCTTCTCATCACTCTC
The DNA here is from genome assembly GCF_017639515.1 of Carcharodon carcharias. Classification (NCBI taxonomy): domain Eukaryota; kingdom Metazoa; phylum Chordata; class Chondrichthyes; order Lamniformes; family Lamnidae; genus Carcharodon; species Carcharodon carcharias. Next base: position 120,370,197 of record NC_054478.1, on the reverse strand, counting down.
AACTCACATACTCACAACTCCATCATACATCCACAGGGATCTCACTCACTGTCAGTTCAAGGGACATCACTATTCATCTGCCCTGCGGATTGTGTCCTCATCCAGTCCATGGCACCACTCAGCACCCACACATGCCAGGCATCCTTCTCACCTGGCCTGGCAGGCATCCTGCTTAGACTCTCTCCATCTGTTTTCATGCAGGATAAGCTGGCACACAACAAAAGAGAGAGGTCGCAGAACCGTGGAGGAATGCCTGAATTCAGGGTCCTCGTGCACTTTGAAAATAGAGTCATTCAGCTGGCCGCTGACGATCTGGACCATTCCTGTGCTGACAGTGAGGTTGGCAGTGCTCAACCAAGTGAGGATCCAGTAGTGCAACATACATTAGACAACTAAGCTGTGAGTCAGGTCTCTTGTTCCGCAGTCTCCTGCCATGCTTTGATTATCTTTCCTTGCTTTTGCAGCCACATCTGGGAAGCAGCTGAGGGGGGGTCCACCATCCAGGCCCTTGACTCAAGCCCTGAAGACACCTCGGAAGAAGAATTTGGTGACACCCTCAATAAAGACCCATCAGAGCGCTCACCCACACCCTCCACCAGCGCAGAAACACACACCTAGTTCTAGAGTGGCCTCAGGATTACAATCTGGTGAGCTCATTGCAGTTTCTGATCCACAGCAGGTGGTGGCAGGGACCTCCCTGGTGTCCGGCACTCACAGGACTGCTGGACGCCAGAAATCTGCTGAGTCCTAGTCAGATGAGGAGCCCCTGGACTTGGTCATACCTCAATTACTGGAGCTGCAAAGGCAAGCTTGGGAACATCAGGAAGGGATGTCCACTGCACTCCTTAGATTGCAAGGCACGAAGGCGGATTCCATCCACCTTCAGTTTGAGGTGATAGCACTGCCATGTCAACTCATGAAGGTCAAGTTGTAGGTTGGCGGCCGCCATAGGGACCTTGGCCCTGGACATTGGTCTTGCACTGGTGCGCGGGCTGAACTCCATTGTCGACTCCACAGTTGGCCTCCAACACTGTCAACGTGAGAGGGGTGCAGGGCAGCTCGATCTCACTCAAGCTTCCCCTTTTCCTCAAGGAGTCAGCCAGAGGCCCTCGGGCACCAAAGGGAGGAGTATCAACGGGTGCACTTCCCGGGGCCATCCACCCAGGTGACTCTGGGAGTGTCCGGCCCATCTGAATCCCCTCTTCCTGTGACCCCAGCAGCTCCAGCTCCACAGGCCGAGGAGGGTGCCACTGCCACATAGCAGGATCCCGAAAGCAGGCCAGGACCCTCCAGTTTCTGCCCTCCAGAGGACGCCTGCCAAGGTCATCACAGTCAGCAGGTTTCCTCCACCTCCGCTGTGGTTGCCCAGGGAGCACCAAGACATAGCGGCAGGGTTAGGAAGGTTAAGAAGATGTAGTTACACAGCCTGGGCACTTGTACATAATGTTCACCATTGTAAACAAACTCTCAAGAATGTCTCCCTGTCAATGGCTCCTTGTTCTGATAAGCAGTGTTTGTGTCACTCAGATGTGAGACCTTGGTTCCTACACAGGATAAAGGTAGGTGTCTCAGTCTAGAGCCTCTTCCCTGTGCTGTGTGTAACCTTCAGACCAAATTGATGGTCCGGCTTCACACTCACTGGACACATTAGTGATGACTGCATCTTGGTGGTGCTTGTCACTGCTGCCAGAATGTTGTTGGGCAGGTGTCACGGAGTTACGTCATTCTCTCTGTGTGCTCTCAGCACCTTTAAGGTGGGGCTGGCCCCCATCTCTTCACCATCTGTGACCAGTGATGCTGTGCTCCTGAAGGGGACAGGTGCTGAAGACTGACAAAGGATCAGGTACATTTAAAGTTTCACGCTGCGTCTCCATGATACAACCCTGATCACAGAGCGCAAACAAGCTGCCCTCAGCCAGGCAGGAGTCAGATGTTCACAGAGGCAATGTGAAGATCTATGGAGTGTCCTCACTGCATGTCATCATCGTCCTTCTTGAATCTAGCAACTGTTAGGGTCTCAGCTGTGTCTCCATGATAGGAGCCTGAGCACTGAGGGTATATGTGCTGCCATCAGCCACACAGGAGTCAAACATTCACAGATGCAAGGTGAGGATGTCAGGACTGTTCTTACTGCATCTCCTCTTCATGCTCCATGAATCTTGCCTCCCTAGCGTGCCTACCTCATCTGGCCAGTGCGATGGCCCCAACACTGGCATCCTCACCTTTGAAGACCTCATTGCCTTCACCCCTTTCGATGTTCTCCTCATCTGAGGAGACGTGCAGTTCCTCCTCAGCTAAGTCCTCCCCCCATTGCAGTGCCAGGTTGTGGAGCGTGCAGCAAGCTACAATGATGCATGACAGAAGGAAATGGTGGAAGAAATAAACAAATATTTTGCTTCTGTGTTCACTATTGAGGATACAAAAAACATTCCAGTAATAGCTGCAAATCAGGAGGTGAATGGGAGAAAGGAACTTGGTGAAATTGAAATCACTAGGGAAATGGTACTGAGTAAATTAATGGAGCTTTGGGCTGGCAAGTCTCCGGGTCTTGATGGACTACAGCCTAGGGTCTTAAAAGAGGTGGCTAATGAGGTAGTCGATGTGTTGGTGTTAATTTTCCAAAATTCGCTAGATTCTGGAAAGGTTCCATCAGATTGGAAAGTAGCAAACATAAGCCCTCTGTTCAAGAATGGAGAGAGGCAGAAAACAGGAAACTATAGGCCAGTTAACTTGACATCTGTCATGGGAAGCTATTATGATTGATCATTAAGGAGGTTATAGCTGGGCTCTTAGAAGAGCTCAAAGCAATCAGAAAGAGTCAGCATGGTTTTGTGAAAGGAAAATCATGTTTAACCAATTTAATAGAGTTTTTTGAAGGAGTAACATGCGCAGTGGATAAAGGGGAGCCTGTAGATGTACTGTACTTGGATTTCCAGAAGGCATTTGATAAGGTGCCACATCAACAATTATTACAGAAAATAAAAGCGCACGGTGTAGGGGTTAACATATTAGCATAGATAGAAGATTGGCTGGCTGGCAAAATGCAGAGAGTATGCATAAATGGGTCTTTTTCTGATTGCAGGATGTGACGAGAGGAGTCCCACAGGGGTCTGTAAGACCATAAGACATAGGAGCAGAAATTAAACCATTCGGCCCATCGAATCTGCTCCGCCATTCAGTTATGGCTGATAAGTTTCTCAACCCCATCTCCCGCTTTCTCCCCGTAACCTTTGATCCCCTTACCAATCAAGAACCTATCTATCTCGGTCTTAAATACACTCAATGATCTGGCCTCCACAGCCTTCTGTGGCAATGAATTCCATAGATTCACCACTCTATGGGTAAAGAAGTTTCTCCTCATCTTTGTTCTAAAAGGTCTTCCCTTTACTTTGAGGCTGTGCCCTCAGGTCCTAGTCTCTCCTACTAATGGAAACATCTTCCCCACATCCACTCTATCCAGGCCTTTCAGTATTCTGTAAGTTTCATTCAGATCCCCCCTCATCCTTCTAAACTCCATCGAGTATAGACCCAGAATCCTCAAACGTTCCTCATATGTTAAGCCTTTCATTCCTGGGATCATTCTCGTAAACCACCTCTGGATCCTCTCCAGGGCCAGCACATCCTTCCTGAGACACGGGGCCCAAAATTGCTCACAATATTCTAAATGTGGTCTGACCAGAGCCTTATAAAGCCTCAGCAGCACATCCCTGCTTTTATACTCTAGTCCTCTTGAAATAAATGCCAAAATTGCATTTGCCTTCCTAACTACCGACTCAACCTGCTAACTTGCACCTTAAGAGAATCCTGGACAAGAACTCCCAAATCCATTTGCACTCCAGATTTCTGAATTCTCTCCCCATTTAGAAAATAGTCTATGCCTCTATTCTTCTTACCAAAGTGCATGACCTCACACTTCCCCACATTGTATTCCATCTGCCACTTCTTTGCCCATTCTCCTAACCTGTCCAAATCCTTCTGCAGCCTCCCCGCCTCTTCAATACTACCTGTCCCTCCACCTACTGGAGCATCAACTTTTTATGATTTACATCAATGACTTAGATGAGGGGAGTGAAGACATGGTAGCTAAATTTGCAGATGAAACAAAGATGGGTAGGAAAGTATGTCATGAAGAGAACATAAGGAGGTTGCAGATGGATATAGATAGGTTGAGTGAGTGAGCAAAGATCTAGCAAATGGAGTTTAATGTGGGAAAATGTGAAGTTGTTCACTTTGGCAGGAAGAACAAAAAAGCAGGGTGTTACTTAAATGGAGAACGGTTGCATAATTCTGAGGTGCAGAGAGATCTGGTGTTCTAGTACGTGAGTCATTACAAAGTTAGTTTGCAGGTACAGCAAGTAATTAAGCAGGCTTATGGAATGCTATCCTTTATTACGAGAAGGATTGAACATAAAAGGAAGGATGTTATGCTTCAGTTATACAGGGCACTGGTGAGACTGCACCTTGAATACTGTGTGCAGTTTTGGTCTCCTTATTTAAGGAAGGATATAAATGCATTGGAGGCGGTTCAGAGGAGGTTTACCAGATTGATACCTGGAATGAGTGGGCTGCCTTAAGAGGAAAGGCTGGACAGGCAGGGCTTGTTTCCACTGGAGTTTAGATGAGTGAGGGGTGATTTGATTGAAGTATACAAGATCCTGAACGGCCCTGACAAGGTAGACATTGAAAGGATGTTTCCTTGTGTGGGTGAGTCCAGAACTAGGGGGCACTGTTTTAAAAATAGGGGTCGCCCTTTTAGGACAGAGATGAGGAGAATTTTTTTCTCTCAGAGGGTTGTGTGATCTTGGAACTCTCTGCCTCAGAAGGCAGTGGAGGCGGGGTCATTGAATACTTTTCAGGCAGAGATAGATAGATTCTTGTTAGGCAAGGGAATCAAAGGTTTTGGGGATAGATGGGAATGTGGAAATTGAAACACGAGATCAGCCATGATCTTATTGAATGGCAGAGGAAGCTCGAAGGGCCGAATGATCTACTCCTGTTCCTAGTTCTTATGTTCTTGCTTCCCGGCTTTCCTGATCCATGCAAAAAGTTCCATGCCTTTGCGAATATGGCGTCTGTGACCTCCTGGATACAATTGTGCATGCAGACTTGCAAGATCCCGCACAGGTCACCTGTAGAGCCCTAGAAGGAGCCACTGACATACAAATTGAGTGCCTCGGTCATTTTCATGGCCACTGGCAGTGGATGCCCTCTATGTCCCTGTGACACCAAATCCTGCAGCAAGTGGCATATGTGACCAACCATTTCCCTATTCATGTGCAGTCTTTGGCGACACTGGTTCTGTCATCTGCAGGAATGACGAGCACCATCTATAGACCCTGGGTCCAGCGAGAAGCCTATGAGTGATGGCTCTCTGTGGATCTTCAGCTGTGTGTGCAGCAGGCTCTGCCACCCCTTCCCTCTGCTGAGCCAGGCGCCTCTGATGTGCTTCTTCTCCTCTGGTATCTGTAATATAAATCACCAGGCTCCATGATCCTGATGTTTTTCTCCTGCAGAGAAAGAGAGAGACGTGTGGGTTAGTATATGTATCCGAAGAACTTGTCTCAGTTAAGCCTGAAGGCCCCTTCATGCATACAGGGGAATGCTGACTACCACTTGGTTAGCTAGTGTGTAGTACACTCATTGGCTGTCTGAAACCTGAACCTCCTCTGCCACTCTCCACTTGACTGGCGGCAGCTTCAGCCACTGACTAAATGCTATGATCTCAGCTCTGCACTGCTTGAACCATAATGGATACTGGTGCAAACCTGAATAAAGACATTGCAAGAGGCCATGAGCACATCCACCAGTGACCGAGCCTTGGCCATCTTTCGCAAGGGGATTCTTTCACTTGCCCAGTCAGCCAATTACTCTGCTGCCCCCTAAAACGCACATTAATTTGCAATCTGCGCAAAGGTCTGGAGTATTTGGTGGCACTTTCATGCCTTTATGTTGCCCGAGTGGGCAGAAAATCTTCAGAGGCTCAGCTCCAAGCATGCCAATGGAGCTACAGCTGAACGGTCCCAGCTGCGGAAGAATGCTCACTTTTGACAAGCGCGCGGCCACTTCCCTCACCACCCGGCATGTGTTTGTGTATTTACTTCTGTCTGTGCTGCCTTGCCCCCAACCTCCTGCAACCCACCGCCTCCCCACAGCCCTCGGCCTGACCCACACTAGAGTCCTTACCCCGGCACCGCACTGAAAGCCAGCCGGGAAACAGCGACTTCCCCGTGCACCCCCCCCCCCCCCCCCCCCCCCCCCCCCAGTGAATGTGTGGCCCCTTGTCCTTGATGTCCTACAGGTGATGTTCAGGTTGCCAGGTGCATGCCTTTTAGAGGCAGTTGTGAAGCACACTGATTGAAGTCATGCTGACGTGGGTGGTAAATTTGACGGGGGGAGATGATTCTGGCAAGCAGGACTTATAATGAGATGCTGAAGCGTTGACATGAGGTTCCGGACAAGCAGCAGTGGGAAACGTGGCCAGCCATTGACGAGTGGAGCGGATGATCGCAAACTGGTTTCACGATGGCGTAAAACTGATTTTTGGCCATCTCACCATATGGCTCTCCCCGCCACCTGCCATGCCACCCAATGCCAATAGGGCCAGAAAATTTCGGCCTCTGCTTTGACAGTAGATTGGAATTGAAATGGTTTTAAAATCACTTAATTGCATGTTGCACTGTGCGTCCTTGTGCTCACCAAACATAAGCACGTAGCTGTTTCTGTACTGACTATATCCTCCAAGTCTGTACTATAACAGAAGCTTGCATTTACATGGCACCTTTTAATGTATTAAAATGTCCCAACACATTTCACAAGAGCGCTGTAAGACAAACTTTGACACCGAGTTTCAGGAGGAAATATTAGGACAGCTGAGCTTTTAAGGGAAGTCTTTAAGGAACAAAGTGAGGTGGACAGGTGGGTGGGAATTTCAGGACTTATGGCAAGGCTGCTGAAGCCTCCTCTGTCGATGATGAAGCAATTAAAAGTCAGGATGAGCAAGAGACCGAAATTGGAGGAACACCAAGATCTCCCTCTAGGGCTATGATGCTGGAGGAGATTACAGAGAGAGGATGAAACAAGACCATGGACGGATTTTAAAAAATGGATGAGGATTTTAAAGTGGAGATGTTGCCAATCCTCGAGTCAGTTTAAGCACAGTGGGGTTGATGGGTGAGTGGGACTTGGTATGAGCTGTGATTGTGTAAGATGTGTATGAGAAGTGAAATTTTAAAGTGAAATTTAGCCTTTTATTTGTAGTATCATTTGCCTGTTAATTCACGTGTACTTTGCATTGATTCTGATAAGTTTTAAAGTAAAAGCTCCAAAAAAGTGTAATCTTGTTGGTAATTTTTTCATTTCTGGATTATTCAGTAAACTGGATTATTTTGGTTTATGGTTCCCCATGGGGTTTGTAACAACAGCAGAATTTTGGATGACTTCAAGTTTATTAAGAATTTAGGATAGGACTAGAACATGTCTGCCCAAGTTGATTTCAAGATTTTAAACAGAACAAAGGTATGGACAATTTCGATGGATTCGAAATGGACAAATCCTCATAGATGATACTTGTCCTAGAACCTTGAGAGAGACTAAAGATGAGATTTGTGTGATATTTATGAGGAACGCAGAGGTTCACTGATAAATATATAGTATAATTGCCTATAGCTTCCGGTGGGGTGGCAATCAGAGTCAAATTGCAACTCTGCTCGTAGTTACTTACCCTGAAATCCAGTTGCTCCAAATCTCAGCCGACCTTCCGACTCATGCTGGGTGAGATCTGTGTGGCTGTGGGTTCCTGAGGCCTACAGCCGAGGGCAGCTCAGTTACAGGCAAGTAAGCCCGCCCCCTTTTTTGGCTCTAGCTGCCGTAAACCAGGTAAGTTGAAAGGTCCAGCCAGGTTTAAAGGTCTTTGACAAGCCAGGGAGAAGGTTAGTGTATAAGGTAAGTAGGTAGGAGTTGGGTGGCGGGGGCGGGGGGGTGTGGGTTGGTGGGTTGGACCTTGGGTGAGGTGGGGGGAGAGTCGGCTCTGGCCTGAAAGGTGGGGGCTGGGGAGTTGGCTCAGGTTGGGGGGCTGGGGATAGTTGGGTTGGGCGGGAAGGTGAGGGTGAGGTGGATTGGGTGGGTGGGGTGAGAGGCTGTTGGGTTGGGTTGGGTAGGGCTGGTGAGGTGGGGGGGGAGTCAGATTAGGTTGTGGGGGTTGGGGGGAGTTACATCAGGTCTGGGAGAATGGTAGGGAGTCAGGTTGGGACTGAGGGGTGGTGGGGAGGGATGGAGTCTGGTTGGGTCTGTGGGGAGGGGATGTTGTGTTGAGAGTCGGGGGGGATCGGGGTTATCCTGTGGTGGTGGGGGGAGAAGTAGTCAGTGGGGTAGTGGGGGTGGGGGGGAAGTCCTGTTGGCGGGGGGAGTGGTGGGTGGGTGGGAGGAGCCCCATGGGGGTTTGGGGAGGTCCGTACAATAGCTACAGAGAAGCTAGCAGTGGATTGAATTCTTCTAACTTTTTCTGGGTAACTATTGCTGTAATACAGTCAGAACCATCTGAAGATTTAAAATGCATTTTTGGATTGTTCCCAGGCAATTGACGTGCAATCCTAACTTGGGAACTTCTTGAGAGGGAGGGGGTGCTCCCCAGTGCATCTTTGGGGCACCCTCCCCCTGCAGATACACTGCCCCGGAGTTTGGATGTTCCGGCCCAATATTTGCATGTCTTTCCTTGTCCACCAATCACTAGTTGGGAGATAAATGCAGATGAGGAAAGGCGTTCAGCCTATTTTAGTTTATCTAAGAAACATGCAGTTGCTCCTATCACAGCATCAATTGATTTCCTTGAGTTATTCCATGCTTTTTGTTTGCACCGGAGGTCTATTGGTAATGTAGTCCCATTAGTCTGTATTTCTCCCTGCAGGATTGCCAACTGTTGTAACTAATTCTGCTGTGCAACCATTCCATTATGACCAACCATGAATGCTTTCTTCCTAATTCTTTCTCTCATGGTTGTTAGGTGATTGAATGTAACCTCAGGGCATCCAGATCCTGCCCCTTTGTCTCAAAGACCATTGGAGTTGATCTCATCAATGTGGCCACGCGAGTAATGATTGGAGAGAGCATGGATGAGTCATCCCTACCATCACTGGAAAATCCCATCATACCTACTGAATATGTGGGCATCAAGGTACTGTTAACAATCCTTGGGATGGGCTGGGTAGAAGGGAGGTAACAACACTAGTCTATTAGCCTCTAATGGAGCATTCTACAGTTTTATTAATCTGGCTGGTGTTTAGGGCATGCAGATTTTAGGTGTTGCAAGGGTATTCCTGAGTTTTAGTTTTCAGTTTCCACCTCCTCATTCAGCTAGCCATCACAGTTGTACTGCAGACCCTGAGTACCACCAGACCTTGACCTCGAGTCCCTAATAATTCTAGTTTAGGATTCATTCCCTAAACCTCTTGGCCTTTCCACATCCCTCTCCTCTTTTAAGATTCTGCTACTTGACCAAGCTTTCAGTCATCTTCCAAAATCTCTTTGTGTATTTTTTTGTCTGATAACACTCCTGTGAAGCACCTTGGGATGCTTTCCTACATTAAAGGTGCTATAAATGTAATTTGTTGATATCCACACTGAAAGCAATTGGCAAGTTCTTTGTTTTCCAGCATTTCCAGAGTTTTTCCAACATTTTTTGTTTTTGTTTTTGTTTCAGATTTGCAGCATCCACAGAATTTTGCCTTTATCTTTGTTTCTAATCCTAGTGGCTTGACCAAACAAACATGGGCAATAAAGTTGGGATTCATCCTGTTCGGTTGCAGGCCCAGTTGTGATGCCAAGCGTTCCTTTAACTTGTTACAGTGTCTGCTTTATTTTGAGGTTTTCTCCCTCCAAATATTGCAAATGTTAAGTGTGGAGACATTTGAATAAATGAAAGGAGCAATAGTACAGACAGTGAGCCATGATACAAGAGCTGGGAAAGGTGATCAAAAGTTTTAAAGAGACAGAGCTGTTGAGGGATGATAAGAGGAAAATGTGTATATTTGTGTACTACCACCTCAGGGAATTTAATCCAAACCTTATTCTAAATAAAATTAAAATGGACTACATTTTTATGACAAAACAAGAGACTTGAGATGTCTCAGGTTATTGCACTAAATATGCGATCAGCTCTGGAAAAATGAATGTGGTGAGTTCTAGTCTTCAACTGCAGGGGGTGCTATAGCTCAATAATATAAAAAGCTTTAGCATCCGTGGTGTATAAGTTCCCATTAACAACTGATTTACAAGTCCATGAAATTAAACATATTTAAGCTTACTTTGGTCATTTGCAGGCTCCCATGTTTTCTTGGCCACGTCTGAGGGATGCAGACCCTATTCTACGCTGTGAGATGGCATCGACTGGAGAGGTACCAGCATTTCAATCTTCAGAGAGAAAACTTCCTTTTCCTCATTAACCTGAGAGCAATTACAAAAAACTCAACATTCCAAATGTTCCCTGCCTGCTGCCATCAGGACAGAACTAAAATCAAATATCGAAAGAGGATTTCATGAATTCATGGCATTCCACAAGGTTTCCAATGCTGTATCTTTTGAAGTACAGTCACTGTTATAGGAGAAACAGCAGCCAATCTGCGCACAGCAAAGTTTTTAGTGATGTTGATTGAGGGATAAATATTAGTCAAGACACTGGGGAGAACTCCCCGCTCTTCTTTGAAATAGTGCCTTGGGGGCTTTTCTGTTCAGCTGAGCAGGTGACAATGCCTTGGTTTAACATCTTATCCAAAGGACAGCTCCTCAGACAGTACAGCCCTCAATCAGTACTGCATTGGAGTTTCAGCCTAGATTTTGTGTACAAGCCTTTGGAGAGGGACTTGAACCCACAACTTTCTGACCCAAAGGCGAGAGTCCTACCACAGGCAATTTAATTTAAATATATAGAACTGTGTAGGTATTTAATGTTTTATATTGATCTAAATGATGGAATTGGTCTGTTTCTGTTTTGCAGGTTGCTTGCTTTGGGCCAAATATTTATTCTGCATTCCTGAAGGCGATACTGTCCACAGGCTTCAAATTACCTCAGAAAGGGATTCTCATTGGAATTCAGGTACACTATGGAAACTAGCATCAGCATCATCCACAGGGAGCCTTGTTCACATTGGTTGGCTATATAACCACACTCATATGATACCCCTGGGTTTGATTTTGGCCTCAGCTCTTGTGAGCATGCCTGGTCTCCCAACCTTCTGTGTCCAAGTGGAGCCAGCCTCCACTAGGCCATCTCCCAAGAAAGACATTGTGCTGTACACAATTGTTGATACAATGGCAAATGCACACACTGCCCACTTTTGTGCATTATGACATGAGCGCTCTGTTCAGAAGTAGCACAGAACTTTTACAAGCGATCTCTGAGAGATGCAAGAATATAATAATGAGGAGGAGGAGAAGGACATAAGATTTCTGGATCCTGCTCCACCATTCAATAAAATCATGGTTGATCTTCTACATAACTCCACTTTCCTGCCCTGTTCCGATATCACTTGATTTCCTCAGGGACCAAAAACCTATTGGTTATAGTCTTGAATATACTCTTGATCAAACACTGCTGTCAAAGATTTGCGACCCTTTAAGTGAAGAAATCTCTCTATCTCAGTCCCAAATGGCTGACCCCTTATCCTGAGACAGTGACCACCAAGTTCTAGACTCACCAACCAGGGGAAACAAGCAGGAAAACTTGTGGCAGGTTGACCTTTGGGGGCATTTGTTAACTTGAGTTATTGCAATCTAAAGAACCCTTTAGGTGTAGTTCTGTACTCCTGTACTTTCAACAATTTGGGAGCTTGAGTTTACAGAATTAATCTAAACATGTGTGTTTAAAACATAGCTCCCGTGGTCTTCACTTCTGATGCCGCTTTTTATTACCCAAGCTTAGAGTTACATTATCTCCTGTTATTATCAAACTGTAAGCGTCACACTGGCCTTTGGCCCTTCTCTGTGCATTCAGTTTTGACAATGAAGTGATGTAGTCCAGGGCTTCTGTTCTACAGCCAGTTGTGCAAAAGAGTGAATTATAATCCAGGGTATCAGACGTGATATGAACAGATGCTACTAAGTTACAACCACTATTTGAATAAATCCTAGTAAAGGAGTGTTGGCAGGTTATAGGGAACCTAGTGGAGTCAGGGAAGATGGTCTGACGGACACTGGTCCTCTCCGACAGGTACAATGTATTGTTGCATGTGACGATGAGAAGAAAGAACGCGGGAAGGGCGTGCTGACTCCGGTGCCTGCGGGAAGGGCGTGCTGACTGCGGGAAGGGCGTGCTGACTGCGGGAAGGGCGTGCTGACTGCGGGAAGGGCGTGCTGACTGCGGGAAGGGCGTGCTGACTGCGGGAAAGGCGTGCTGACTGCGGAAAGGGCGTGCTGACTCTGGGGTGCCTGCGGGAAGGGCGTGCTGACTGCGGGAAGGGCGTGCTGACTGCGGGAAGGGCGTGCTGACTGCGGGAAGGGCGTGCTGACTGCGGGAAGGGCGTGCTGACTGCGGGAAGGGCGTGCTGACTGCGGGAAGGGCGTGCTGACTGCGGGAAGGGCGTGCTGACTCTGGGGTGCCTGCGGGAAGGGCGTGCTGACTGCGGGAAGGGCGTGCTGACTGCGGGAAGGGCGTGCTGACTGCGGGAAGGGCGTGCTGACTGCGTGCTGACTGCGGGAAGGGCGTGCTGACTGCGGGCAGAGCCTGCTGACTGCGGGCTGACTGCGAGAAGGGCGTGCTGACTGCGGGAAGGGCGTGCTGACTGCGGGAAGGGCGTGCTGACTGCGGGAAGGGCGTGCTGACTCTGGGGTGCCTGCGGGAAGGGCGTGCTGACTGCGGGAAGGGCGTGCTGACTGCGGGAAGGGCGTGCTGACTGCGGGAAGGGCGTGCTGACTGCGGGAAGGGCGTGCTGACTGCGGGAAGGGTGTGCTGACTGCGGGCAGAGCCTGCTGACTGCGGGCAGAGCGTGCTGACTGCGGGAAGAGCGTGCTGACTGCGGGAAGAGCCCGCTGACTGCGGGAAGGGCCCGCTGACTGCGGGAAGGGCCCGCTGACTGCGGGAAGGGCCCGCTGACTGCGGGAAGGGCCCGCTGACTGCGGGAAGGGCCCGCTGACTGCGGGAAGGGCCCGCTGACTGCGGGAAGGGCCCGCTGACTGCTTGCTGACTGCGGGAAGGGCCTGCTCACTGTGGGAAGGGCGTGCTGACTGCGTGCTGACTGCGGGAAGGGCCTGCTGACTGCGGGAAGGGCCTGCTGACTGCGGGAAGGGCCTGCTGACTGCGGGAAGGGCCTGCTGACTGCGGGAAGGGCCTGCTGACTGCGGGAAGGGCCTGCTGACTGCGGAAAGGACCTGCTGACTGCGGGAAGAGCCTACTGACTGCGGGAAGGGCGTGCTGACTGCGGGAAGAGCCTGCTGACTGCGGGAAGGGCGTGCTGACTGCGGGAAGGGCGTGCTGACTGCGGAAAGGACCTGCTGACTGCGGGAAGAGCCTACTGACTGCGGGAAGGGCGTGCTGACTGCGGGAAGAGCCTGCTGACTGCGGGAAGGGCGTGCTGACTGCGGGAAGGGCGTGCTGACTGCGGGAAGGGCGTGCTGACTGCGGGAAGGGCGTGCTGACTGCGGGAAGGGCGTGCTGACTGCGGGAAGGGCGTGCTGACTGCGGGAAGGGGGTGCTGACTGCGGGAAGGGGGTGCTGACTGCGGGAAGGGGGTGCTGACTGCGGGAAGGGGGTGCTGACTGCGGGAAGGGGGTGCTGACTGCGGGAAGGGCCTGCTGACTGCGGGAAGGGCCTGCTGACTGCGGGAAGGGCCTGCTGACTGCGGGAAGGGCCTGCTGACTGCGGGAAGGGCCTGCTGACTGCGGGAAGGGCCTGCTGACTGCGGGAAGGGCCTGCTGACTGCGGGAAGGGCCTGCTGACTGCGGGAAGGGCCTGCTGACTGCGGGAAGGGCCTGCTGACTGCGGGAAGGGCCTGCTGACTGCGGGAAGGGCCTGCTGACTGCGGGAAGGGCCTGCTGACTGCGGGAAGGGCCTGCTGACTGCGGGAAGGGCCTGCTGACTGCGTGCTGACTGCGGGAAGAGCGTGCTGACTGTGGTCTGACTGCGGGAAGGGCGTGCGGACTGCGGGAAGGGCGTGCTGACTGCGGGAAGGGCGTGCTGACTGCGGGAAGGGCGTGCTGACTGCGGGAAGGTCGTGCTGACTGCGGGAAGGTCGTGCTGACTGCGGGAAGAGCTGGCTGACTGCGGGAAGAGCTGGCTGACTGCGGGAAGAGCTGGCTGACTGCGGGAAGAGCTGGCTGACTGCGGGAAGAGCTGGCTGACTGCGGGAAGAGCTGGCTGACTGCGGGAAGAGCTGGCTGACTGCGGGAAGGGCGCGCTGACTGCGGGAAGGGCGCGCTGACTGCGGGAAGGGCGCGCTGACTGCGGGAAGAGCGCTGACTGCGGGAAGAGCGCTGACTGCGGGAAGGGCGCGCTGACTGCGGGAAGGGCGCGCTGACTGCGGGAAGGGCGCGCTGACTGCGGGAAGGGCGCGCTGACTGCGGGAAGGGCGCGCTGACTGCGGGAAGGGCGCGCTGACTGCGGGAAGGGCGCGCTGACTGCGGGAAGGGCGCGCTGACTGCGGGAAGGGCGCGCTGACTGCGGGAAGGGCGCGCTGACTGCGGGAAGGGCGCGCTGACTGCGGGAAGGGCGCGCTGACTGCGGGAAGGCCGCGCTGACTGCGGGAAGGGCGCGCTGACTGCGGGAAGGCCGCGCTGACTGCGGGACGGGCGCGCTGACTGCGGGACGGGCGCGCTGACTGCGGGACGGGCGCGCTGACTGCGGGACGGGCGCGCTGACTGCGGGACGGGCTTGCGGCCTGCGGGAAGGGCTTGCGGCCTGCGGGAAGGGCCTGCTGATTGCGGGAGGAGCCTGCTGACTGCGGGAAGGGCCTGCTGACTGCGGGAAGGGCCTGCTGACTGCGGGAAGGGCCTGCTGACTGCGGGAAGGGCCTGCTGACTGCGGGAAGGGCCTGCTGACTGCGGGAAGGGCCTGCTGACTGCGGGAAGGGCCTGCTGACTGCGGGAAGGGCCTGCTGACTGCGGGAAGGGCCTGCTGACTGCGGGAAGGGCTTGCGGATTGCGGGATGGGCGCGCTGACTGCGGGAAGGGCGCGCTGACTGCGGGAAGGGCGCGCTGACTGCGGGAAGGGCGCGCTGACTGCGGGAAGGGCGCGCTGACTGCGGGAAGGACGTGCTGATTGTGGTCTGACTGCGGGAAGGGCGTGCTGACTGCGGGAAGGGCGTTCTGACTGCAGTCTGACTGCGGGAAGGGTGTGCTGACTGCGGGAAGGGCGTGCTGACTGCGGTCTGACTGCGGGAAGGGCGTGCTGACTGCGGGAAGGGCGTGCTGACTGCGGGAAGGGCGTGCGGACTGTGGTCTGACTGCAGGAAGGGCGTGCTGACTGCGGGAAGAGCGTGCTGACTGTGGGAAGGGCGTGCTGACTACAGGAAGGGTGTGCTGACTGCGGGAAGGTCGTGCTGACTGCGGGAAGGTCGTGCTGACTGCGGGAAGGTCGTGCTGACTGCGGGAAGGTCGTGCTGACTGCGGGAAGGTCGTGCTGACTGCGGGAAGGGCGTGCTGCCTGTGATCTGACTGCAGGAAGGGCGTGCTGACTGCGGGAAGAGCGTGCTGACTGTGGTCTGACTGCGGGAAGGGCGTGCTGACTGCGGGAAGGGCGTGCTGACTGCGGGAAGGGCGTGCTGACTGCGGGAAGGGCGTGCTGACTGCGGGAAGGGCGTGCTGACTGCGGGAAGGGCGTGCTGACTACTGGAAGGGCGTGCTGACTACTGGAAGGGCGTGCTGACTGCGGGAAGGGCGTGCTGACTGCGGGAAGGGCGTGCTGACTGCGGGAAGGGCGTGCTGACTGCGGGAAGAGCTGGCTGACTGCGGGAAGAGCTGGCTGACTGCGGGAAGGGCTTACGGACTGCGGGAAGGGCCTGCGGACTGCGGGAAGGGCCTGCGGACTGCGGGAAGGGCCTGCGGACTGCGGGAAGGGCGTGCTGACTGCGGGACGAGCGCGCTGACTGCGGGAAGGGCGTGCTGACTGCGGGAAGGGCATGCTGACTGCGGGACGAGCGCGCTGACTGCGGGAAGGGCCTGCTGACTGCGGGAAGGGCCTGCTGACTGCGGGAAGGGCCTGCGGCCTGCGGGAAGGGCTTGCGGCCTGCGGGAAGGGCATGCGGATTGCGGGAGGAGTGTGCTGACTGCGGGAAGGGCGTGCTGACTGCGGGAAGGGCGTGCTGACTGCGGGAAGGGCCTGCTGACTGCGGGAAGGGCCTGCTGACTGCGGGAAGGGCCTGCTGACTGCGGGAAGGGCGTGCTGACTGCGGGAAGGGCTTGCGGACTGCTGGAAGGGATTGCTGATTGCGGGATGAGTGTGCTGACTGCGGGAAGGGCGTGCTGACTGCGGGAAGGGTGCGCTGACTGCGTGCTGACTGCGGGAAGGGCGTGCTGACTGCGGGAAGGGCGTGCTGACTGCGGGAAGGGCGTGCTGACTGCGGGAAGGGCGTGCTGACTGCAGGAAGGACGTGCTGATTGTGGTCTGACTGCGGGAAGGGCGTGCTGACTGCGGGAAGGGCGTGCTGACTGCGGGAAGGGCGTGCTGACTGCGGTCTGACTGCGGGAAGGGCGTGCTGACTGCGGTCTGACTGCGGGAAGGGCGTGCTGACTGCGGGAAGGGCGTGCTGACTGCGGGAAGGGCGTGCTGACTGCGGTCTGACTGCGGGAAGGGCGGTCTGACTGCGGGAAGGGCGGTCTGACTGCGGGAAGGGCGGTCTGACTGCGGGAAGGGCGGTCTGACTGCGGGAAGGGCGGTCTGACTGCGGGAAGGGCGGTCTGACTGCGGGAAGGGCGGTCTGACTGCGGGAAGGGCGGTCTGACTGCGGGAAGGGCGGTCTGACTGCGGGAAGGGCGTGCTGACTGCGGGAAGGGCGTGCGGACTGCGGTCTGACTGCAGGAAGGGCGTGCTGACAGCGGGAAGAGCGTGCTGACTGTGGTCTGACTGCGGGAAGGGCGTGCTGACTGTGGGAAGGGCGTGCTGACTGCGGGAAGGGCGTGCTGACTACGGGAAGGTCGTGCTGACTGCGGGAAGGTCGTGCTGACTGCGGGAAGGTCGTGCTGACTGCGGGAAGGTCGTGCTGACTGCGGGAAGGTCGTGCTGAATGCGGGAAGGGCTTGCGGACTGCGGGAAGGGCTTGCGGACTGCGGGAAGGGCTTGCGGACTGCGGGAAGGGCTTGCGGACTGCGGGAAGGGCTTGCGGACTGCGGGAAGGGCCTGCGGACTGCGGGAAGGGCGCGCGGACTGCGGGAAGGGCGCGCGGACTGCGGGAAGGGCGCGCGGACTGCGGGAAGGGCGCGCGGACTGCGGGAAGGGCGCGCGGACTGCGGGAAGGGCGCGCGGACTGCGGGAAGGGCGCGCGGACTGCGGGAAGGGCGCGCGGACTGCGGGAAGGGCGCGCGGACTGCGGGAAGGGCGCGCGGACTGCGGGAAGGGCGCGCGGACTGCGGGAAGGGCGTGCTGACTGCGGTCTGACTGCGGGAAGGGCGTGCTGACTGCGGGAAGGGCGTGCTGACTGTGGTCTGACTGCAGGAAGGACGTGCTGATTGTGGTCTGACTGCAGGAAGGGCGTGCTGACTGCGGGAAGGGCGTGCTGACTGCGGTCTGACTGCGGGAAGGGCGTGCTGACTTCGGGAAGGGCGTGTTGACTGTGGTCTGACTGCAGGAAGGACGTGCTGATTGTGGTCTGACTGCGGGAAGGGCGTGCTGACTGCGGGAAGGGCGTGCTGACTGCGGGAAGGGCGTGCTGACTGCGGGAAGGGCGTGCTGACTGCGGGAAGGGCGTGCTGACTGCGGGGAGGGCGTTCTGAATGCGGGAAGGGCGTTCTGAATGCGGGAAGGGCGTTCTGACTGCGGGAAGGGCGTGCTGACTGCTGTCTGACTGCAGGAAGGGCGTGCTGACTGCTGTCTGACTGCAGGAAGGGCGTGCTGACTGCGGTCTGACTGCAGGAAGGGCGTGCTGACTGCGGTCTGACTGCAGGAAGGGCGTGCTGACTGCGGTCTGACTGCAGGAAGGGCGTGCTGACTGCGGTCTGACTGCAGGAAGGGCGTGCTGACTGCGGTCTGACTGCAGTAAGGGCGTGCTGACTGCAGGAAGGGCGTGCTGACTGCGGGAAGGGCGTGCTGACTGCGGTCTGACTGCGGGAAGGGCGGTCTGACTGTGGGAAGGGCGTGCTGACTGTGGGAAGGGCGTGCTGACTGTGGGAAGGGCGTGCTGACTGCGGGAAGGGCGTGCTGACTGCGGGAAGGGCGTGCTGACTGCGGGAAGGGCGTGCTGACTGCGGGAAGGGCGTGCTGACTGCGGGAAGGGCGTGCTGACTGCGGGAAGGGCGGTCTGACTGCGGTCTGACTGCGGGAAGGGCGGTCTGACTGCGGGAAGGGCGGTCTGACTGCGGGAAGGGCGGTCTGACTGCGGGAAAGGCGTGCTGACTGCGGGAAGGGCGTGCTGACTGTGGTCTGACTGCAGGAAGGTCGTGCTGACTGCGGGAAGAGCGTGCTGACTGTGGTCTGACTGCGGGAAGGGCGTGCTGACTGCGGGAAGGGCGTGCTGACTGCGGGAAGAGCGTGCTGACTGTGGTCTGACTGCAGGAAGGGCGTGCTGACTGCGTGCTGACTGCGGGAAGGGTGTGCTGACTGCGGGAAGGGTGTGCTGACTGCGGGAAGGGTGTGCTGACTGCGGGAAGGGTGTGCTGACTGCGGGAAGGGTGTGCTGACTGCGGGAAGGGCGTGCTGACTGCGGGAAGGGCGTGCTGACTCTGGGGTGCCTGCGGGAAGGGCATGCTGACTGCGGGAAGAGCGTGCTGACTGCGGGAAGGGCGTGCTGACTGCGGGAAGAGCGTGCTGACTGCGGGAAGGGCGTGCTGACTGCGGGAAGGGCGTGCTGACTGCGGGAAGGGCGTGCTGACTGCAGGAAGGGCGTGCTGACTGCGGGCTGACTGCAGGAAGGGCGTGCTGACTGCGGTCTGACTGCAGGAAGGGCGTGCTGACTGCGGTCTGACTGCAGGAAGGGCGTGCTGACTGCGGTCTGACTGCAGGAAGGGCGTGCTGACTGCAGGAAGGGCGTGCTGACTGCGGGAAGGGCGTGCTGACTGCGGTCTGACTGTGGGAAGGGCGTGCTGACTGTGGGAAGGGCGTGCTGACTGTGGGAAGGGCGTGCTGACTGTGGGAAGGGCGTGCTGACTGTGGGAAGGGCGTGCTGACTGTGGGAAGGGCGTGCTGACTGTGGGAAGGGCGTGCTGACTGCGGTCTGACTGCGGGAAGGGCGGTCTGACTGCGGGAAGGGCGGTCTGACTGCGGGAAGGGCGGTCTGACTGCGGGAAGGGCGGTCTGACTGCGGGAAGGGCGGTCTGACTGCGGGAAGGGCGGTCTGACTGCGGGAAAGGCGTGCTGACTGCGGTCTGACTGCAGGAAGGGCGTGCTGACTGCGGGAAGAGCGTGCTGACTGTGGTCTGACTGCGGGAAGGGCGTGCTGACTGCGGGAAGGGCGTGCTGACTGCGGGAAGAGCGTGCTGACTGTGGTCTGACTGCGGGAAGAGCGTGCTGACTGTGGTCTGACTGCAGGAAGGGCGTGCTGACTGCGTGCTGATTGCGGGAAGGGCGTGCTGACTGCGGGAAGGGTGTGCTGACTGCGGGAATGGCGTGCTGACTGCGGGAAGGGCGTGCTGACTCTGGGGTGCCTGCGGGAAGGGCGTGCTGACTGCGGGAAGGGCGTGCTGACTGCGGGAAGGGCGTGCTGACTGCGGGAAGGGCGTGCTGACTGCATGCTCACTGCGGGAAGGGCGTGCTGTCTGCAGCAAGGGCGTGCTGTCTGCAGCAAGGGCGTGCTGTCTGCGGGAAGGGCGTGCTGTCTGCGGGAAGGGCGTGCTGACTGCGGGAAGGGCGTGCTGACTGCGGGAAGGGCGTGCTGACTGCGGGAAGGGCGTGCTGACTGCGGGAAGGACGTGCTGCCTGTGGTCTGACTGCAGGAAGGGCGTGCTGACTGCGGTCTGACTGCAGGAAGGGCATGCTGACTGCAGGAAGGGCGTGCTGACTGCGGGAAGGGCGTGCTGACTGCGGTCTGACTGCGGGAAGGGCGTGCTGACTGCGGGAAGGGCGTGCTGACTGCGGGAAGGGCGTGCTGACTGCGGGAAGGACGTGCTGACTGCGGGAAGGGCGTGCTGACTACAGTCTGACTGAGGGAAGGGCGATCTGACTGCGGGAAGGGCGATCTGACTGCGGGAAGGGCGATCTGACTGCGGGAAGGGCGGTCTGACTGCGGGAAAGGCGTGCTGACTGCGGGAAGGGCGTGCTGACTGTGGTCTGACTGCAGGAAGGGCGTGCTGACTGCGGGAAGAGCATGCTGACTGTGGTCTGACTGCAGGAAGGGCGTGCTGACTGCGGGAAGGGCATGCTGACTGCGGGAAGAACGTGCTGACTGTGGTCTGACTGCAGGAAGGGCGTGCTGACTGCGTGCTGACTACTGGAAGGGCGTGCTGACGACTGGAAGGGCGTGCTGACGACTGGAAGGGCGTGCTGACGACTGGAAGGGCGTGCTGACGACTGGAAGGGCGTGCTGACTGCGGGAAGGGCGTGCTGACTGCGGGAAGGGCGTGCTGACTGCGGGAAGGGCGTGCTGACTCTGGGGTGACTGCGGGAAGGGCGTGCTGACTGCGGGAAGGGCGTGCTGACTGCGGGAAGGGCGTGCTGACTGCGGGAAGGGCGTGCTGACTGCGGGAAGGGCGTGCTGGGAAGGGCGTGCTGACTGCAGGAAGGGCGTGCTGACTGCGGGCTGACTGCGGGAAGGGCGTGCTGACTGCGTGCTCACTGCGGGAAGGGCGTGCTGTCTGCAGCAAGGGCGTGCTGTCTGCAGTAACGGCGTGCTGACTGCGGGAAGGGCGTGCTGACTGCGGGAAGGGCGTGCTGACTGCGGGAAGGGTGCTGACTGCGGGGGCGTGCTGACTTCGGGCTGACTGCGGGTGGGGCGTGCTGACTGCGGGTGGGGCGTGCTGACTGCAGGAAGGGCATGCTGACTGCGGGAAGGACCTGCGGACTGCGGGAAGGACCTGCGGACTGCGGGAAGGACCTGCGGACTGCGGGAAGGACCTGCGGACTGCGGGAAGGGCTTGCGGACTGCGGGAAGGGCTTGCGGACTGCGGGAAGGGCTTGCGGACTGCGGGAAGGGCTTGCGGACTGCTGGAAGGGATTGCTGACTGCGGGATGAGTGTGCTGACTGCGGGAAGGGCGTGCTGACTGCGGGAAGGGCGTGCTGACTGCGGGAAGGGCGTGCTGACTGCGGGAAGGGTGCGCTGACTGCGTGCTGACTGCGGGAAGGGCGTGCTGACTGCGGGAAGGGCGTGCTGACTGCGGGAAGGGCGTGCTGACTGCGGGAAGGGCGTGCTGACTGCAGGAAGGACGTGCTGATTGTGGCCTGACTGCAGGAAGGGCGTGCTGACTGCGGGAAGGGCGTGCTGACTGCGGGAAGGGCGTGCTGACTGCGGGAAGGGCGTGCTGACTGCGGGAAGGGCGTGCTGACTGCGATCTGACTGCGGGAAGGGCGTGCTGACTGCGGTCTGACTGCGGGAAGGGCGTGCTGATTGCGGGAAGGGCATGCTGACTGCGGTCTGACTGTGGGAAGGGCGCGCTGACTGCGGGAAGGGCGTGCTGACTGCGGGAAGGGCGTGCGGACTGTGGTCTGACTGCAGGAAGGGCGTGCTGACAGCGGGAAGAGCGTGCTGACTGTGGTCTGACTGCGGGAAGGGCGTGCTGACTGCGGGAAGGGCGTGCTGACTACAGGAAGGGCGTGCTGACTGCGGGAAGGTCGTGCTGACTGCGGGAAGGGCTTGCGGACTGCGGGAAGGGCCTGCGGACTGCGGGAAGGGCCTGCGGACTGCGGGAAGGGCCTGCGGACTGCGGGAAGGGCCTGCGGACTGCGGGAAGGGCCTGCGGACTGCGGGAGGGGCCTGCGGACTGCGGGAGGGGCCTGCGGACTGCGGGAGGGGCCTGCGGACTGCGGGAGGGGCGCGCTGACTGCGGGAAGGGCGCGCTGACTGCGGTCTGACTGCGGGAAGGGCGTGCTGACTGCGGGAAGGGCGTGCTGACTGTGGTCTGACTGCGGGAAGGGCGCGCTGACTGCGGGAAGGGCGCGCTGACTGCGGGAAGGGCGCGCTGACTGCGGGACGGGCGTGCTGACTGCGGTCTGACTGCGGGAAGGGCGTGCTGACTGCGGGAAGGGCGTGCTGACTGTGGTCTGACTGCAGGAAGGACGTGCTGATTGTGGTCTGACTGCAGGAAGGGCGTGCTGACTGCGGGAAGGGCGTGCTGACTGCGGTCTGACTGCGGGAAGGGCGTGCTGACTTCGGGAAGGGCGTGTTGACTGTGGTCTGACTGCAGGAAGGACGTGCTGATTGTGGTCTGACTGCAGGAAGGGCGTGCTGACTGCGGTCTGACTGCAGGAAGGGCGTGCTGACTGCGGGAAGGGCGTGCTGACTGCGGGAAGGGCGTGCTGACTGCGGGAAGGGCGTGCTGACTGCGGGGAGGGCGTTCTGAATGCGGGAAGGGCGTTCTGAATGCGGGAAGGGCGTTCTGACTGCGGGAAGGGCGTGCTGACTGCTGTCTGACTGCAGGAAGGGCGTGCTGACTGCTGTCTGACTGCAGGAAGGGCGTGCTGACTGCAGGAAGGGCGTGCTGACTGCGGTCTGACTGCAGGAAGGGCGTGCTGACTGCGGTCTGACTGCAGGAAGGGCGTGCTGACTGCGGTCTGACTGCAGGAAGGGCGTGCTGACTGCGGTCTGACTGCAGTAAGGGCGTGCTGACTGCAGGAAGGGCGTGCTGACTGCAGGAAGGGCGTGCTGACTGCGGGAAGGGCGTGCTGACTGCGGTCTGACTGCGGGAAGGGCGGTCTGACTGCGGGAAGGGCGGTCTGACTGCGGGAAGGGCGGTCTGACTGCGGGAAGGGCGGTCTGACTGTGGGAAGGGCGTGCTGACTGTGGGAAGGGCGTGCTGACTGTGGGAAGGGCGTGCTGACTGCGGTCTGACTGCGGGAAGGGCGGTCTGACTGCGGGAAGGGCGGTCTGACTGCGGGAAGGGCGGTCTGACTGCGGGAAGGGCGGTCTGACTGCGGGAAAGGCGTGCTGACTGCGGGAAGGGCGTGCTGACTGTGGTCTGACTGCAGGAAGGTCGTGCTGACTGCGGGAAGAGCGTGCTGACTGTGGTCTGACTGCGGGAAGGGCGTGCTGACTGCGGGAAGGGCGTGCTGACTGCGGGAAGAGCGTGCTGACTGTGGTCTGACTGCAGGAAGGGCGTGCTGACTGCGTGCTGACTGCGGGAAGGGTGTGCTGACTGCGGGAAGGGTGTGCTGACTGCGGGAAGGGTGTGCTGACTGCGGGAAGGGTGTGCTGACTGCGGGAAGGGCGTGCTGACTGCGGGAAGGGCGTGCTGACTGCGGGAAGGGCGTGCTGACTGCGGGAAGGGCGTGCTGACTCTGGGGTGCCTGCGGGAAGGGCATGCTGACTGCGGGAAGAGCGTGCTGACTGCGGGAAGGGCGTGCTGACTGCGGGAAGGGCGTGCTGACTGCGGGAAGGACGTGCTGCCTGTGGTCTGACTGCAGGAAGGGCGTGCTGACTGCGGTCTGACTGCAGGAAGGGCATGCTGACTGCAGGAAGGGCGTGCTGACTGCGGGAAGGGCGTGCTGACTGCGGTCTGACTGCGGGAAGGGCGTGCTGACTGCGGGAAGGGCGTGCTGACTGCGGGAAGGGCGTGCTGACTGCGGGAAGGACGTGCTGACTGCGGGAAGGACGTGCTGACTGCGGGAAGGGCGTGCTGACTGCAGTCTGACTGCGGGAAGGGCGATCTGACTGCGGGAAGGGCGATCTGACTGCGGGAAGGGCGATCTGACTGCGGGAAGGGCGATCTGACTGCGGGAAGGGCGGTCTGACTGCGGGAAAGGCGTGCTGACTGCGGGAAGGGCGTGCTGACTGTGGTCTGATTGCAGGAAGGGCGTGCTGACTGCGGGAAGAGCATGCTGACTGTGGTCTGACTGCAGGAAGGGCGTGCTGACTGCGGGAAGGGCATGCTGACTGCGGGAAGAACGTGCTGACTGTGGTCTGACTGCAGGAAGGGCGTGCTGACTGCGTGCTGACTACTGGAAGGGCGTGCTGACTACTGGAAGGGCGTGCTGACGACTGGAAGGGCGTGCTGACGACTGGAAGGGCGTGCTGACTGCGGGAAGGGCGTGCTGACTGCGGGAAGGGCGTGCTGACTCTGGGGTGACTGCGGGAAGGGCGTGCTGACTGCGGGAAGGGCGTGCTGACTGCGGGAAGGGCGTGCTGACTGCGGGAAGGGCGTGCTGACTGCGGGAAGGGCGTGCTGACTGCAGGAAGGGCGTGCTGACTGCGGGCTGACTGCGGGAAGGGCGTGCTGACTGCGTGCTCACTGCGGGAAGGGCGTGCTGTCTGCAGCAAGGGCGTGCTGTCTGCAGTAACGGCGTGCTGACTGCGGGAAGGGCGTGCTGACTGCGGGAAGGGCGTGCTGACTGCGGGAAGGGCGTGCTGACTTCGGGCTGACTGCGGGTGGGGCGTGCTGACTGCGGGTGGGGCGTGCTGACTGCGGGAAGGGCATGCTGACTGCGGGAAGGACCTGCGGACTGCGGGAAGGACCTGCGGACTGCGGGAAGGACCTGCGGACTGCGGGAAGGGATTGCTGACTGCGGGATGAGTGTGCTGACTGCGGGAAGGGCGTGCTGACTGCGGGAAGGGCGTGCTGACTGCGGGAAGGGCGTGCTGACTGCGGGAAGGGCGTGCTGACTGCGGGAAGGGTGCGCTGACTGCGTGCTGACTGCGGGAAGGGCGTGCTGACTGCGGGAAGGGCGTGCTGACTGCGGGAAGGGCGTGCTGACTGCGGGAAGGGCGTGCTGACTGCAGGAAGGACGTGCTGATTGTGGCCTGACTGCAGGAAGGGCGTGCTGACTGCGGGAAGGGCGTGCTGACTGCGGGAAGGGCGTGCTGACTGCGGGAAGGGCGTGCTGACTGCGATCTGACTGCGGGAAGGGCGTGCTGACTGCGGTCTGACTGCGGGAAGGGCGTGCTGATTGCGGGAAGGGCATGCTGACTGCGGTCTGACTGTGGGAAGGGCGCGCTGACTGCGGGAAGGGCGTGCTGACTGCGGGAAGGGCGTGCGGACTGTGGTCTGACTGCAGGAAGGGCGTGCTGACAGCGGGAAGAGCGTGCTGACTGTGGTCTGACTGCGGGAAGGGCGTGCTGACTGCGGGAAGGGCGTGCTGACTGCGGGAAGGGCGTGCTGACTACAGGAAGGGCGTGCTGACTGCGGGAAGGTCGTGCTGACTGCGGGAAGGGCTTGCGGACTGCGGGAAGGGCCTGCGGACTGCGGGAAGGGCCTGCGGACTGCGGGAAGGGCCTGCGGACTGCGGGAAGGGCCTGCGGACTGCGGGAGGGGCCTGCGGACTGCGGGAGGGGCCTGCGGACTGCGGGAGGGGCCTGCGGACTGCGGGAGGGGCTTGCGGACTGCGGGAGGGGCGCGCTGACTGCGGGAAGGGCGCGCTGACTGCGGGAAGGGCGCGCTGACTGCGGTCTGACTGCGGGAAGGGCGTGCTGACTGCGGGAAGGGCGTGCTGACTGTGGTCTGACTGCAGGAAGGGCGCGCTGACTGCGGGAAGGGCGCGCTGACTGCGGGAAGGGCGCGCTGACTGCGGGAAGGGCGCGCTGACTGCGGGAAGGGCGTGCTGACTGCGGTCTGACTGCGGGAAGGGCGTGCTGACTGCGGGAAGGGCGTGCTGACTGTGGTCTGACTGCAGGAAGGACGTGCTGATTGTGGTCTGACTGCAGGAAGGGCGTGCTGACTGCGGGAAGGGCGTGCTGACTGCGGTCTGACTGCGGGAAGGGCGTGCTGACTTCGGGAAGGGCGTGTTGACTGTGGTCTGACTGCAGGAAGGACGTGCTGATTGTGGTCTGACTGCAGGAAGGGCGTGCTGACTGCGGGAAGGGCGTGCTGACTGCGGGAAGGGCGTGCTGACTGCGGGAAGGGCGTGCTGACTGCGGGAAGGGCGTGCTGACTGCGGGGAGGGCGTTCTGAATGCGGGAAGGGCGTTCTGAATGCGGGAAGGGCGTTCTGACTGCGGGAAGGGCGTGCTGACTGCTGTCTGACTGCAGGAAGGGCGTGCTGACTGCTGTCTGACTGCAGGAAGGGCGTGCTGACTGCGGTCTGACTGCAGGAAGGGCGTGCTGACTGCGGTCTGACTGCAGGAAGGGCGTGCTGACTGCGGTCTGACTGCAGGAAGGGCGTGCTGACTGCGGTCTGACTGCAGTAAGGGCGTGCTGACTGCAGGAAGGGCGTGCTGACTGCAGGAAGGGCGTGCTGACTGCGGGAAGGGCGTGCTGACTGCGGTCTGACTGCGGGAAGGGCGGTCTGACTGCGGGAAGGGCGGTCTGACTGCGGGAAGGGCGGTCTGACTGCGGGAAGGGCGGTCTGACTGCGGGAAGGGCGGTCTGACTGCGGGAAGGGCGTGCTGACTGTGGGAAGGGCGTGCTGACTGTGGGAAGGGCGTGCTGACTGCGGTCTGACTGCGGGAAGGGCGGTCTGACTGCGGGAAGGGCGGTCTGACTGCGGGAAGGGCGGTCTGACTGCGGGAAAGGCGTGCTGACTGCGGGAAGGGCGTGCTGACTGTGGTCTGACTGCAGGAAGGTCGTGCTGACTGCGGGAAGAGCGTGCTGACTGTGGTCTGACTGCGGGAAGGGCGTGCTGACTGCGGGAAGGGCGTGCTGACTGCGGGAAGAGCGTGCTGACTGTGGTCTGACTGCAGGAAGGGCGTGCTGACTGCGTGCTGACTGCGGGAAGGGTGTGCTGACTGCGGGAAGGGTGTGCTGACTGCGGGAAGGGTGTGCTGACTGCGGGAAGGGCGTGCTGACTGCGGGAAGGGCGTGCTGACTGCGGGAAGGGCGTGCTGACTGCGGGAAGGGCGTGCTGACTCTGGGGTGCCTGCGGGAAGGGCATGCTGACTGCGGGAAGAGCGTGCTGACTGCGGGAAGGGCGTGCTGACTGCGGGAAGAGCGTGCTGACTGCGGGAAGGGCGTGCTGACTGCGGGAAGGACGTGCTGACTGCGGGAAGGACGTGCTGACTGCGGGAAGGGCGTGCTGACTGCAGTCTGACTGAGGGAAGGGCGATCTGACTGCGGGAAGGGCGATCTGACTGCGGGAAGGGCGATCTGACTGCGGGAAGGGCGGTCTGACTGCGGGAAAGGCGTGCTGACTGCGGGAAGGGCGTGCTGACTGTGGTCTGACTGCAGGAAGGGCGTGCTGACTGCGGGAAGAGCATGCTGACTGTGGTCTGACTGCAGGAAGGGCGTGCTGACTGCGGGAAGGGCATGCTGACTGCGGGAAGAACGTGCTGACTGTGGTCTGACTGCAGGAAGGGCGTGCTGACTGCGTGCTGACTACTGGAAGGGCGTGCTGACTACTGGAAGGGCGTGCTGACTACTGGAAGGGCGTGCTGACGACTGGAAGGGCGTGCTGACGACTGGAAGGGCGTGCTGACTGCGGGAAGGGCGTGCTGACTGCGGGAAGGGCGTGCTGACTCTGGGGTGACTGCGGGAAGGGCGTGCTGACTGCGGGAAGGGCGTGCTGACTGCGGGAAGGGCGTGCTGACTGCGGGAAGGGCGTGCTGACTGCGGGAAGGGCGTGCTGACTGCGGGCTGACTGCGGGAAGGGCGTGCTGACTGCGTGCTCACTGCGGGAAGGGCGTGCTGTCTGCAGCAAGGGCGTGCTGTCTGCAGTAACGGCGTGCTGACTGCGGGAAGGGCGTGCTGACTGCGGGAAGGGCGTGCTGACTGCGGGAAGGGCGTGCTGACTGCGGGAAGGGCGTGCTGACTGCGGGCTGACTGCGGGTGGGGCGTGCTGACTGCGGGTGGGGCGTGCTGACTGCGGGAAGGGCATGCTGACTGCGGGAAGGACCTGCGGACTGCGGGAAGGACCTGCGGACTGCGGGAAGGACCTGCGGACTGCGGGAAGGGCTTGCGGACTGCGGGAAGGGCTTGCGGACTGCTGGAAGGGATTGCTGACTGCGGGATGAGTGTGCTGACTGCGGGAAGGGCGTGCTGACTGCGGGAAGGGCGTGCTGACTGCGGGAAGGGCGTGCTGACTGCGGGAAGGGCGTGCTGACTGCGGGAAGGGCGTGCTGACTGCGGGAAGGGCGTGCTGACTGCGGGAAGGGCGTGCTGACTGCGGGAAGGGTGCGCTGACTGCGTGCTGACTGCGGGAAGGGCGTGCTGACTGCGGGAAGGGCGTGCTGACTGCGGGAAGGGCGTGCTGACTGCGGGAAGGGCGTGCTGACTGCGGGAAGGGCGTGCTGACTGCAGGAAGGACGTGCTGATTGTGGCCTGACTGCAGGAAGGGCGTGCTGACTGCGGGAAGGGCGTGCTGACTGCGGGAAGGGCGTGCTGACTGCGGGAAGGGCGTGCTGACTGCGATCTGACTGCGGGAAGGGCGTGCTGACTGCGGTCTGACTGCGGGAAGGGCGTGCTGATTGCGGGAAGGGCATGCTGACTGCGGTCTGACTGTGGGAAGGGCGCGCTGACTGCGGGAAGGGCGTGCTGACTGCGGGAAGGGCGTGCGGACTGTGGTCTGACTGCAGGAAGGGCGTGCTGACAGCGGGAAGAGCGTGCTGACTGTGGTCTGACTGCGGGAAGGGCGTGCTGACTGCGGGAAGGGCGTGCTGACTGCGGGAAGGGCGTGCTGACTACAGGAAGGGCGTGCTGACTGCGGGAAGGTCGTGCTGACTGCGGGAAGGGCTTGCGGACTGCGGGAAGGGCCTGCGGACTGCGGGAAGGGCCTGCGGACTGCGGGAAGGGCCTGCGGACTGCGGGAGGGGCCTGCGGACTGCGGGAGGGGCCTGCGGACTGCGGGAGGGGCTTGCGGACTGCGGGAGGGGCGCGCTGACTGCGGGAAGGGCGCGCTGACTGCGGGAAGGGCGCGCTGACTGCGGTCTGACTGCGGGAAGGGCGTGCTGACTGCGGGAAGGGCGTGCTGACTGTGGTCTGACTGCAGGAAGGGCGCGCTGACTGCGGGAAGGGCGCGCTGACTGCGGGAAGGGCGCGCTGACTGCGGGAAGGGCGTGCTGACTGCGGTCTGACTGCGGGAAGGGCGTGCTGATTGTGGTCTGACTGCAGGAAGGGCGTGCTGACTGCGGGAAGGGCGTGCTGACTGCGGGAAGGGCGTGCTGACTGCGGGAAGGGCGTGCTGACTGCGGGGAGGGCGTTCTGAATGCGGGAAGGGCGTTCTGAATGCGGGAAGGGCGTTCTGACTGCGGGAAGGGCGTGCTGACTGCTGTCTGACTGCAGGAAGGGCGTGCTGACTGCTGTCTGACTGCAGGAAGGGCGTGCTGACTGCGGTCTGACTGCAGGAAGGGCGTGCTGACTGCGGTCTGACTGCAGGAAGGGCGTGCTGACTGCGGTCTGACTGCAGGAAGGGCGTGCTGACTGCGGTCTGACTGCAGTAAGGGCGTGCTGACTGCAGGAAGGGCGTGCTGACTGCAGGAAGGGCGTGCTGACTGCGGGAAGGGCGTGCTGACTGCGGTCTGACTGCGGGAAGGGCGGTCTGACTGCGGGAAGGGCGGTCTGACTGCGGGAAGGGCGGTCTGACTGTGGGAAGGGCGTGCTGTCTGTGGGAAGGGCGTGCTGACTGCGGTCTGACTGCGGGAAGGGCGGTCTGACTGCGGGAAGGGCGGTCTGACTGCGGGAAGGGCGGTCTGACTGCGGGAAGGGCGGTCTGACTGCGGGAAAGGCGTGCTGACTGCGGGAAGGGCGTGCTGACTGTGGTCTGACTGCAGGAAGGTCGTGCTGACTGCGGGAAGAGCGTGCTGACTGTGGTCTGACTGCGGGAAGGGCGTGCTGACTGCGGGAAGGGCGTGCTGACTGCGGGAAGAGCGTGCTGACTGTGGTCTGACTGCAGGAAGGGCGTGCTGACTGCGTGCTGACTGCGGGAAGGGTGTGCTGACTGCGGGAAGGGTGTGCTGACTGCGGGAAGGGTGTGCTGACTGCGGGAAGGGTGTGCTGACTGCGGGAAGGGTGTGCTGACTGCGGGAAGGGTGTGCTGACTGCGGGAAGGGTGTGCTGACTGCGGGAAGGGCGTGCTGACTGCGGGAAGGGCGTGCTGACTGCGGGAAGGGCGTGCTGACTCTGGGGTGCCTGCGGGAAGGGCATGCTGACTGCGGGAAGGGCGTGCTGACTGCGGGAAGGGCGTGCTGACTGCGGGAAGGGCGTGCTGACTGCAGGAAGGGCGTGCTGACTGCGGGCTGACTGCAGGAAGGGCGTGCTGACTGCGGTCTGACTGCAGGAAGGGCGTGCTGACTGCGGTCTGACTGCAGGAAGGGCGTGCTGACTGCGGTCTGACTGCAGGAAGGGCGTGCTGACTGCAGGAAGGGCATGCTGACTGCAGTAAGGGCGTGCTGACTGCGGTCTGACTGTGGGAAGGGCGTGCTGACTGTGGGAAGGGCGTGCTGACTGTGGGAAGGGCGTGCTGACTGTGGGAAGGGCGTGCTGACTGTGGGAAGGGCGTGCTGACTGCGGTCTGACTGCGGGAAGGGCGGTCTGACTGCGGGAAGGGCGGTCTGACTGCGGGAAGGGCGGTCTGACTGCGGGAAGGGCGGTCTGACTGCGGGAAGGGCGGTCTGACTGCGGGAAGGGCGGTCTGACTGCGGGAAGGGCGGTCTGACTGCGGGAAAGGCGTGCTGACTGCGGTAAGGGCGTGCTGACTGTGGTCTGACTGCAGGAAGGGCGTGCTGACTGCGGGAAGAGCGTGCTGACTGTGGTCTGACTGCGGGAAGGGCGTGCTGACTGCGGGAAGGGCGTGCTGACTGCGGGAAGAGCGTGCTGACTGTGGTCTGACTGCGGGAAGAGCGTGCTGACTGTGGTCTGACTGCAGGAAGGGCGTGCTGACTGCGTGCTGATTGCGGGAAGGGCGTGCTGACTGCGGGAAGGGCGTGCTGACTGCGGGAAGGGCGTGCTGACTGCGGGAAGGGCGTGCTGACTGCGGGAAGGGCGTGCTGACTGCGGGAAGGGCGTGCTGACTCTGGGGTGCCTGCGGGAAGGGCATGCTGACTGCGGGAAGGGCGTGCTGACTGCGGGAAGGGCGTGCTGACTGCGGGAAGGGCGTGCTGACTGCGGGAAGGGCGTGCTGACTGCGGGCTGACTGCGGGAAGGGCGTGCTGACTGCATGCTCACTGCGGGAAGGGCGTGCTGTCTGCAGCAATGGCGTGCTGTCTGCGGGAAGGGCGTGCTGACTGCGGGAAGGGCGTGCTGACTGCGGGAAGGGCGTGCTGACTGCGGGAAGGGCGTGCTGACTGCGGGAAGGGCGTGCTGACTGCGGGAAGGACGTGCTGCCTGTGGTCTGACTGCAGGAAGGGCGTGCTGACTGCGGTCTGACTGCAGGAAGGGCATGCTGACTGCAGGAAGGGCGTGCTGACTGCGGGAAGGGCGTGCTGACTGCGGTCTGACTGCGGGAAGGGCGTGCTGACTGCGGGAAGGGCGTGCTGACTGCGGGAAGGACGTGCTGACTGCGGGAAGGACGTGCTGACTGCGGGAAGGGCGTGCTGACTGCAGTCTGACTGAGGGAAGGGCGATCTGACTGCGGGAAGGGCGATCTGACTGCGGGAAGGGCGGTCTGACTGCGGGAAGGGCGGTCTGACTGCGGGAAAGGCGTGCTGACTGCGGGAAGGGCGTGCTGACTGTGGTCTGACTGCAGGAAGGACGTGCTGATTGTGGTCTGACTGCAGGAAGGGCGTGCTGACTGCGGGAAGGGCGTGCTGACTGCGGTCTGACTGCGGGAAGGGCGTGCTGACTTCGGGAAGGGCGTGTTGACTGTGGTCTGACTGCAGGAAGGACGTGCTGATTGTGGTCTGACTGCGGGAAGGGCGTGCTGACTGCGGGAAGGGCGTGCTGACTGCGGGAAGGGCGTGCTGACTGCGGGAAGGGCGTGCTGACTGCGGGGAGGGCGTTCTGAATGCGGGAAGGGCGTTCTGAATGCGGGAAGGGCGTTCTGACTGCGGGAAGGGCGTGCTGACTGCTGTCTGACTGCGGGAAGGGCGTGCTGACTGCTGTCTGACTGCAGGAAGGGCGTGCTGACTGCGGTCTGACTGCAGGAAGGGCGTGCTGACTGCGGTCTGACTGCAGGAAGGGCGTGCTGACTGCGGTCTGACTGCAGGAAGGGCGTGCTGACTGCGGTCTGACTGCAGTAAGGGCGTGCTGACTGCAGGAAGGGCGTGCTGACTGCGGGAAGGGCGTGCTGACTGCGGTCTGACTGCGGGAAGGGCGGTCTGACTGTGGGAAGGGCGTGCTGACTGTGGGAAGGGCGTGCTGACTGTGGGAAGGGCGTGCTGACTGTGGGAAGGGCGTGCTGACTGCGGGAAGGGCGTGCTGACTGCGGGAAGGGCGTGCTGACTGCGGGAAGGGCGTGCTGACTGCGGTCTGACTGCGGGAAGGGCGGTCTGACTGCGGGAAGGGCGGTCTGACTGCGGGAAAGGCGTGCTGACTGCGGGAAGGGCGTGCTGACTGTGGTCTGACTGCAGGAAGGTCGTGCTGACTGCGGGAAGAGCGTGCTGACTGTGGTCTGACTGCGGGAAGGGCGTGCTGACTGCGGGAAGGGCGTGCTGACTGCGGGAAGGGCGTGCTGACTGCGGAAAGGGCGTGCTGACTGCGGGAAGAGCGTGCTGACTGTGGTCTGACTGCAGGAAGGGCGTGCTGACTGCGTGCTGACTGCGGGAAGGGTGTGCTGACTGCGGGAAGGGTGTGCTGACTGCGGGAAGGGTGTGCTGACTGCGGGAAGGGCGTGCTGACTGCGGGAAGGGCGTGCTGACTCTGGGGTGCCTGCGGGAAGGGCATGCTGACTGCGGGAAGAGCGTGCTGACTGCGGGAAGGGCGTGCTGACTGCGGGAAGGGCGTGCTGACTGCGGGAAGGGCGTGCTGACTGCGGGAAGGGCGTGCTGACTGCGGGAAGGGCGTGCTGACTGCGGGCTGACTGCAGGAAGGGCGTGCTGACTGCGGGCTGACTGCAGGAAGGGCGTGCTGACTGCGGTCTGACTGCAGGAAGGGCGTGCTGACTGCGGTCTGACTGCAGGAAGGGCGTGCTGACTGCGGTCTGACTGCAGGAAGGGCGTGCTGACTGCAGGAAGGGCGTGCTGACTGCGGGAAGGGCGTGCTGACTGCGGTCTGACTGTGGGAAGGGCGTGCTGACTGTGGGAAGGGCGTGCTGACTGTGGGAAGGGCGTGCTGACTGTGGGAAGGGCGTGCTGACTGTGGGAAGGGCGTGCTGACTGCGGTCTGACTGCGGGAAGGGCGGTCTGACTGCGGGAAGGGCGGTCTGACTGCGGGAAGGGCGGTCTGACTGCGGGAAGGGCGGTCTGACTGCGGGAAGGGCGGTCTGACTGCGGTAAGGGCGTGCTGACTGTGGTCTGACTGCAGGAAGGGCGTGCTGACTGCGGGAAGAGCGTGCTGACTGTGGTCTGACTGCGGGAAGGGCGTGCTGACTGCGGGAAGGGCGTGCTGACTGCGGGAAGAGCGTGCTGACTGTGGTCTGACTGCGGGAAGAGCGTGCTGACTGTGGTCTGACTGCAGGAAGGGCGTGCTGACTGCGTGCTGATTGCGGGAAGGGCGTGCTGACTGCGGGAAGGGCGTGCTGACTGCGGGAAGGGCGTGCTGACTGCGGGAAGGGCGTGCTGACTCTGGGGTGCCTGCGGGAAGGGCATGCTGACTGCGGGAAGGGCGTGCTGACTGCGGGAAGGGCGTGCTGACTGCGGGAAGGGCGTGCTGACTGCGGGCTGACTGCGGGAAGGGCGTGCTGACTGCTTGCTCACTGCGGGAAGGGCGTGCTGTCTGCAGCAAGGGCGTGCTGTCTGCAGCAAGGGCGTGCTGTCTGCGGGAAGGGCGTGCTGTCTGCGGGAAGGGCGTGCTGTCTGCGGGAAGGGCGTGCTGACTGCGGGAAGGGCGTGCTGACTGCGGGAAGGGCGTGCTGACTGCGGGAAGGGCGTGCTGACTGCGGGAAGGACGTGCTGCCTGTGGTCTGACTGCAGGAAGGGCGTGCTGACTGCGGTCTGACTGCAGGAAGGGCATGCTGACTGCAGGAAGGGCGTGCTGACTGCGGGAAGGGCGTGCTGACTGCGGTCTGACTGCGGGAAGGGCGTGCTGACTGCGGGAAGGGCGAGCTGACTGCGGGAAGGACGTGCTGACTGCGGGAAGGACGTGCTGACTGCGGGAAGGGCGTGCTGACTGCAGTCTGACTGAGGGAAGGGCGATCTGACTGCGGGAAGGGCGATCTGACTGCGGGAAGGGCGATCTGACTGCGGGAAGGGCGATCTGACTGCGGGAAGGGCGATCTGACTGCGGGAAGGGCGGTCTGACTGCGGGAAGGGCGGTCTGACTGCGGGAAAGGCGTGCTGACTGCGGGAAGGGCGTGCTGACTGTGGTCTGACTGCAGGAAGGGCGTGCTGACTGCGGGAAGAGCATGCTGACTGTGGTCTGACTGCAGGAAGGGCGTGCTGACTGCGGGAAGGGCATGCTGACTGCGGGAAGAACGTGCTGACTGTGGTCTGACTGCAGGAAGGGCGTGCTGACTGCGTGCTGACTACTGGAAGGGCGTGCTGACTACTGGAAGGGCGTGCTGACTACTGGAAGGGCGTGCTGACTGCGGGAAGGGCGTGCTGACTGCGGGAAGGGCGTGCTGACTCTGGGGTGACTGCGGGAAGGGCGTGCTGACTGCGGGAAGGGCGTGCTGACTGCGGGAAGGGCGTGCTGACTGCGGGCTGACTGCGGGAAGGGCGTGCTGACTGCGTGCTCACTGCGGGAAGGGCGTGCTGTCTGCAGCAAGGGCGTGCTGTCTGCAGTAACGGCGTGCTGACTGCGGGAAGGGCGTGCTGACTGCGGGAAGGGCGTGCTGACTGCGGGAAGGGCGTGCTGACTTCGGGCTGACTGCGGGTGGGGCGTGCTGACTGCGGGAAGGGCATGCTGACTGCGGGAAGGACCTGCGGACTGCGGGAAGGACCTGCGGACTGCGGGAAGGGCTTGCGGACTGCGGGAAGGGCTTGCGGACTGCTGGAAGGGATTGCTGACTGCGGGATGAGTGTGCTGACTGCGGGATGAGTGTGCTGACTGCGGGAAGGACGTGCTGACTGCGGGAAGGGCGTGCTGACTGCGGGAAGGGTGCGCTGACTGCGTGCTGACTGCGGGAAGGGCGTGCTGACTGCGGGAAGGGCGTGCTGACTGCGGGAAGGGCGTGCTGACTGCGGGAAGGGCGTGCTGACTGCGGGAAGGGCGTGCTGACTGCAGGAAGGACGTGCTGATTGTGGCCTGACTGCAGGAAGGGCGTGCTGACTGCGGGAAGGGCGTGCTGACTGCGGGAAG
This sequence comes from Carcharodon carcharias, assembly GCF_017639515.1. Classification (NCBI taxonomy): domain Eukaryota; kingdom Metazoa; phylum Chordata; class Chondrichthyes; order Lamniformes; family Lamnidae; genus Carcharodon; species Carcharodon carcharias. Next base: position 120,334,722 of record NC_054478.1, on the reverse strand, counting down.
GGCGTGCTGACTGCGATCTGACTGCGGGAAGGGCGTGCTGACTGCGGTCTGACTGCGGGAAGGGCGTGCTGATTGCGGGAAGGGCATGCTGACTGCGGTCTGACTGTGGGAAGGGCGCGCTGACTGCGGGAAGGGCGCGCTGACTGCGGGAAGGGCGTGCTGACTGCGGGAAGGGCGTGCGGACTGTGGTCTGACTGCAGGAAGGGCGTGCTGACAGCGGGAAGAGCGTGCTGACTGTGGTCTGACTGCGGGAAGGGCGTGCTGACTGCAGGAAGGGCATGCTGACTGCGGGAAGGGCGTGCTGACTACAGGAAGGGCGTGCTGACTGCGGGAAGGTCGTGCTGACTGCGGGAAGGGCTTGCGGACTGCGGGAAGGGCTTGCGGACTGCGGGAAGGGCCTGCGGACTGCGGGAAGGGCCTGCGGACTGCGGGAAGGGCCTGCGGACTGCGGGAGGGGCCTGCGGACTGCGGGAGGGGCCTGCGGACTGCGGGAGGGGCTTGCGGACTGCGGGAGGGGCTTGCGGACTGCGGGAGGGGCGCGCTGACTGCGGGAAGGGCGCGCTGACTGCGGGAAGGGCGCGCTGACTGCGGGAAGGGCGCGCTGACTGCGGTCTGACTGCGGGAAGGGCGTGCTGACTGCGGGAAGGGCGTGCTGACTGTGGTCTGACTGCAGGAAGGGCGCGCTGACTGCGGGAAGGGCGCGCTGACTGCGGGAAGGGCGCGCTGACTGCGGGAAGGGCGTGCTGACTGCGGTCTGACTGCGGGAAGGGCGTGCTGACTGCGGGAAGGGCGTGCTGACTGTGGTCTGACTGCAGGAAGGACGTGCTGATTGTGGTCTGACTGCAGGAAGGGCGTGCTGACTGCGGTCTGACTGCGGGAAGGGCGTGCTGACTTCGGGAAGGGCGTGTTGACTGTGGTCTGACTGCAGGAAGGACGTGCTGATTGTGGTCTGACTGCGGGAAGGGCGTGCTGACTGCGGGAAGGGCGTGCTGACTGCGGGAAGGGCGTGCTGACTGCGGGGAGGGCGTTCTGAATGCGGGAAGGGCGTTCTGAATGCGGGAAGGGCGTTCTGACTGCGGGAAGGGCGTGCTGACTGCTGTCTGACTGCAGGAAGGGCGTGCTGACTGCTGTCTGACTGCAGGAAGGGCGTGCTGACTGCGGTCTGACTGCAGGAAGGGCGTGCTGACTGCGGTCTGACTGCAGGAAGGGCGTGCTGACTGCGGTCTGACTGCAGGAAGGGCGTGCTGACTGCGGTCTGACTGCAGTAAGGGCGTGCTGACTGCAGGAAGGGCGTGCTGACTGCAGGAAGGGCGTGCTGACTGCGGGAAGGGCGTGCTGACTGCGGTCTGACTGCGGGAAGGGCGTGCTGACTGCGGGAAGGGCGTGCTGACTGTGGGAAGGGCGTGCTGACTGTGGGAAGGGCGTGCTGACTGTGGGAAGGGCGTGCTGACTGCGGGAAGGGCGTGCTGACTGCGGTCTGACTGCGGGAAGGGCGGTCTGACTGCGGGAAGGGCGGTCTGACTGCGGGAAGGGCGGTCTGACTGCGGGAAGGGCGGTCTGACTGCGGGAAGGGCGGTCTGACTGCGGGAAAGGCGTGCTGACTGCGGGAAGGGCGTGCTGACTGTGGTCTGACTGCAGGAAGGTCGTGCTGACTGCGGGAAGAGCGTGCTGACTGTGGTCTGACTGCGGGAAGGGCGTGCTGACTGCGGGAAGGGCGTGCTGACTGCGGGAAGAGCGTGCTGACTGTGGTCTGACTGCAGGAAGGGCGTGCTGACTGCGTGCTGACTGCGGAAAGGGTGTGCTGACTGCGGGAAGGGTGTGCTGACTGCGGGAAGGGTGTGCTGACTGCGGGAAGGGTGTGCTGACTGCGGGAAGGGTGTGCTGACTGCGGGAAGGGCGTGCTGACTGCGGGATGGGCGTGCTGACTCTGGGGTGCCTGCGGGAAGGGCATGCTGACTGCGGGAAGGGCGTGCTGACTGCGGGAAGGGCGTGCTGACTGCGGGAAGAGCGTGCTGACTGCGGGAAGGGCGTGCTGACTGCGGGAAGGGCGTGCTGACTGCGGGAAGGGCGTGCTGACTGCAGGAAGGGCGTGCTGACTGCGGGCTGACTGCAGGAAGGGCGTGCTGACTGCGGTCTGACTGCAGGAAGGGCGTGCTGACTGCGGTCTGACTGCAGGAAGGGCGTGCTGACTGCGGTCTGACTGCAGGAAGGGCGTGCTGACTGCGGTCTGACTGCAGGAAGGGCGTGCTGACTGCAGGAAGGGCGTGCTGACTGCGGGAAGGGCGTGCTGACTGCGGGAAGGGCGTGCTGACTGCGGTCTGACTGTGGGAAGGGCGTGCTGACTGTGGGAAGGGCGTGCTGACTGTGGGAAGGGCGTGCTGACTGTGGGAAGGGCGTGCTGACTGCGGTCTGACTGCGGGAAGGGCGGTCTGACTGCGGGAAGGGCGGTCTGACTGCGGGAAGGGCGGTCTGACTGCGGGAAGGGCGGTCTGACTGCGGGAAGGGCGGTCTGACTGCGGGAAGGGCGGTCTGACTGCGGTAAGGGCGTGCTGACTGTGGTCTGACTGCAGGAAGGGCGTGCTGACTGCGGGAAGAGCGTGCTGACTGTGGTCTGACTGCGGGAAGGGTGTGCTGACTGCGGGAAGGGCGTGCTGACTGCGGGAAGAGCGTGCTGACTGTGGTCTGACTGCGGGAAGAGCGTGCTGACTGTGGTCTGACTGCAGGAAGGGCGTGCTGACTGCGTGCTGATTGCGGGAAGGGCGTGCTGACTGCGGGAAGGGCGTGCTGACTGCGGGAAGGGCGTGCTGACTGCGGGAAGGGCGTGCTGACTGCGGGAAGGGCGTGCTGACTCTGGGGTGCCTGCGGGAAGGGCATGCTGACTGCGGGAAGGGCGTGCTGACTGCGGGAAGGGCGTGCTGACTGCGGGAAGGGCGTGCTGACTGCGGGCTGACTGCGGGAAGGGCGTGCTGACTGCATGCTCACTGCGGGAAGGGCGTGCTGTCTGCAGCAAGGGCGTGCTGTCTGCAGCAAGGGCGTGCTGTCTGCGGGAAGGGCGTGCTGTCTGCGGGAAGGGCGTGCTGTCTGCGGGAAGGGCGTGCTGACTGCGGGAAGGGCGTGCTGACTGCGGGAAGGGCGTGCTGACTGCGGGAAGGACGTGCTGCCTGTGGTCTGACTGCAGGAAGGGCGTGCTGACTGCGGTCTGACTGCAGGAAGGGCATGCTGACTGCAGGAAGGGCGTGCTGACTGCGGGAAGGGCGTGCTGACTGCGGTCTGACTGCGGGAAGGGCGTGCTGACTGCGGGAAGGGCGTGCTGACTGCGGGAAGGACGTGCTGACTGCGGGAAGGACGTGCTGACTGCGGGAAGGGCGTGCTGACTGCAGTCTGACTGAGGGAAGGGCGATCTGACTGCGGGAAGGGCGATCTGACTGCGGGAAGGGCGGTCTGACTGCGGGAAAGGCGTGCTGACTGCGGGAAGGGCGTGCTGACTGTGGTCTGACTGCAGGAAGGGCGTGCTGACTGCGGGAAGAGCATGCTGACTGTGGTCTGACTGCAGGAAGGGCGTGCTGACTGCGGGAAGGGCATGCTGACTGCGGTAAGAACGTGCTGACTGTGGTCTGACTGCAGGAAGGGCGTGCTGACTGCGTGCTGACTACTGGAAGGGCGTGCTGACTACTGGAAGGGCGTGCTGACTGCGGGAAGGGCGTGCTGACTGCGGGAAGGGCGTGCTGACTGCGGGAAGGGCGTGCTGACTGCGGGAAGGGCGTGCTGACTCTGGGGTGCCTGCGGGAAGGGCGTGCTGACTGCGGGAAGGGCGTGCTGACTGCGGGAAGGGCGTGCTGACTGCGGGAAGGGCGTGCTGACTGCAGGAAGGGCGTGCTGACTGCGGGCTGACTGCGGGAAGGGCGTGCTGACTGCGTGCTCACTGCGGGAAGGCCGTGCTGTCTGCAGCAAGGGCGTGCTGTCTGCAGTAACGGCGTGCTGACTGCGGGAAGGGCGTGCTGACTGCGGGAAGGGCGTGCTGACTGCGGGAAGGGCGTGCTGACTTCGGGCTGACTGCGGGTGGGGCGTGCTGACTGCGGGAAGGGCGTGCTGACTGCGGGAAGGGCATGCTGACTGCGGGAAGGGCCTGCGGACTGCGGGAAGGACCTGCGGACTGCGGGAAGGGCTTGCGGACTGCGGGAAGGGCTTGCGGACTGCTGGAAGGGATTGCTGACTGCGGGATGAGTGTGCTGACTGCGGGAAGGGCGTGCTGACTGCGGGAAGGGCGTGCTGACTGCGGGAAGGGTGCGCTGACTGCGTGCTGACTGCGGGAAGGGCGTGCTGACTGCGGGAAGGGCGTGCTGACTGCGGGAAGGGCGTGCTGACTGCGGGAAGGGCGTGCTGACTGCAGGAAGGACGTGCTGATTGTGGCCTGACTGCAGGAAGGGCGTGCTGACTGCGGGAAGGGCGTGCTGACTGCGGGAAGGGCGTGCTGACTGCGGGAAGGGCGTGCTGACTGCGATCTGACTGCGGGAAGGGCGTGCTGACTGCGGTCTGACTGCGGGAAGGGCGTGCTGATTGCGGGAAGGGCATGCTGACTGCGGTCTGACTGTGGGAAGGGCGCGCTGACTGCGGGAAGGGCGTGCTGACTGCGGGAAGGGCGTGCTGACTGCGGGAAGGGCGTGCGGACTGTGGTCTGACTGCAGGAAGGGCGTGCTGACAGCGGGAAGAGCGTGCTGACTGTGGTCTGACTGCGGGAAGGGCGTGCTGACTGCGGGAAGGGCGTGCTGACTGCGGGAAGGGCGTGCTGACTACAGGAAGGGCGTGCTGACTGCGGGAAGGTCGTGCTGACTGCGGGAAGGGCTTGCGGACTGCGGGAAGGGCCTGCGGACTGCGGGAAGGGCCTGCGGACTGCGGGAAGGGCCTGCGGACTGCGGGAGGGGCCTGCGGACTGCGGGAGGGGCCTGCGGACTGCGGGAGGGGCCTGCGGACTGCGGGAGGGGCCTGCGGACTGCGGGAGGGGCGCGCTGACTGCGGGAAGGGCGCGCTGACTGCGGGAAGGGCGCGCTGACTGCGGTCTGACTGCGGGAAGGGCTTGCTGACTGCGGGAAGGGCGTGCTGACTGTGGTCTGACTGCAGGAAGGGCGTGCTGACTGCGGGAAGGGCGTGCTGACTGCGGGAAGGGCGTGCTGACTGCGGGAAGGGCGTTCTGAATGCGGGAAGGGCGTTCTGAATGCGGGAAGGGCGTTCTGAATGCGGGAAGGGCGTTCTGACTGCGGGAAGGGCGTGCTGACTGCGGTCTGACTGCAGGAAGGGCGTGCTGACTGCGGTCTGACTGCAGGAAGGGCGTGCTGACTGCGGTCTGACTGCAGGAAGGGTGTGCTGACTGCAGGAAGGGTGTGCTGACTGCAGGAAGGGTGTGCTGACTGCAGGAAGGGCGTGCTGACTGCGGGAAGGGCGTGCTGACTGCGGTCTGACTGCGGGAAGGGCGTGCTGACTGCGGGAAGGGCGTGCTGACTGCGGGAAGGGCGTGCTGACTGCGGGAAGGGCGTGCTGACTGCGGGAAGGGCGTGCTGACTGCGGTCTGACTGCGGGAAGGGCGGTCTGACTGCGGGAAGGGCGGTCTGACTGCGGGAAGGGCGGTCTGACTGCGGGAAGGGCGGTCTGACTGCGGGAAGGGCGGTCTGACTGCGGGAAGGGCGTGCTGACTGCGGGAAAGGCGTGCTGACTGCGGGAAGGGCGTGCTGACTGTGGTCTGACTGCAGGAAGGGCGTGCTGACTGCGGGAAGAGCGTGCTGACTGCGTGCTGACTGCGGGAAGGGCGTGCTGACTGCGGGAAGAGCGTGCTGACTGTGGTCTGACTGCAGGAAGGGCGTGCTGACTGCGTGCTGACTGCGGGAAGGGCGTGCTGACTGCGGGAAGGGCGTGCTGACTGCGGGAAGGGCGTGCTGACTGCGGGAAGGGCGTGCTGACTGCGGGAAGGGCGTGCTGACTCTGGGGTGCCTGCGGGAAGGGCATGCTGACTGCGGGAAGGGCGTGCTGACTGCGGGAAGGGCATGCTGACTGCGGGAAGGGCGTGCTGACTGCGGGAAGGGCGTGCTGACTGCGGGAAGGGCGTGCTGACTGCGGGAAGGGCGTGCTGACTGCGGGAAGGGCGTGCTGACTGCAGGAAGGGCGTGCTGACTGCGGGCTGACTGCGGGAAGGGCGTGCTGACTGCATGCTCACTGCGGGAAGGGCGTGCTGTCTGCAGCAAGGGCGTGCTGTCTGCAGTAACGGCGTGCTGACTGCGGGAAGGGCGTGCTGACTGCGGGAAGGGCGTGCTGACTGCGGGAAGGGCGTGCTGACTGCGGGAAGGGCGTGCTGACTGCGGGCTGACTGCGGGAAGGGCGGTCTGACTGCGGGAAGGGCGGTCTGACTGCGGGAAGGGCGGTCTGACTGCGGGAAGGGCGGTCTGACTGCGGGAAGGGCGGTCTGACTGCGGGAAGGGCGGTCTGACTGCGGGAAGGGCGGTCTGACTGCGGGAAGGGCGGTCTGACTGCGGGAAAGGCGTGCTGACTGCGGGAAGGGCGTGCTGACTGTGGTCTGACTGCAGGAAGGGCGTGCTGACTGCGGGAAGAGCGTGCTGACTGCGTGCTGACTGCGGGAAGGGCGTGCTGACTGCGGGAAGAGCGTGCTGACTGTGGTCTGACTGCAGGAAGGGCGTGCTGACTGCGTGCTGACTGCGGGAAGGGCGTGCTGACTGCGGGAAGGGCGTGCTGACTGCGGGAAGGGCGTGCTGACTGCGGGAAGGGCGTGCTGACTGCGGGAAGGGCGTGCTGACTCTGGGGTGCCTGCGGGAAGGGCATGCTGACTGCGGGAAGGGCGTGCTGACTGCGGGAAGGGCGTGCTGACTGCGGGAAGGGCGTGCTGACTGCGGGAAGGGCGTGCTGACTGCGGGAAGGGCGTGCTGACTGCGGGAAGGGCGTGCTGACTGCAGGAAGGGCGTGCTGACTGCGGGCTGACTGCGGGAAGGGCGTGCTGACTGCATGCTCACTGCGGGAAGGGCGTGCTGTCTGCAGCAAGGGCGTGCTGTCTGCAGTAACGGCGTGCTGACTGCGGGAAGGGCGTGCTGACTGCGGGAAGGGCGTGCTGACTGCGGGAAGGGCGTGCTGACTGCGGGAAGGGCGTGCTGACTGCGGGAAGGGCCTGCGGACTGCGGGAAGGGCCTGCGGACTGCGGGAAGGGCCTGCGGACTACGGGAAGGGCTTGCGGACTGCGGAAAGGGAGTGCTGACTGCGGTCTGACTGCGGGAAGGGCGTGCTGACTGCGGGAAGGGCGTGCTGCCTGTGGTCTGACTGCAGGAAGGGCGTGCTGACTGCGGGAAGAGCGTGCTGACTGTGGTCTGACTGCGGGAAGGGCGTGCTGACTGCGGGAAGGGCGTGCTGACTACGGGAAGGGCGTGCTGACTGCGGGAAGGGCTTACGGACTGCGGGAAGGGCTTGCGGACTGCGGGAGGGGCTTGCGGACTGCGGGAAGAGCGTGCTGACTGCGGGACGAGCGCGCTGACTGCGGGAAGGGCGTGCTGACTGCGGGAAGGGCCTGCTGACTGCGGGAAGGGCCTGCTGACTGCGGGAAGGGCCTGCTGACTGCGGGAAGGGCGCGCTGACTGCGGGAAGGGCGCGCTGACTGCGGGAAGGGCGCGCTGACTGCGGGAAGGGCGCGCTGACTGCGGGAAGGGCGCGCTGACTGCGGGAAGGGCGCGCTGTCTGCGGGAAGGGCGCGCTGACTGCGGGAAGGGCGCGCTGACTGCGGTCTGACTGCGGGAAGGGTGTGCTGACTGCGGGAAGGGCGTGCTGACTGTGGTCTGACTGCAGGAAGGACGTGCTGATTGTGGTCTGACTGCAGGAAGGGCGTGCTGACTGCGGGAAGGGCGTGCTGACTGCGGGGAGGGCGTTCTGAATGCGGGAAGGGCGTTCTGAATGCGGGAAGGGCGTGCTGACTGCGGTCTGACTGCGGGAAGGGCGTGCTGACTGCGGTCTGACTGCGGGAAGGGCGTGCTGACTGCGGTCTGACTGCGGGAAGGGCGTGCTGACTGCGGTCTGACTGCGGGAAGGGCGTGCTGACTGCGGGAAGGGCGTGCTGACTGCGGTCTGACTGCGGGAAGGGCGGTCTGACTGCGGGAAGGGCGGTCTGACTGCGGGAAGGGCGGTCTGACTGCGGGAAGGGCGTGCTGACTGCGGGAAGGGCGTGCTGACTGCGGGAAGGGCGTGCTGACTGCGGGAAGGGCGTGCTGACTGCGGACTGACTGAGGGAAGGGCGGTCTGACTGCGGGAAGGGCGGTCTGACTGCGTGAAGGGCGGTCTGACTGCGGGAAGGGCGGTCTGACTGCGGGAAGGGCGGTCTGACTGCGGGAAGGGCGGTCTGACTGCGGGAAGGGCGGTCTGACTGCGGGAAGGGCGGTCTGACTGCGGGAAAGGCGTGCTGACTGCGGGAAGGGCGTGCTGACTGTGGTCTGACTGCAGGAAGGGCGTGCTGACTGCGGGAAGAGCGTGCTGACTGTGGTCTGACTGCAGGAAGGGCGTGCTGACTGCGGGAAGGGCATGCTGACTGCGGGAATAGCGTGCTGACTGTGGTCTGACTGCAGGAAGGGCGTGCTGACTGCGTGCTGACTACTGGAGGGGCGTGCTGACTTCGGGAAGGGCGTGCTGACTGCGGGAAGGGCGTGTTGACTCTGGGGTGCCTGCGGGAAGGGCGTGCTGACTGCGGGAAGGGCGTGCTGACTGCGGGAAGGGCGTGCTGACTGCGGGAGGGGCCTGCTGACTGCGGGAGGGGCCTGCTGACTGCGGGAGGGGCCTGCTGACTGCGGGAAGGGCGTGCTGACTGCGGGAAGGGCGTGCTGACTGCGGGAAGAGCGTGCTGACTGCGGGAAGGGCGCGCTGACTGCGTGCTGACTGCGGGAAGGGCGTGCTGACTGCGGGAAGGGCGTGCTGACTGCGGGAAGGGCATGCTGACTGCGGGAAGGGCGTGCTGACTGCAGGAAGGACGTGCTGATTGTGGTCTGACTGCAGGAAGGGCGTGCTGACTGCGGGAAGGGCGTGCTGACTGCGGGAAGGGCGTGCTGACTGCGGGAAGAGCGCGCTGACTGCGGGAAGAGCGCGCTGACTGCGGGAAGGGCCTGCTGACTGCGGGAAGGGCGCGCTGACTGCGGGAAGGGCGTGCTGACTGCGTGCTGACTGCGGGAAGGGCCTGTAGACTGCGGGAAGGGCCTGCTGACTGTGGGAAGGGCCTGCTGACTGTGGGAAGGGCCCACTGACTGTGGGAAGGGCCTGCTAACTGCGGGAAAGGCGTGCTGAGTGCGTGCTGACTGCGGGAAGGGCCTGCTGACTGCGGGAGGGGCCTGCTGACTGCGGGAGGGGCCTGCTGACTGCGGGAGGGGCCTGCTGACTGCGGGAGGGGCCTGCCGACTGCGGGAAGGGCGTGCCGACTGCGGGAAGGGCGTGCCGACTGCGGGAAGGGCGTGCTGACTGCGGGAAGGGCGTGCTGACTGCGGGAAGGGCGTGCTGACTGCGGGAAGAGCGTGCTGACTGCGGGAAGGGCGCGCTGACTACGTGCTGACTGCGGGAAGGGCGTGCTGACTGCGGGAAGGGCGTGCTGACTGCGGGAAGGGCGTGCTGACTGCGGGAAGGGCGTGCTGACTGCGGGAAGGGCGTGCTGACTGCAGGAAGGACGTGCTGATTGTGGTCTGACTGCAGGAAGGGCGTGCTGACTGCGGGAAGGGCGTGCTGACTGCGGTCTGACTGCGGGAAGGGCGTGCTGACTGCGGGAAGGGCGTGCTGACTGCAGGAAGGGCGCGCTGACTGCGGGAAGGGCGCGCTGACTGCGGGAAGGGCGTGCTGACTGCGGTCTGACTGTGGGAAGGGCGTGCTGACTGCGGGAAGGGCGTGCTGACTGTGGTCTGACTGCAGGAAGGACGTGCTGATTGTGGTCCGACTGCAGGAAGGACGTGCTGATTGTGGTCTGACTGCAGGAAGGGCGTGCTGACTGCGGGAAGGGCGGTCTGACTGCGGGAAGGGCGTGCTGACTGCGGTCTGACTGCGGGAAGGGCGTGCTGACTGCGGTCTGACTGCGGGAAGGGCGTGCTGACTGCGGTCTGACTGCGGGAAGGGCGTGCTGACTGCGGTGTGACTGCGGAAAGGGCGTGCTGACTGCTTTCTGACTGCGGGAAGGGCGTGCTGACTGCGGGAAGGGCGTGCTGACTGCGGGAAGGGTTTGCGGACTGTGGTCTGACTGCAGGAAGGGCGTGCTGACTGCGGGAAGAGCGTGCTGACTGTGGTCTGACTGCGGGAAGGGCGTGCTGACTGCGGGAAGGGCGTGCTGACTGCGGGAAGGGCGTGCTGACTGCGGGAAGGGCGTGCTGACTACGGGAAGGGCGTGCTGACTGCGGGAAGGTCGTGCTGACTGCGGGAAGGGCTTGCGGACTGCGGGAAGGGCCTGCGGACTGCGGGAGGGTCTTGCGGACTGCGGGAGGGTCTTGCGGACTGCGGGAGGGTCTTGCGGACTGCGGGAGGGTCTTGCGGACTGTGGGAGGGTCTTGCGGACTGTGGGAGGGTCTTGCGGACTGCGGGAAGGGCGCGCTCACTGCGGGAAGGGCGCGCTGACTGCGGGAAGGGCGTGCTGACTGCGGTCTGACTGCAGGAAGGGCGTGCTGACTGCGGGAAGGGCGTGCTGACTGTGGTCTGACTGCAGGAAGGACGTGCTGATTGTGGTCTGACTGCAGGAAGGGCGTGCTGACTGCGGGAAGGGCGTGCTGACTGCGGGAAGGGCGTGCTGACTGCGGGAAGGGCGTTCTGAATGCGGGGAGGGCGTTCTGAATGCGGGAAGGGCGTTCTGACTGCGGGAAGGGCGTGCTGACTGCGGTCTGACTGCAGGAAGGGCGTGCTGACTGCGGTCTGACTGCAGGAAGGGCGTGCTGACTGCGGTCTGACTGCAGGAAGGGCGTGCTGACTGCGGTCTGACTGCAGGAAGGGCGTGCTGACTGCGATCTGACTGCGGGAAGGGCGTGCTGACTGCGGGAAGGGCGTGCTGACTGCGGGAAGGGCGTGCTGACTGCGGTCTGACTGCGGGAAGGGCGTGCTGACTGCGGTCTGACTGCGGGAAGGGCGTGCTGACTGCGGGAAGGGCGTGCTGACTGCGGTCTGACTGCGGGAAGGGCGGTCTGACTGCGGGAAGGGCGGTCTGACTGCGGGAAGGGCGTGCTGACTGCGGGAAGAGCGCGCTGACTGCGGGAAGAGCGCGCTGACTGCGGGAAGAGCGCGCTGACTGCGGGAAGAGCGCGCTGACTGCGGGAAGAGCGCGCTGACTGCGGGAAGGGCCTGCTGACTGCGGGAAGGGCGCGCTGACTGCGGGAAGGGCGCGCTGACTGCGGGAAGGGCGCGCTGACTGCGGGAAGGGCGTGCTGACTGCGTGCTGACTGCGGGAAGGGCCTGTAGACTGCGGGAAGGGCCTGCTGACTGTGGGAAGGGCCTGCTGACTGTGGGAAGGGCCTGCTGACTGTGGGAAGGGCCCACTGACTGTGGGAAGGGCCTGCTAACTGCGGGAAAGGCGTGCTGAGTGCGTGCTGACTGCGGGAGGGGCCTGCTGACTGCGGGAGGGGCCTGCTGACTGCGGGAGGGGCCTGCTGACTGCGGGAGGGGCCTGCTGACTGCGGGAGGGGCCTGCTGACTGCGGGAGGGGCCTGCCGACTGCGGGAAGGGCGTGCCGACTGCGGGAAGGGCGTGCCGACTGCGGGAAGGGCGTGCCGACTGCGGGAAGGGCGTGCTGACTGCGGGAAGAGCGTGCTGACTGCGGGAAGGGCGCGCTGACTGCGTGCTGACTGCGGGAAGGGCGTGCTGACTGCGGGAAGGGCGTGCTGACTGCGGGAAGGGCGTGCTGACTGCGGGAAGGGCGTGCTGACTGCAGGAAGGACGTGCTGATTGTGGTCTGACTGCAGGAAGGGCGTGCTGACTGCGGGAAGGGCGTGCTGACTGCGGTCTGACTGCGGGAAGGGCGTGCTGACTGCGGGAAGCGCGTGCTGACTGCGGGAAGGGCGGTCTGACTGTGGGAATTGCATGCTGACTGCGGTCTGACTGCGGGAAGTGCGTGCTGACTGCGGTCTGACTGCGGGAAGGGCGTGCTGACTGCGGTCTGACTGCGGGAAGGGCGTGCTGACTGCGGTCTGACTGCGGGAAGGGCGTGCTGACTGCTTTCTGACTGCGGGAAGGGCGTGCTGACTGCGGGAAGGGCGTGCTGACTGCGGGAAGGGCTTGCGGACTGCGGGAAGGGCCTGCGGACTGCGGGAAGGGCCTGCGGACTGCGGGAGGGTCTTGCGGACTGCGGGAGGGTCTTGCGGACTGCGGGAGGGTCTTGCGGACTGCGGGAGGGTCTTGCGGACTGCGGGAGGGTCTTGCGGACTGCGGGAAGGGCGCGCTGACTGCAGGAAGGGCGCGCTGACTGCGGGAAGGGCGCGCTGACTGCGGGAAGGGCGTGCTGACTGCGGTCTGACTGTGGGAAGGGCGTGCTGACTGCGGGAAGGGCGTGCTGACTGTGGTCTGACTGCAGGAAGGACGTGCTGATTGTGGTCCGACTGCAGGAAGGACGTGCTGATTGTGGTCTGACTGCAGGAAGGGCGTGCTGACTGCGGGAAGGGCGGTCTGACTGCGGGAAGGGCGTGCTGACTGCGGTCTGACTGCGGGAAGGGCGTGCTGACTGCGGTCTGACTGCGGGAAGGGCGTGCTGACTGCGGTCTGACTGCGGGAAGGGCGTGCTGACTGCGGGAAGGGTTTGCGGACTGTGGTCTGACTGCAGGAAGGGCGTGCTGACTGCGGGAAGAGCGTGCTGACTGTGGTCTGACTGCGGGAAGGGCGTGCTGACTGCGGGAAGGGCGTGCTGACTGCGGGAAGGGCGTGCTGACTACGGGAAGGGCGTGCTGACTGCGGGAAGGGCGTGCTGACTGCGGGAAGGGCTTGCGGACTGCGGGAAGGGCTTGCGGACTGCGGGAAGGGCCTGCTGACTGCGGGAAGGGCCTGCGGACTGCGGGAGGGTCTTGCGGACTGCGGGAGGGTCTTGCGGACTGCGGGAGGGTCTTGCGGACTGCGGGAGGGTCTTGCGGACTGCGGGAAGGGCGCGCTGACTGCGGGAAGGGCGCGCTGACTGCGGGAAGGGCGTGCTGACTGCGGTCTGACTGCAGGAAGGGCGTGCTGACTGCGGGAAGGGCGTGCTGACTGCGTGCTGACTGCGGGAAGGGCCTGTAGACTGCGGGAAGGGCCTGCTGACTGTGGGAAGGGCCTGCTGACTGTGGGAAGGGCCTGCTGACTGTGGGAAGGGCCCACTGACTGTGGGAAGGGCCTGCTAACTGCGGGAAAGGCGTGCTGAGTGCGTGCTGACTGCGGGAAGGGCCTGCTGACTGCGGGAGGGGCCTGCTGACTGCGGGAGGGGCCTGCTGACTGCGGGAGGGGCCTGCCGACTGCGGGAGGGGCCTGCCGACTGCGGGAGGGGCCTGCCGACTGCGGGAGGGGCCTGCCGACTGCGGGAAGGGCGTGCCGACTGCGGGAAGGGCGTGCCGACTGCGGGAAGGGCGTGCCGACTGCGGGAAGGGCGTGCCGACTGCGGGAAGGGCGTGCCGACTGCGGGAAGGGCGTGCTGACTGCGGGAAGGGCGTGCTGACTGCAGGAAGGACGTGCTGATTGTGGTCTGACTGCAGGAAGGGCGTGCTGACTGCGGGAAGGGCGTGCTGACTGCGGTCTGACTGCGGGAAGGGCGTGCTGACTGCGGGAAGGGCGTGCTGACTGCAGGAAGGGTGCGCTGACTGCGGGAAGGGCGCGCTGACTGCGGGAAGGGCGTGCTGACTGCGGTCTGACTGTGGGAAGGGCGTGCTGACTGCGGGAAGGGCGTGCTGACTGTGGTCTGACTGCAGGAAGGACGTGCTGATTGTGGTCCGACTGCAGGAAGGACGTGCTGATTGTGGTCTGACTGCAGGAAGGGCGTGCTGACTGCGGGAAGGGCGGTCTGACTGCGGGAAGGGCGTGCTGACTGCGGTCTGACTGCGGGAAGGGCGTGCTGACTGCGGTCTGACTGCGGGAAGGGCGTGCTGACTGCGGTGTGACTGCGGAAAGGGCGTGCTGACTGCTTTCTGACTGCGGGAAGGGCGTGCTGACTGCGGGAAGGGTTTGCGGACTGTGGTCTGACTGCAGGAAGGGCGTGCTGACTGCGGGAAGAGCGTGCTGACTGTGGTCTGACTGCGGGAAGGGCGTGCTGACTGCGGGAAGGGCGTGCTGACTGCGGGAAGGGCGTGCTGACTGCGGGAAGGGCGTGCTGACTACGGGAAGGGCGTGCTGACTGCGGGAAGGTCGTGCTGACTGCGGGAAGGGCTTGCGGACTGCGGGAAGGGCCTGCGGACTGCGGGAGGGTCTTGCGGACTGCGGGAGGGTCTTGCGGACTGCGGGAGGGTCTTGCGGACTGCGGGAGGGTCTTGCGGACTGCGGGAGGGTCTTGCGGACTGTGGGAAGGGCGCGCTCACTGCGGGAAGGGCGCGCTGACTGCGGGAAGGGCGTGCTGACTGCGGTCTGACTGCAGGAAGGGCGTGCTGACTGCGGGAAGGGCGTGCTGACTGTGGTCTGACTGCAGGAAGGACGTGCTGATTGTGGTCTGACTGCAGGAAGGGCGTGCTGACTGCGGGAAGGGCGTGCTGACTGCGGGAAGGGCGTGCTGACTGCGGGAAGGGCGTTCTGAATGCGGGGAGGGCGTTCTGAATGCGGGAAGGGCGTTCTGACTGCGGGAAGGGCGTGCTGACTGCGGTCTGACTGCAGGAAGGGCGTGCTGACTGCGGTCTGACTGCAGGAAGGGCGTGCTGACTGCGGTCTGACTGCAGGAAGGGCGTGCTGACTGCGGTCTGACTGCAGGAAGGGCGTGCTGACTGCGATCTGACTGCGGGAAGGGCGTGCTGACTGCGGGAAGGGCGTGCTGACTACGGGAAGGGCGTGCTGACTGCGGGAAGGGCGTGCTGACTGCGGGAAGGGCGTGCTGACTGCGGGAAGGGCTTGCGGACTGCGGGAAGGGCCTGCTGACTGCGGGAAGGGCCTGCGGACTGCGGGAGGGTCTTGCGGACTGCGGGAGGGTCTTGCGGACTGCGGGAGGGTCTTGCGGACTGCGGGAGGGTCTTGCGGACTGCGGGAAGGGCGCGCTGACTGCGGGAAGGGCGCGCTGACTGCGGGAAGGGCGTGCTGACTGCGGTCTGACTGCAGGAAGGGCGTGCTGACTGCGGGAAGGGCGTGCTGACTGCGTGCTGACTGCGGGAAGGGCCTGTAGACTGCGGGAAGGGCCTGCTGACTGTGGGAAGGGCCTGCTGACTGTGGGAAGGGCCTGCTGACTGTGGGAAGGGCCCACTGACTGTGGGAAGGGCCTGCTAACTGCGGGAAAGGCGTGCTGAGTGCGTGCTGACTGCGGGAAGGGCCTGCTGACTGCGGGAGGGGCCTGCTGACTGCGGGAGGGGCCTGCTGACTGCGGGAGGGGCCTGCTGACTGCGGGAGGGGCCTGCTGACTGCGGGAGGGGCCTGCCGACTGCGGGAGGGGCCTGACGACTGCGGGAAGGGCGTGCCGACTGCGGGAAGGGCGTGCCGACTGCGGGAAGGGCGTGCCGACTGCGGGAAGGGCGTGCCGACTGCGGGAAGAGCGTGCCGACTGCGGGAAGGGCGCGCTGACTGCGTGCTGACTGCGGGAAGGGCGTGCTGACTGCGGGAAGGGCGTGCTGACTGCGGGAAGGGCGTGCTGACTGCGGGAAGGGCGTGCTGACTGCAGGAAGGACGTGCTGATTGTGGTCTGACTGCAGGAAGGGCGTGCTGACTGCGGGAAGGGCGTGCTGACTGCGGTCTGACTGCGGGAAGGGCGTGCTGACTGCGGGAAGGGCGTGCTGACTGCAGGAAGGGCGCGCTGACTGCGGGAAGGGCGCGCTGACTGCGGGAAGGGCGTGCTGACTGCGGTCTGACTGTGGGAAGGGCGTGCTGACTGCGGGAAGGGCGTGCTGACTGTGGTCTGACTGCAGGAAGGACGTGCTGATTGTGGTCCGACTGCAGGAAGGACGTGCTGATTGTGGTCTGACTGCAGGAAGGGCGTGCTGACTGCGGGAAGGGCGGTCTGACTGCGGGAAGGGCGTGCTGACTGCGGTCTGACTGCGGGAAGGGCGTGCTGACTGCGGTCTGACTGCGGGAAGGGCGTGCTGACTGCGGTCTGACTGCGGAAAGGGCGTGCTGACTGCTTTCTGACTGCGGGAAGGGCGTGCTGACTGCGGGAAGGGTTTGCGGACTGTGGTCTGACTGCAGGAAGGGCGTGCTGACTGCGGGAAGAGCGTGCTGACTGTGGTCTGACTGCGGGAAGGGCGTGCTGACTGCGGGAAGGGCGTGCTGACTGCGGGAAGGGCGTGCTGACTGCGGGAAGGGCGTGCTGACTACGGGAAGGGCGTGCTGACTGCGGGAAGGTCGTGCTGACTGCGGGAAGGGCTTGCGGACTGCGGGAAGGGCCTGCGGACTGCGGGAGGGTCTTGCGGACTGCGGGAGGGTCTTGCGGACTGCGGGAGGGTCTTGCGGACTGCGGGAGGGTCTTGCGGACTGTGGGAAGGGCGCGCTCACTGCGGGAAGGGCGCGCTGACTGCGGGAAGGGCGTGCTGACTGCGGTCTGACTGCAGGAAGGGCGTGCTGACTGCGGGAAGGGCGTGCTGACTGTGGTCTGACTGCAGGAAGGACGTGCTGATTGTAGTCTGACTGCAGGAAGGGCGTGCTGACTGCGGGAAGGGCGTGCTGACTGCGGGAAGGGCGTGCTGACTGCGGGAAGGGCGTTCTGAATGCGGGGAGGGCGTTCTGAATGCTGGAAGGGCGTTCTGACTGCGGGAAGGGCGTGCTGACTGCGGTCTGACTGCAGGAAGGGCGTGCTGACTGCGGTCTGACTGCAGGAAGGGCGTGCTGACTGCGGTCTGACTGCAGGAAGGGCGTGCTGACTGCGGTCTGACTGCAGGAAGGGCGTGCTGACTGCGATCTGACTGCGGGAAGGGCGTGCTGACTGCGGGAAGGGCGTGCTGACTGCGGGAAGGGCGTGCTGACTGCGGGAAGGGCGTGCTGACTGCGGTCTGACTGCGGGAAGGGCGTGCTGACTGCGGTCTGACTGCGGGAAGGGCGTGCTGACTGCGGGAAGGGCGTGCTGACTGCGGTCTGACTGCGGGAAGGGCGGTCTGACTGCGGGAAGGGCGTGCTGACTGCGGGAAGGGCGTGCTGACTGCGGGAAGAGCGCGCTGACTGCGGGAAGAGCGCGCTGACTGCGGGAAGAGCGCGCTGACTGCGGGAAGAGCGCGCTGACTGCGGGAAGAGCGCGCTGACTGCGGGAAGGGCCTGCTGACTGCGGGAAGGGCCTGCTGACTGCGGGAAGGGCGCGCTGACTGCGGGAAGGGCGCGCTGACTGCGGGAAGGGCGCGCTGACTGCGGGAAGGGCGCGCTGACTGCGGGAAGGGCGCGCTGACTGCGGGAAGGGCGTGCTGACTGCGTGCTGACTGCGGGAAGGGCCTGTAGACTGCGGGAAGGGCCTGCTGACTGTGGGAAGGGCCTGCTGACTGTGGGAAGGGCCCACTGACTGTGGGAAGGGCCTGCTAACTGCGGGAAAGGCGTGCTGACTGCGGGAAGGGCCTGCTGACTGCGGGAGGGGCCTGCTGACTGCGGGAGGGGCCTGCTGACTGCGGGAGGGGCCTGCTGACTGCGGGAGGGGCCTGCCGACTGCGGGAAGGGCGTGCCGACTGCGGGAAGGGCGTGCTGACTGCGGGAAGGGCGTGCTGACTGCGGGAAGGGCGTGCTGACTGCGGGAAGAGCGTGCTGACTGCGGGAAGGGCGCGCTGACTGCGTGCTGACTGCGGGAAGGGCGTGCTGACTGCGGGAAGGGCGTGCTGACTGCGGGAAGGGCGTGCTGACTGCGGGAAGGGCGTGCTGACTGCAGGAAGGACGTGCTGATTGTGGTCTGACTGCAGGAAGGGCGTGCTGACTGCGGGAAGGGCGTGCTGACTGCGGTCTGACTGCGGGAAGGGCGTGCTGACTGCGAGAAGCGCGTGCTGACTGCGGGAAGGGCGGTCTGACTGTGGGAATTGCATGCTGACTGCGGTCTGACTGCGGGAAGGGCGTGCTGACTGCGGTCTGACTGCGGGAAGGGCGTGCTGACTGCGGTCTGACTGCGGGAAGGGCGTGCTGACTGCGGTCTGACTGCGGGAAGGGCGTGCTGACTGCGGTCTGACTGCGGGAAGGGCGTGCTGACTGCTTTCTGACTGCGGGAAGGGCGTGCTGACTGCGGGAAGGGCGTGCTGACTGCGGGAAGGGCTTGCGGACTGCGGGAAGGGCCTGCGGACTGCGGGAAGGGCTTGCGGACTGCGGGAGGGTCTTGCGGACTGCGGGAGGGTCTTGCGGACTGCGGGAGGGTCTTGCGGACTGCGGGAGGGTCTTGCGGACTGCGGGAGGGTCTTGCGGACTGCGGGAAGGGCGCGCTGACTGCAGGAAGGGCGCGCTGACTGCGGGAAGGGCACGCTGACTGCGGGAAGGGCGTGCTGACTGCGGTCTGACTGTGGGAAGGGCGTGCTGACTGCGGGAAGGGCGTGCTGACTGTGGTCTGACTGCAGGAAGGACGTGCTGATTGTGGTCCGACTGCAGGAAGGACGTGCTGATTGTGGTCTGACTGCAGGAAGGGCGTGCTGACTGCGGGAAGGGCGGTCTGACTGCGGGAAGGGCGTGCTGACTGCGGTCTGACTGCGGGAAGGGCGTGCTGACTGCGGTCTGACTGTGGGAAGGGCGTGCTGACTGCGGTCTGACTGCGGGAAGGGCGTGCTGACTGCGGGAAGGGTTTGCGGACTGTGGTCTGACTGCAGGAAGGGCGTGCTGACTGCGGGAAGAGCGTGCTGACTGTGGTCTGACTGCGGGAAGGGCGTGCTGACTGCGGGAAGGGCGTGCTGACTGCGGGAAGGGCGTGCTGACTGCGGGAAGGGCGTGCTGACTACGGGAAGGGCGTGCTGACTGCGGGAAGGGCTTGCGGACTGCGGGAAGGGCTTGCGGACTGCGGGAAGGGCCTGCTGACTGCGGGAAGGGCCTGCGGACTGCGGGAGGGTCTTGCGGACTGCGGGAGGGTCTTGCGGACTGCGGGAGGGTCTTGCGGACTGCGGGAGGGTCTTGCGGACTGCGGGAAGGGCGCGCTGACTGCGGGAAGGGCGCGCTGACTGCGGGAAGGGCGCGCTGACTGCGGGAAGGGCGTGCTGACTGCGGTCTGACTGCAGGAAGGGCGTGCTGACTGCGGGAAGGGCGTGCTGACTGTGGTCTGACTGCAGGAAGGACGTGCTGATTGTGGTCTGACTGCAGGAAGGGCGTGCTGACTGCGGGAAGGGCGTGCTGACTGCGGGAAGGGCGTGCTGACTGCGGGAAGGGCGTGCTGACTGCGGGAAGGGCGTTCTGAATGCGGGAAGGGCGTTCTGAATGCGGGAAGGGCGTTCTGACTGCGGGAAGGGCGTGCTGACTGCTGTCTGACTGCAGGAAGGGCGTGCTGACTGCGGTCTGACTGCAGGAAGGGCGTGCTGACTGCGGTCTGACTGCGGGAAAGGCGTGCTGACTGCGGGAAGGGCGTGCTGACAGTGGTCTGACTGCAGGAAGGGCGTGCTGACTGCGGGAAGAGCGTGCTGACTGTGGTCTGACTGCAGGAAGGGCGTGCTGACTGCGGGAAGGGCGTGCTGACTGCGGGAAGGGCGTGCTGACTGCGGGAAGGGCGTGCTGACTGCGGGAAGGGCGTGCTGACTGCGGGAAGAGCGTGCTGACTGTGGTCTGACTGCAGGAAGGACGTGCTGACTGCGTGCTGACTACTGGAAGGGCGTGCTGACTGCGGGAAGGGCGTGCTGACTGCGGGAAGGGCGTGCTGACTCTGGGGTGCCTGCGGGAAGGGCGTGCTGACTGCGGGAAGGGCGTGCTGACTGCGGGAAGGGCGTGCTGACTGCGGGAAGGGCGTGCTGACTGCGGGCTGACTGCGGGAAGGGCGTGCTGACTGCGTGCTGACTGCGGGAAGGGCGTGCTGTCTGCAGCAAGGGCGTGCTGTCTGCAGTAACGGCGTGCTGTCTGCAGTAACGGCGTGCTGACTGCGGGAAGGGCGTGCTGACTGCGGGAAGGGCGTGCTAACTGCGGGAAGGGCGTGCTGACTTCGGGCTGACTGCGGGAAGGGCGTGCTGACTGCGGGAAGGGCATGCTGACTGCGGGAAGGACCTGCGGACTGCGGGAAGGGCCTGCGGACTGCGGGAAGGGCTTGCGGACTACGGGAAGGGCTTGCGGACTGCGGGAAGGGAGTGCTGACTGCGGTCTGACTGCGGGAAGGGCCTGCTGACTGCGGGAAGGGCGTGCTGCCTGTGGTCTGACTGCAGGAAGGGCGTGCTGACTGCGGGAAGAGCGTGCTGACTGTGGTCTGACTGCGGGATGGGTGTGCTGACTGCGGGAAGGGCGTGCTGACTGCGGGAAGGGCGTGCTGACTACAGGAAGGGCGTGCTGACTGCGGGAAGGGCGTGCTGACTGCGGGAAGGGCTTGCGGACTGCGGGAAGGGCTTGCGGACTGCGGGAAGGGCTTGCGGACTGCGGGAAGGGCTTGCGGACTGCGGGAAGGGCCTGCGGAATGCGGGAAGGGCCTGCGGACTGCGGGAAGGGCCTGCGGACTGCGGGAAGGGCCTGCGGACTGCGGGAAGGGCCTGCGGACTGCGGGAAGGGCGTGCTGACTGCGGGACGAGCGCGCTGACTGCGGGACGAGCGCGCTGACTGCGGGAAGGTCGCGCTGACTGCGGGACGAGCGCGCTGACTGCGGGAAGGGCCTGCTGACTGCGGGAAGGGCTTGCGGCCTGCGGGAAGGGCGTGCTGATTGCGGGAAGGGCGTGCTGATTGCGGGAAGGGCTTGCGGACTGCGGGAAGGGCTTGCGGACTGCGGGAAGGGCTTGCGGACTGCGGGAAGGGCTTGCGGACTGCGGGAAGGGCTTGCGGACTGCGGGAAGGGCCTGCGGACTGCGGGAAGGGCCTGCGGACTGCGGGAAGGGCCTGCGGACTGCGGGAAGAGCGCGCTGACTGCGGGAAGAGCGCGCTGACTGCGGGAAGAGCGCGCTGACTGCGGGAAGAGCGCGCTGACTGCGGGAAGAGCGCGCTGACTGCGGGAAGGGCCTGCTGACTGCGGGAAGGGCCTGCTGACTGCGGGAAGGGCCTGCTGACTGCGTGCTGACTGCGGGAAGGGCCTGCTGACTGCGGGAAGGGCCTGCTGACTGCGGGAAGGGCCTGCTGACTGCGGGAAGGGCCTGCTGACTGCGGGAAGGGCGTGCTGACTGCGTGCTGACTGGGAAGGACCTGCTGACTGTGGGAAGGGCGTGCTGACTGCGGGAAGAGCCTGCTGACTGCGGGAAGGGCGTGCTGACTGCGGGAAGGGCGTGCTGACTGCGGGAAGGGCGTGCTGACTGCGGGAAGGGCGTGCTGACTGCGGGAAGGGCGTGCTGACTGCGGGAAGGGCGTGCTGACTGCGGGAAGCGCGTGCTGACTGCGTACTGACTGCGGGAAGGGCCTGCTGACTGCGGGAAGGGCCTGCTGACTGCGGGAAGGGCGTGCTGACTGCGGGAAGGGCGTGCTGACTGCGGGAAGGGCCTGCTGACTGCGGGAAGGGCGCGCTGACTGCGTTCTGACTGCGGGAAGGGCGTGCTGACTGCGGTAAGGGCGTGCTGACTGCGGGAAGGGCGTGCTGACTGCGGGAAGGGCGTGCTGGCTGCGGGAAGGACGTGCTGATTGTTATCTGACTGCAGAAAGGGCGTGCTGACTACGGGAAGGGCGTGCTGACTACGGGAAGGGCGTGCTGACTGCGGGAAGGGCGTGCTGACTGCGGTCTGACTGCGGGAAGGGCGTGCTGACTGCGGTCTGACTGCGGGAAGGGCGTGCTGACTGCGGGAAGGGCGTGCTGACTGCGGGAAGGGCGTGCTGACTGCGGGAAGGGCGTGCTGACTGCGGGAAGGGCGTGCTGACTGCGGGAAGGGTGGTCTGACAGCGGGAAGGGCGTGCTGACTGCGGTCTGACTGCGGGAAGGGCGTGCTGACTGCGGTCTGACTGCGGGAAGGGCGTGCTGACTGCGGTCTGACTGCGGGAAGGGCGTGCTGACTGCGGTCTGACTGCGGGAAGGGCGTGCTGACTGCTTTCTGACTGCGGGAAGGGCGTGCTGACTGCGGGAAGGGCGTGCTGACTGCGGGAAGGGCGTGCTGACTGCGGGAAGGGCGTGCGGACTGTGGTCTGACTGCAGGAAGGGCGTGCTGACTGCGGGAAGAGCGTGCTGACTGTGGTCTGACTGCGGGAAGGGCGTGCTGACTGCGGGAAGGGCGTGCTGACTGCGGGAGGGGCGTGCTGACTGCGGGAAGGTCGTGCTGACTGCGGGAAGGTCGTGCTGACTGCGGGAAGGTCGTGCTGACTGCGGGAAGGGCTTGCGGACTGCGGGAAGGGCTTGCGGACTGCGGGAAGGGCTTGCGGACTGCGGGAATGGCCTGCGGACTGCGGGAATGGCCTGCGGACTGCGGGAATGGCCTGCGGACTGCGGGAGGGTCTTGCGGACTGCGGGAGGGTCTTGCGGACTGCGGGAGGGTCTTGCGGACTGCGGGAGGGTCTTGCGGACTGCGGGAAGGGCGCGCTGACTGCGGGAAGGGCGCGCTGACTGCGGGAAGGGCGCGCTGACTGCGGTCTGACTGCGGGAAGGGCGTGCTGACTGCGGGAAGGGCGTGCTGACTGCGGGAAGGGCGTGCTGACTGTGGTCTGACTGCAGGAAGGACGTGCTGATTGTGGTCTGACTGCAGGAAGGGCGTGCTGACTGCGGGAAAGGCGTGCTGACTGCGGGAAAGGGCGTGCTGACTGCGGGGAGGGCGTTCTGAATGCGGGGAGGGCGTTCTGACTGCGGGAAGGGCGTGCTGACTGCTGTCTGACTGCAGGAAGGGCGTGCTGACTGCGGTCTGACTGCAGGAAGGGCGTGCTGACTGCGATCTGACTGCGGGAAGGGCGTGCTGACTGCGGGAAGGGCGTGCTGACTGCGGGAAGGGCGTGCTGACTGCGGTCTGACTGCGGGAAGGGCGTGCTGACTGCGGGAAGGGCGTGCTGACTGCGGGAAGGGCGTGCTGACTGCGGTCTGACTGCGTGGAGGGCGGTCTGACTGCGGGAAGGGCGGTCTGACTGTGGTCTGACTGCAGGAAGGGCGTACTGACTGCGTGCTGACTGGGAAGGACCTGCTGACTGCGGGAAGGGCGTGCTGACTGCGGGAAGAGCCTGCTGACTGCGGGAAGGGCGTGCTGACTGCGGGAAGGGCGTGCTGACTGCGGGAAGGGCGTGCTGACTGCGGGAAGGGCGTGCTGACTGCGGGAAGGGCGTGCTGACTGCGGGAAGGGCGTGCTGACTGCGGGAAGGGCCTGCTGACTGCGGGAAGAGCGCGCTGACTGCGGGAAGAGCGCGCTGACTGCGGGAAGAGCGCGCTGACTGCGGGAAGAGCGCGCTGACTGCGGGAAGAGCGCGCTGACTGCGGGAAGAGCGCGCTGACTGCGGGAAGAGCGCGCTGACTGCGGGAAGAGCGCGCTGACTGCGGGAAGAGCGCGCTGACTGCGGGAAGGGCGCGCTGACTGCGGGAAGGGCCTGCTGACTGCGGGAAGGGCCTGCTGACTGCGGGAAGGGCCTGATAACTGCGGGAAAGGCGTGCTGACTGCGTGCTGACTGCGGGAAGGGCCTGCTGACTGCGGGAAGGGCCTGCTGACTGCGGGAAGGGCGTGCTGACTGCGTGCTGACTGGGAAGGACCTGCTGACTGCGGGAAGGGCGTGCTGACTGCGGGAAGAGCCTGCTGACTGCGGGAAGGGCGTGCTGACTGCGGGAAGGGCGTGCTGACTGCGGGAAGGGCGTGCTGACTGCGGGAAGGGCGTGCTGACTGCGGGAAGGGCGTGCTGACTGCGTACTGACTGCGGGAAGGGCCTGCTGACTGCGTGAAGGGCCTGCTGACTGCGGGAAGGGCGTGCTGACTGCGGGAAGGGCGTGCTGACTGCGGGAAGGGCGTGCTGACTGCGGGAAGGGCCTGCTGACTGCGGGAAGGGCGCGCTGACTGCGTTCTGACTGCGGGAAGGGCGTGCTGACTGCGGGAAGGGCGTGCTGACTGCGGGAAGGGCGTGCTGACTGCGGGAAGGGCGTGCTGACTGCGGGAAGGGCGTGCTGACTGCGGGAAGGGCGTGCTGGCTGCGGGAAGGACGTGCTGATTGTTATCTGACTGCAGAAAGGGCGTGCTGACTACGGGAAGGGCGTGCTGACTGCGGGAAGGGCGTGCTGACTGCGGGAAGGGCGTGCTGACTGCGGGAAGGGCGTGCTGACTGCGGGAAGGGCGTGCTGACTGCGGGAAGGGCGTGCTGACTGCGGTCTAACTGCAGGAAGGGCGTGCTGACTGCGGGAAGGGCGTGCTGACTGCGGGAAGGGCGTGCTGACTGCGGGAAGGGCGTGCTGACTGCGTGAAGGGTGGTCTGACAGCGGGAAGGGCGTGCTGACTGCGGTCTGACTGCGGGAAGGGCGTGCTGACTGCGGTCTGACTGCGGGAAGGGCGTGCTGACTGCGGTCTGACTGCGGGAAGGGCGTGCTGACTGCGGTCTGACTGCGGGAAGGGCGTGCTGACTGCGGTCTGACTGCGGGAAGGGCGTGCTGACTGCGGTCTGACTGCGGGAAGGGCGTGCTGACTGCTTTCTGACTGCGGGAAGGGCGTGCTGACTGCGGGAAGGGCGTGCTGACTGCGGGAAGGGCGTGCTGACTGCGGGAAGGGCGTGCGGACTGTGGTCTGACTGCAGGAAGGGCGTGCTGACTGCGGGAAGAGCGTGCTGACTGTGGTCTGACTGCGGGAAGGGCGTGCTGACTGCGGGAGGGGCGTGCTGACTGCGGGAAGGTCGTGCTGACTGCGGGAAGGTCGTGCTGACTGCGGGAAGGTCGTGCTGACTGCGGGAAGGGCTTGCGGACTGCGGGAAGGGCTTGCGGACTGCGGGAAGGGCTTGCGGACTGCGGGAAGGGCTTGCGGACTGCGGGAAGGGCTTGCGGACTGCGGGAAGGGCTTGCGGACTGCGGGAATGGCCTGCGGACTGCGGGAATGGCCTGCGGACTGCGGGAAGGGCCTGCGGACTGCGGGAAGGGCCTGCGGACTGCGGGAAGGGCCTGCGGACTGCGGGGCGGTCTTGCGGACTGCGGGGCGGTCTTGCGGACTGCGGGAGGGTCTTGCGGACTGCGGGAGGGTCTTGCGGACTGCGGGAAGGGCGCGCTGACTGCGGGAAGGGCGCGCTGACTGCGGGAAGGGCGCGCTGACTGCGGGAAGGGCGCGCTGACTGCGGTCTGACTGCGGGAAGGGCGTGCTGACTGCGGGAAGGGCGTGCTGACTGCGGGAAGGGCGTGCTGACTGTGGTCTGACTGCAGGAAGGACGTGCTGATTGTGGTCTGACTGCGGGAAAGGCGTGCTGACTGCGGGAAGGGCGTTCTGAATGCGGGGAGGGCGTTCTGACTGCGGGAAGGGCGTGCTGACTGCTGTCTGACTGCAGGAAGGGCGTGCTGACTGCGGTCTGACTGCAGGAAGGGCGTGCTGACTGCGATCTGACTGCGGGAAGGGCGTGCTGACTGCGGGAAGGGCGTGCTGACTGCGTGAAGGGCATGCTGACTGCGGTCTGACTGTGGGAAGGGCGTGCTGACTGCGGGAAGGGCGTGCTGACTGCGGGAAGGGCGTGCTGACTGCGGTCTGACTGCGTGGAGGGCGGTCTGACTGCGGGAAGGGCGGTCTGACTGTGGTCTGACTGCAGGAAGGGCGTACTGACTGCGTGCTGACTGCGGGAAGGGCGTGCTGACTGCGGGAAGGCCCTGCTGACTGCGGGAAGGGCGTGCTGACTCTGGTCTGACTGCAGGAAGCGCGTGCTGACTGCGGGAAGAGCGTGCTGACTGTGGTCTGACTGCGGGAAGGGCGTGCTGACTGCGGGAAGGGCGTGCTGACTGCGGGAAGGGCGTGCTGACTGCGGGAAGGGCGTGCTGACTGCGGGAAGGTCGTGCTGACTGCGGGAAGGTCGTGCTGACTGCGGGGAGGGCGTGCTGACTGCGGGGAGGGCGTGCTGACTGCGGGGAGGGCGTGCTGACTGCGGGGAGGGCGTGCTGACTGCGGGGAGGGCCTGCTGACTGCGGGGAGGGCCTGCTGACTGCGTGCTGACTGCGGGAAGGGCCTGCTGACTGCGTGCTGACTGCGGGAAGGGCCTGCTGACTGCGGGAAGGGCCTGCTGACTGCGGGAAGGGCCTGCTGACTGCGGGAAGGGCCTGCTGACTGCGGGAAGGGCCTGCTGACTGCGGGAAGGGCCTGCTGACTGCGGGAAGGGCCTGCTGACTGCGGGAAGGGCCTGCTGACTGCGGGCTGACTGCGGGAAGGGCCTGCTGACTGCGGGCTGACTGCGGGAAGGGCCTGCTGACTGCGGGCTGACTGCGGGAAGGGCCTGCTGACTGCGGGCTGAGTGCGGGAAGGACGTGCTGACTGCGGGCTGACTGCGGGAAGGACGTGCTGACTGCGGGAAGGACGTGCTGACTGCGGGAAGGGCGTGCTGACTGCGGGAAGGGCGTGCTGACTGCGGGAAGGGCGTGCTGACTGCGGGAAGGACGTGCTGACTGCGGGAAGGACGTGCTGACTGCGGGAATGGCCTGCTGACTGCGGGAAGGGCCTGCTGACTGCGGGAAGGGCGTGCTGACTGCGTGATGACTGCGGGAAGGGCCTGCTGATTGTGGGAAGGGCGTGCTGACTGTGGTCTGACTGCAGGAAGGGCGTGCTGACTGCGGGAAGAGCGTGCTGACTGTGGTCTGACTGCAGGAAGGGCGTGCTGACTGCGGTCTGACTGCGGGAAGGGCGTGCTGACTGCGGGAAGGGCGTGCTGACTGCGTGATGACCGCGGGAAGGGTGTGCTGACTGTGGTCTGACTGCGGAAAGGGCGTGCTGACTGCGGGAAGGGCGTGCGGACTGCGGGAAGGGCATGCTAACTGCGGGAAGGGCGTGCTGACTGCGGGAAGGGCGTGCTGACTGCGGGAAGGGCGTGCTGACTGCGGGAAGGGCGTGCTGACTGCGGGAAGGGCGTGCTGACTGCGGTCTAACTGCAGGAAGGGCGTGCTGACTGCGGGAAGGGCGTGCTGACTGCGGGAAGGGCGTGCTGACTGCGGGAAGGGCGTGCTGACTGCGTGAAGGGTGGTCTGACAGCGGGAAGGGCGTGCTGACTGCGGTCTGACTGCGGGAAGGGCGTGCTGACTGCGGTCTGACTGCGGGAAGGGCGTGCTGACTGCGGTCTGACTGCGGGAAGGGCGTGCTGACTGCGGTCTGACTGCGGGAAGGGCGTGCTGACTGCGGTCTGACTGCGGGAAGGGCGTGCTGACTGCTTTCTGACTGCGGGAAGGGCGTGCTGACTGCGGGAAGGGCGTGCTGACTGCGGGAAGGGCGTGCTGACTGCGGGAAGGGCGTGCGGACTGTGGTCTGACTGCAGGAAGGGCGTGCTGACTGCGGGAAGAGCGTGCTGACTGTGGTCTGACTGCGGGAAGGGCGTGCTGACTGCGGGAGGGGCGTGCTGACTGCGGGAAGGTCGTGCTGACTGCGGGAAGGTCGTGCTGACTGCGGGAAGGGCTTGCGGACTGCGGGAAGGGCTTGCGGACTGCGGGAAGGGCTTGCGGACTGCGGGAATGGCCTGCGGACTGCGGGAATGGCCTGCGGACTGCGGGAATGGCCTGCGGACTGCGGGATGGGCCTGCGGACTGCGGGAAGGGCCTGCGGACTGCGGGGCGGTCTTGCGGACTGCGGGGCGGTCTTGCGGACTGCGGGGCGGTCTTGCGGACTGCGGGAGGGTCTTGCGGACTGCGGGAAGGGCGCGCTGACTGCGGGAAGGGCGCGCTGACTGCGGGAAGGGCGCGCTGACTGCGGTCTGACTGCGGGAAGGGCGTGCTGACTGCGGGAAGGGCGTGCTGACTGTGGTCTGACTGCAGGAAGGACGTGCTGATTGTGGTCTGACTGCAGGAAGGGCGTGCTGACTGCGGGAAAGGCGTGCTGACTGCGGGAAGGGCGTGCTGACTGCGGGGAGGGCGTTCTGAATGCGGGGAGGGCGTTCTGACTGCGGGAAGGGCGTGCTGACTGCTGTCTGACTGCAGGAAGGGCGTGCTGACTGCGGTCTGACTGCAGGAAGGGCGTGCTGACTGCGATCTGACTGCGGGAAGGGCGTGCTGACTGCGGGAAGGGCGTGCTGACTGCGGGAAGGGCATGCTGACTGCGGTCTGACTGTGGGAAGGGCGTGCTGACTGCGGGAAGGGCGTGCTGACTGCGGGAAGGGCGTGCTGACTGCGGGAAGGGCGTGCTGACTGCGGTCTGACTGCGTGGAGGGCGGTCTGACTGCGGGAAGGGCGGTCTGACTGTGGTCTGACTGCAGGAAGGGCGTACTGACTGCGTGCTGACTGCGGGAAGGGCGTGCTGACTGCGGGAAGGCCCGGCTGACTGCGGGAAGGGCGTGCTGACTCTGGTCTGACTGCAGGAAGCGCGTGCTGACTGCGGGAAGAGCGTGCTGACTGTGGTCTGACTGCAGGAAGGGCGTGCTGACTGCGGGAAGGGCGTGCTGACTGCGGGAAGGGCGTGCTGACTGCGGGAAGGGCGTGCTGACTGCGGGAAGGGCGTGCTGACTGCGGGAAGGGCGTGCTGACTGCGGGAAGGTCGTGCTGACTGCGGGGAGGGCGTGCTGACTGCGGGGAGGGCGTGCTGACTGCGGGGAGGGCCTGCTGACTGCGGGGAGGGCCTGCTGACTGCGGGGAGGGCCTGCTGACTGCGGGGAGGGCCTGCTGACTGCGTGCTGACTGCGGGAAGGGCCTGCTGACTGCGTGCTGACTGCGGGAAGGGCCTGCTGACTGCGGGAAG
The DNA here is from genome assembly GCF_017639515.1 of Carcharodon carcharias. Lineage (NCBI taxonomy): Eukaryota > Metazoa > Chordata > Chondrichthyes > Lamniformes > Lamnidae > Carcharodon > Carcharodon carcharias. The sequence continues at coordinate 120,305,767 of NC_054478.1, read as the reverse complement.
GGCCTGCTGACTGCGGGAAGGGCCTGCTGACTGCGGGAAGGGCCTGCTGACTGCGGGAAGGGCCTGCTGACTGCGGGAAGGGCCTGCTGACTGCGGGAAGGGCCTGCTGACTGCGGGAAGGGCCTGCTGACTGCGGGCTGACTGCGGGAAGGGCCTGCTGACTGCGGGCTGACTGCGGGAAGGGCCTGCTGACTGCGGGCTGACTGCGGGAAGGGCCTGCTGACTGCGGGCTGAGTGCGGGAAGGACGTGCTGACTGCGGGCTGACTGCGGGAAGGACGTGCTGACTGCGGGAAGGACGTGCTGACTGCGGGAAGGGCGTGCTGACTGCGGGAAGGGCGTGCTGACTGCGGGAAGGGCGTGCTGACTGCGGGAAGGGCGTGCTGACTGCGGGAAGGACGTGCTGACTGCGGGAAGGACGTGCTGACTGCGGGAATGGCCTGCTGACTGCGGGAAGGGCCTGCTGACTGCGTGATGACTGCGGGAAGGGCCTGCTGATTGTGGGAAGGGCGTGCTGACTGTGGTCTGACTGCAGGAAGGGCGTGCTGACTGCGGGAAGAGCGTGCTGACTGTGGTCTGACTGCAGGAAGGGCGTGCTGACTGCGGTCTGACTGCGGGAAGGGCGTGCTGACTGCGGGAAGGGCGTGCTGACTGCGGGAAGGGCGTACTGACTGCGGGAAGGGCGTGCTGACTGCCGGAAGGGCGTGCTGACTGCGGGAAGGGCGTGCTGACTGCCGGAAGGGCGTGCTGACTGCGGGAAGGGCGTGCTGACTGCCGGAAGGGCGTGCTGACTGCCGGAAGGGCGTGCTGACTGCCGGAAGGGCGTGCTGACTGCCGGAAGGGCGTGCTGACTGTGGGAAGGGCGTGCTAACTGTGGTCTGACTGCGGGAAGGGCGTGCTGACTGTGGTCTGACTGCGGGAAGGGCGTGCTGACTGTGGTCTGACTGCGGGAAGGGCGTGCTGACTGTGGTCTGACTGCGGGAAGGGCGTGCTGACTGTGGTCTGACTGCGGGAAGGGCGTGCTGACTGTGGTCTGACTGCGGGAAGGGCGTGCTGACTGCGGGAATGGCCTGCTGACTGCGGGAAGGGCCTGCTGACTGCGGGAAGGGCCTGCTGACTGCGGGAAGGGCCTGCCGACTGCGGGAAGGGCCTGCCGACTGCGGGAAGGGCCTGCCGACTGCGGGAAGGGCCTGCCGACTGCGGGAAGGGCCTGCCGACTGCGGGAAGGGCCTGCCGACTGCGGGAAGGGCCTGCCGACTGCGGGAAGGGCCTGCCGACTGCGGGAAGGGCCTGCCGACTGCGGGAAGGGCGTGCCGACTGCGGGAAGGGCCTGCCGACTGCGGGAAGGGCCTGCCGACTGCGGGAAGGGCGTGCTGACTGCGGTCTGACTGCGGGAAGGGCTTGCTGACTGCGGGAAGGGCGTGCTGGCTGCGAGAAGGGCGTGCTGACCGTGGTCTGACTGCGGGAAGGGCGTGCTGACTGCGGGAAGGGCGTGCTGACTGCGGGAAGGGCGTGCTGACTGTGGTCTGACTGCGGGAAGGGCCTTCTGACTGCAGGAAGCGCGTGTTGACTGTGGTCTGACTGCGGGAAGGGCGTGCTGACTGTGGTCTGACTGCAGGAGGGGCGTGCTGACTGCAGGAAGGGCGTGCTGACTGCAGGAAGGGCGTGCTGACTGCGGGAAGGGCGTGCTGACTGTGGTCTGACTGCAGGAAGGGCGTGCTGACTGCGGGAAGGGCGTGCGGACTGCGGGAAGGGCGTGCTGACTGCGTGATGACCGCGGGAAGGGTGTGCTGACTGTGGTCTGACTGCGGAAAGGGCGTGCTGACTGCGGGAAGGGCGTGCGGACTGCGGGAAGGGCATGCTAACTGCGGGAAGGGCGTGCTGACTGCGGGAAGGGCGTGCTGACTACGGGAAGGGCCTGCTGACTGCGGGAAGGCCCTGCTGACTGCGGGAAGGCCCTGCTGACTGCGGGAAGGGCCTGCTGACTGCGGGAAGGGCGTGCTGACTCTGGTCTGACTGCAGGAAGCGCGTGCTGACTGCGGGAAGAGCGTGCTGACTGTGGTCTGACTGCAGGAAGGGCGTGCTGACTGCGGGAAGGGCGTGCTGACTGCGGGAAGGGCGTGCTGACTGCGGGAAGGGCGTGCTGACTGCGGGAAGGGCGTGCTGACTGCGGGAAGGGCGTGCTGACTGCGGGAAGGGTGGTCTGACAGCGGGAAGGGCGTGCTGACTGCGGTCTGACTGCGGGAAGGGCGTGCTGACTGCGGTCTGACTGCGGGAAGGGCGTGCTGACTGCGGTCTGACTGCGGGAAGGGCGTGCTGACTGCGGTCTGACTGCGGGAAGGGCGTGCTGACTGCGGTCTGACTGCGGGAAGGGCGTGCTGACTGCGGTCTGACTGCGGGAAGGGCGTGCTGACTGCTTTCTGACTGCGGGAAGGGCGTGCTGACTGCGGGAAGGGCGTGCTGACTGCGGGAAGGGCGTGCTGACTGCGGGAAGGGCGTGCGGACTGTGGTCTGACTGCAGGAAGGGCGTGCTGACTGCGGGAAGAGCGTGCTGACTGTGGTCTGACTGCGGGAAGGGCGTGCTGACTGCGGGAGGGGCGTGCTGACTGCGGGAAGGTCGTGCTGACTGCGGGAAGGTCGTGCTGACTGCGGGAAGGTCGTGCTGACTGCGGGAAGGGCTTGCGGACTGCGGGAAGGGCTTGCGGACTGCGGGAAGGGCTTGCGGACTGCGGGAATGGCCTGCGGACTGCGGGAATGGCCTGCGGACTGCGGGAATGGCCTGCGGACTGCGGGAAGGGCCTGCGGACTGCGGGAAGGGCCTGCGGACTGCGGGGCGGTCTTGCGGACTGCGGGGCGGTCTTGCGGACTGCGGGAGGGTCTTGCGGACTGCGGGAGGGTCTTGCGGACTGCGGGAAGGGCGCGCTGACTGCGGGAAGGGCGCGCTGACTGCGGGAAGGGCGCGCTGACTGCGGGAAGGGCGCGCTGACTGCGGTCTGACTGCGGGAAGGGCGTGCTGACTGCGGGAAGGGCGTGCTGACTGTGGTCTGACTGCAGGAAGGACGTGCTGATTGTGGTCTGACTGCAGGAAGGGCGTGCTGACTGCGGGAAAGGCGTGCTGACTGCGGGAAGGGCGTGCTGACTGCGGGGAGGGCGTTCTGAATGCGGGGAGGGCGTTCTGACTGCGGGAAGGGCGTGCTGACTGCTGTCTGACTGCAGGAAGGGCGTGCTGACTGCGGTCTGACTGCAGGAAGGGCGTGCTGACTGCGATCTGACTGCGGGAAGGGCGTGCTGACTGCGGGAAGGGCGTGCTGACTGCGGGAAGGGCGTGCTGACTGCGGGAAGGGCATGCTGACTGCGGTCTGACTGTGGGAAGGGCGTGCTGACTACGGGAAGGGCGTGCTGACTGCGGGAAGGGCGTGCTGACTGCGGTCTGACTGCGTGGAGGGCGGTCTGACTGCGGGAAGGGCGGTCTGACTGTGGTCTGACTGCAGGAAGGGCGTACTGACTGCGTGCTGACTGCGGGAAGGGCGTGCTGACTGCGGGAAGGCCCTGCTGACTGCGGGAAGGGCGTGCTGACTCTGGTCTGACTGCAGGAAGCGCGTGCTGACTGCGGGAAGAGCGTGCTGACTGTGGTCTGACTGCAGGAAGGGCGTGCTGACTGCGGGAAGGGCGTGCTGACTGCGGGAAGGGCGTGCTGACTGCGGGGAGGGCGTGCTGACTGCGGGGAGGGCGTGCTGACTGCGGGGAGGGCGTGCTGACTGCGGGGAGGGCCTGCTGACTGCGGGGAGGGCCTGCTGACTGCGTGCTGACTGCGGGAAGGGCCTGCTGACTGCGTGCTGACTGCGGGAAGGGCCTGCTGACTGCGGGAAGGGCCTGCTGACTGCGGGAAGGGCCTGCTGACTGCGGGAAGGGCCTGCTGACTGCGGGAAGGGCCTGCTGACTGCGGGAAGGGCCTGCTGACTGCGGGAAGGGCCTGCTGACTGCGGGCTGACTGCGGGAAGGGCCTGCTGACTGCGGGCTGACTGCGGGAAGGGCCTGCTGACTGCGGGCTGACTGCGGGAAGGGCCTGCTGACTGCGGGCTGAGTGCGGGAAGGACGTGCTGACTGCGGGAAGGACGTGCTGACTGCGGGAAGGACGTGCTGACTGCGGGAAGGGCGTGCTGACTGCGGGAAGGGAGTGCTGACTGCGGGAAGGGCGTGCTGACTGCGGGAAGGGCGTGCTGACTGCGGGAAGGACGTGCTGACTGCGGGAATGGCCTGCTGACTGCGGGAAGGGCCTGCTGACTGCGTGATGACTGCGGGAAGGGCCTGCTGATTGTGGGAAGGGCGTGCTGACTGTGGTCTGACTGCAGGAAGGGCGTGCTGACTGCGGGAAGAGCGTGCTGACTGTGGTCTGACTGCAGGAAGGGCGTGCTGACTGCGGTCTGACTGCGGGAAGGGCGTGCTGACTGCGGGAAGGGCGTGCTGACTGCGGGAAGGGCGTACTGACTGCGGGAAGGGCGTGCTGACTGCCGGAAGGGCGTGCTGACTGCGGGAAGGGCGTGCTGACTGCCGGAAGGGCGTGCTGACTGCGGGAAGGGCGTGCTGACTGCCGGAAGGGCGTGCTGACTGCCGGAAGGGCGTGCTGACTGCCGGAAGGGCGTGCTGACTGTGGGAAGGGCGTGCTAACTGTGGTCTGACTGCGGGAAGGGCGTGCTGACTGTGGTCTGACTGCGGGAAGGGCGTGCTGACTGTGGTCTGACTGCGGGAAGGGCGTGCTGACTGTGGTCTGACTGCGGGAAGGGCGTGCTGACTGTGGTCTGACTGCGGGAAGGGCGTGCTGACTGTGGTCTGACTGCGGGAAGGGCGTGCTGACTGCGGGAAGGGCCTGCTGACTGCGGGAAGGGCCTGCCGACTGCGGGAAGGGCCTGCCGACTGCGGGAAGGGCCTGCCGACTGCGGGAAGGGCCTGCCGACTGCGGGAAGGGCCTGCCGACTGCGGGAAGGGCCTGCCGACTGCGGGAAGGGCCTGCCGACTGCGGGAAGGGCCTGCCGACTGCGGGAAGGGCCTGCCGACTGCGGGAAGGGCCTGCCGACTGCGGGAAGGGCCTGCCGACTGCGGGAAGGGCGTGCCGACTGCGGGAAGGGCCTGCCGACTGCGGGAAGGGCGTGCTGACTGCGGTCTGACTGCGGGAAGGGCTTGCTGACTGCGGGAAGGGCGTGCTGGCTGCGAGAAGGGCGTGCTGACCGTGGTCTGACTGCGGGAAGGGCGTGCTGACTGCGGGAAGGGCGTGCTGACTGCGGGAAGGGCGTGCTGACTGTGGTCTGACTGCGGGAAGGGCCTTCTGACTGCAGGAAGCGCGTGTTGACTGTGGTCTGACTGCGGGAAGGGCGTGCTGATTGTGGTCTGACTGCAGGAGGGGCGTGCTGACTGCAGGAAGGGCGTGCTGACTGCAGGAAGGGCGTGCTGACTGCGGGAAGGGCGTGCTGACTGTGGTCTGACTGCAGGAAGGGCGTGCTGACTGCGGGAAGGGCGTGCGGACTGCGGGAAGGGCGTGCTGACTGCGTGATGACCGCGGGAAGGGTGTGCTGACTGTGGTCTGACTGCGGAAAGGGCGTGCTGACTGCGGGAAGGGCGTGCGGACTGCGGGAAGGGCATGCTAACTGCGGGAAGGGCGTGCTGACTGCGGGAAGGGCGTGCTGACTACGGGAAGGGCCTGCTGACTGCGGGAAGGCCCTGCTGACTGCGGGAAGGCCCTGCTGACTGCGGGAAGGGCCTGCTGACTGCGGGAAGGGCGTGCTGACTCTGGTCTGACTGCAGGAAGCGCGTGCTGACTGCGGGAAGAGCGTGCTGACTGTGGTCTGACTGCAGGAAGGGCGTGCTGACTGCGGGAAGGGCGTGCTGACTGCGGGAAGGGCGTGCTGACTGCGGGAAGGGCGTGCTGACTGCGGGAAGGGCTTGCTGACTGCGGGAAGGTCGTGCTGACTGCGGGAATGGCGTGCTGACTGCGGGGAGGGCGTGCTGACTGCGGGGAGGGCGTGCTGACTGCGGGGAGGGCGTGCTGACTGCGGGGAGGGCGTGTTGACTGCGGGGAGGGCCTGCTGACTGCGGGGAGGGCCTGCTGACTGCGTGCTGACTGCGGGGAGGGCCTGCTGACTGCGTGCTGACTGCGGGAAGGGCCTGCTGACTGCGTGCTGACTGCGGGAAGGGCCTGCTGACTGCGGGAAGGGCCTGCTGACTGCGGGAAGGGCCTGCTGACTGCGTGATGACTGCGGGAAGGGTGTGCTGACTGTGGTCTGACTGCGGAAAGGGCGTGCTGACTGCGGGAAGGGCGTGCGGACTGCGGGAAGGGCATGCTAACTGCGGGAAGGGCGTGCTGACTGCGGGCTGACTGCGGAAAGGGCGTGCTGACTGCAGGAAGGGCCTGCTGACTGCGGGAAGGACTTGCGGACTGTGGGAAGAGCTTTCTGACTGCGGAAAGGGCTTGCGGACTGCGGGAAGTGCCTGCTGACTGCGGGAAGGGCCTGCTGACTGCGGGAAGGGCCTGCTGACTGCGGGAAGGGCCTGCTGACTGCGGGAAGGGCCTGCTGACTGCGGGAAGGGCCTGCTGACTGCGGGAAGGGCCTGCTGACTGCGGGAAGGGCCTGCTGACTGCGGGAAGGCCCTGCTGACTGCGGGAAGGCCCTGCTGACTGCGGGAAGGGCGTGCTGACTCTGGTCTGACTGCAGGAAGCGCGTGCTGACTGCGGGAAGAGCGTGCTGACTGTGGTCTGACTGCAGGAAGGGCGTGCTGACTGCGGGAAGGGCGTGCTGACTGCGGGAAGGGCGTGCTGACTGCGGGAAGGGCGTGCTGACTGCGGGAAGGGCGTGCTGACTGCGGGAAGGTCGTGCTGACTGCGGGGAGGGCGTGCTGACTGCGGGGAGGGCGTGTTGACTGCGGGGAGGGCCTGCTGACTGCGGGGAGGGCCTGCTGACTGCGGGGAGGGCCTGCTGACTGCGTGCTGACTGCGGGAAGGGCCTGCTGACTGCGTGCTGACTGCGGGAAGGGCCTGCTGATTGTGGGAAGGGCATGCTGACTGCGGGAAGGGCGTGCTGACTGCGGGCTGACTGCGGGAAGGGCGTGCTGACTGCAGGAAGGGCCTGCTGACTGCGGGAAGGAATTGCGGACTGTGGGAAGAGCTTGCTGACTGCGGGAAGGGCTTGCGGACTGCGGGAAGGGCGTGCTGACTGCGTGCTGACTGCGGGAAGGGCCTGCTGATTGTGGGAAATGCGTGCTGACTGCGGGAAAGGCGTGCTGACTGCGGGCTGACTGCGGGAAGGGCGTGCTGACTGCTGGAAGGGCCTGCTGACTGCGGGAAGGAATTGCGGACTGTGGGAAGAGCTTGCTGACTGCGGGAAGGGCTTGCGGACTGCGGGAAGAGCTTGCGGACTGCGGGAAGGGCCTGCTGACTTCGGGAAGGGCCTGCTGACTTCGGGAAGGGCCTGCTGACTGCGGGAAGGGCCTGCTGACTGCGGAAGGGCGTGCTGACTGCGGGAAGGGCGTGCTGACTGCGGGAAGGGCGTGCTGACTGCGGGAAGGGCGCGCTGACTGCGGGAAGGGCGCGCTGACTGCGGGAAGGGCGCGCTGACTGCGGGAAGGGCGCGCTGACTGCGGGAAGGGCGCGCTGACTGCGGGAAGGGCGCGCTGACTGCGGGAAGGGCGCGCTGACTGTGTGCTGACTGCGGGAAGGGCGTGCTGACTGCGGGAAGGGCGTGCTGACTGCGGGAAGGGCGTGCTGACTGTGGTCTGACTGCAGGAAGGACGTGCTGATTGTGGTCTGACTGCAGGAAGGGCGTGCTGACTGCGGGAAGGACGTGCTGACTGCGGGAAGGGCGTGCTGACTGCGGGAAGGGCGTGCTGACTGCGGGGAGGGCGTGCTGACTGCGGGGAGGGCGTTCTGACTGCGGGGAGGGCGTTCTGACTGCGGGGAGGGCGTTCTGACTGCGGGGAGGGCGTTCTGACTGCGGGGAGGGCGTTCTGAATGCGGGGAGGGCGTGCTGACTGCGGGAAGGGCGTGCTGACTGTGGTCTGACTGCAGGAAGGGCGTGCTGACTGCGGTCTGACTGCAGGAAGGGCGTGCTGACTGCAGTCTGACTGCAGGAAGGGCGTGCTGACTGCGGTCTGACTGCAGGAAGGGCGTGCTGACTGCGGTCTGACTGCAGGAAGGGCGTGCTGACTGCGGTCTGACTGCAGGAAGGGCGTGCTGACTGCGGGGAGGGCGTGCTGACTGCGGGGAGGGCGTGCTGACTGCGGGGAGGGCGTGCTGACTGCGGGGAGGGCGTGCTGACTGCGGGGAGGGCCTGCTGACTGCGGGAAGGGCCTGCTGACTGCGTGCTGACTGTGGGAAGGCCCTGCTGACTGTGGGGAGGGCGTGCTGACTGTGGGAAGTGCGTGCTGACTGCGTACTGACTGCGGGAAGGGCGTGCTGACTGCGGGAAGGGCGTGCTGACTGCGGGAAGGGCTTGCTGACTGCGGGAAGGTCGTGCTGACTGCGGGAATGGCGTGCTGACTGCGGGAAGGCCTTGCTGACTGCGTGCTGACTGTGGGAAGGGCCTGCTGACTGTGGGAAGGGCCTGCTGGCTGTGGGAAGAGCCTTCTGACTGCGGGAAGGGCGTGCTGACTGCGGGAAGGGCGTGCTGACTGCGGGGAGGGCGTGCTGACTGCGGGAAGGGCGTGCTGACTGCGGGGAGGGCGTGCTGACTGCGGGGAGGGCGTGCTGACTGCGGGGAGGGCGTGCTGACTGCGGGAAGGGCGTGCTGACTGCGGGGAGGGCCTGCTGACTGCGGGGAGGGCCTGCTGACTGCGGGGAGGGCGTGCTGACTGCGGGGAGGGCCTGCTGACTGCGGGGAGGGCCTGCTGACTGCGGGGAGGGCCTGCTGACTGCGTGCTGACTGCGGGAAGGGCCTGCTGACTGCGTGCTGACTGCGGGAAGGGCCTGCTGACTGCGGGAAGGGCCTGCTGACTGCGGGAAGGGCCTGCTGACTGCGGGAAGGGCCTGCTGACTGCGGGAAGGGCCTGCTGACTGCGGGAAGGGCCTGCTGACTGCGGGAAGGGCGTGCTGACTGCGGGAAGGGCGTGCTGACTGCGTGCTGACTGCGGGAAGGGCCTGCTGACTGCGTGCTGAGTGCGGGAAGGACGTGCTGACTGCGGGCTGACTGCGGGAAGGACGTGCTGACTGCGGGAAGGGCGTGCTGACTGCGGGAAGGGCGTGCTGACTGCGGGAAGGGCGTGCTGACTGCGGGAAGGACGTGCTGACTGCGGGAAGGACGTGCTGACTGCGGGAATGGCGTGCTGACTGCGGGAAGGGCCTGCTGACTGCGGGAAGGGCGTGCTGACTGCGTGATGACTGCGGGAAGGGCCTGCTGATTGTGGGAAGGGCGTGTTGACTGCGGGGAGGGCGTGCTGACTGCGGGGAGGGCGTGCTGACTGCGGGGAGGGCGTGCTGACTGCGGGGAGGGCGTGCTGACTGCGGGGAGGGCGTGCTGACTGCGGGGAGGGCGTGCTGACTGCGGGGAGGGCTTGCTGACTGCGGGGAGGGCTTGCTGACTGCGGGGAGGGCTTGCTGACTGCGGGCTGACTGCGGGAAGGGCCTGCTGACTGCGTGCTGAGTGCGGGAAGGACGTGCTGACTGCGGGCTGACTGCGGGAAGGACGTGCTGACTGCGGGAAGGACGTGCTGACTGCGGGAAGGGCGTGCTGACTGCGGGAAGGACGTGCTGACTGCGGGAAGGACGTGCTGACTGCGGGAATGGCCTGCTGACTGCGGGAAGGGCCTGCTGACTGCGGGAAGGGCGTGCTGACTGCGTGATGACTGCGGGAAGGGCCTGCTGATTGTGGGAAGGGCGTGCTGACTGCGGGGAGGGCGTGCTGACTGCGGGGAGGGCGTGCTGACTGCGGGGGGGGCGTGCTGACTGCGGGGAGGGCGTGCTGACTGCGGGGAGGGCGTGCTGACTGCGGGGAGGGCGTGCTGACTGTGTGCTGACTGCGGGAAGGGCCTGCTGATTGTGGGAAGGGCATGCTGACTGCGGGAAGGGCGTGCTGACTGCGGGCTGACTGCGGGAAGGGCGTGCTGACTGCAGGAAGGGCCTGCTGACTGCGGGAAGGAATTGCGGACTGTGGGAAGAGTTTGCTGACTGCGGGAAGGGCTTGCGGACTGCGGGAAGGGCGTGCTGACTGCGTGCTGACTGCGGGAAGGGCCTGCTGATTGTGGGAAATGCGTGCTGACTGCGGGAAAGGCGTGCTGACTGCGGGAAGGGCGTGCTGACTGCTGGAAGGGCCTGCTGACTGCGGGAAGGAATTGCGGACTGTGGGAAGAGCTTGCTGACTGCGGGAAGGGCTTGCGGACTGCGGGAAGAGCTTGCGGACTGCGGGAAGGGCCTGCTGACTTCGGGAAGGGCCTGCTGACTGCGGGAAGGGCCTGCTGACTGCGGAAGGGCGTGCTGACTGCGGAAGGGCGTGCTGACTGCGGAAGGGCGTGCTGACTGCGGGAAGGGCGCGCTGACTGCGGGAAGGGCGCGCTGACTGCGGGAAGGGCGCGCTGACTGCGGGAAGGGCGCGCTGACTGCGGGAAGGGCGCGCTGACTGCGGGAAGGGCGCGCTGACTGCGGGAAGGGCGCGCTGACTGTGGGAAGGGCGCGCTGACTGCGTGCTGACTGCGGGAAGGGCGTGCTGACTGCGGGAAGGGCGCGCTGACTGCGGGAAGGGCGCGCTGACTGCGGGAAGGGCGCGCTGACTGCGGGAAGGGCGCGCTGACTGCGGGAAGGGCGCGCTGACTGCGGGAAGGGCGCGCTGACTGTGGGAAGGGCGCGCTGACTGCGTGCTGACTGCGGGAAGGGCGTGCTGACTGCGGGAAGGGCGTGCTGACTGCGGGAAGGGCGTGCTGACTGCGGGAAGGGCGTGCTGACTGTGGTCTGACTGCAGGAAGGACGTGCTGACTGTGGTCTGACTGCAGGAAGGGCGTGCTGACTGCGGGAAGGGCGTGCTGACTGCGGGGAGGGCGTGCTGACTGCGGGGAGGGCGTGCTGACTGCGGGGAGGGCGTGCTGACTGCGGGGAGGGCGTGCTGACTGCGGGGAGGGAGTTCTGACTGCGGGGAGGGAGTTCTGACTGCGGGGAGGGAGTTCTGACTGCGGGGAGGGCGTTCTGACTGCGGGGAGGGCGTTCTGAATGCGGGGAGGGCGTTCTGAATGCGGGGAGGGCGTTCTGAATGCGGGGAGGGCGTGCTGACTGCGGGAAGGGCGTGCTGACTGTGGTCTGACTGCAGGAAGGGCGTGCTGACTGCGGTCTGACTGCAGGAAGGGCGTGCTGACTGCGGTCTGACTGCAGGAAGGGCGTGCTGACTGCGGTCTGACTGCAGGAAGGGCGTGCTGACTGCGGTCTGACTGCAGGAAGGGCGTGCTGACTGCGGTCTGACTGCAGGAAGGGCGTGCTGACTGCGGGGAGGGCGTGCTGACTGCGGGGAGGGCGTGCTGACTGCGGGGAGGGCGTGCTGACTGCGGGGAGGGCGTGCTGACTGCGGGGAGGGCGTGCTGACTGCGGGGAGGGCGTGCTGACTGCGGGGAGGGCGTGCTGACTGCGGGGAGGGCCTGCTGACTGCGGGGAGGGCCTGCTGACTGCGGGAAGGGCCTGCTGACTGCGGGAAGGGCCTGCTGACTGCGGGAAGGTCCTGCTGACTGTGGGGAGGGCGTGCTCACTGTGGGAAGAGCCTACTGACTGCGGGAAGGGCGTGCTGACTGTGGGAAGTGCGTGCTGACTGCGTACTGACTGCGGGAAGGGCGTGCTGACTGCGGGAAGGGCGTGCTGACTGCGGGAAGGTCGTGCTGACTGCGGGAAGGTCGTGCTGACTGCGGGAATGGCGTGCTGACTGCGGGAAGGCCTTGCTGACTGCGTGCTGACTGTGGGAAGGGCCTGCTGACTGTGGGAAGGGCCTGCTGGCTGTGGGAAGAGCCTTCTGACTGCGGGAAGGGCGTGCTGACTGCGGGAAGGGCGTGCTGACTGCGGGAAGGGCGTGCTGCCTGCGGGAAGGGCGTGCTGACTGCGGGAAGGGCGTGCTGACTGCGGGGAGGGCGTGCTGACTGCGGGAAGGGCGTGCTGACTGCGGGGAGGGCGTGCTGACTGCGGGAAGGGCGTGCTGACTGCGGGGAGGGCGTGCTGACTGCGGGGAGGGCCTGCTGACTGCGGGGAGGGCCTGCTGACTGCGGGGAGGGCCTGCTGACTGCGGGGAGGGCCTGCTGACTGCGTGCTGACTGCGGGAAGGGCCTGCTGACTGCGTGCTGACTGCGGGAAGGGCCTGCTGACTGCGGGAAGGGCCTGCTGACTGCGGGAAGGGCCTGCTGACTGCGGGAAGGGCGTGCTGACTGCGGGAAGGGCGTGCTGACTGCGGGCTGACTGCGGGAAGGGCGTGCTGACTGCGTGCTGACTGCGGGAAGGGCCTGCTGACTGCGTGCTGAGTGCGGGAAGGACGTGCTGACTGCGGGAAGGACGTGCTGACTGCGGGAAGGACGTGCTGACTGCGGGAAGGGCGTGCTGACTGCGGGAAGGGCGTGCTGACTGCGGGAAGGGCGTGCTGACTGCGGGAAGGGCGTGCTGACTGCGGGAAGGGCGTGCTGACTGCGGGAAGGGCGTGCTGACTGTGGGAAGGGCGTGCTGACTGCGGGAAGGACGTGCTGACTGCGGGAATGGCGTGCTGACTGCGGGAAGGGCCTGCTGACTGCGGGAAGGGCGTGCTGACTGCGTGATGACTGCGGGAAGGGCCTGCTGATTGTGGGAAGGGCGTGCTGACTGCGGGGAGGGCGTGCTGACTGCGGGGAGGGCGTGCTGACTGCGGGGAGGGCGTGCTGACTGCGGGGAGGGCGTGCTGACTGCGGGGAGGGCGTGCTGACAGCGGGGAGGGCGTGCTGACTGCGGGGAGGGCGTGCTGACTGCGGGGAGGGCGTGCTGACTGCGGGGAGGGCGTGCTGACTGCGGGGAGGGCTTGCTGACTGCGGGGAGGGCTTGCTGACTGCGGGGAGGGCTTGCTGACTGCGGGGAGGGCTTGCTGACTGCGGGGAGGGCTTGCTGACTGCGGGGAGGGCGTGCTGACTGCGGGAAGGGCGTGCTGACTGCGTGCTGACTGCGGGAAGGGCCTGCTGACTGCGGGAAGGGCCTGCTGATTGTGGGAAGGGCGTGCTGACTGTGGGAAGGGCGTGCTGACTGCGTACTGACTGCGGGAAGGACGTGCTGACTGCGGGAAGGGCGTGCTGACTGCGTGCTGACTGCGGGAAGGGCCTGCTGACTGTGGGAAGGGCCTGCTGACTGTGGGAAGGGCCTGCTGACTGTGGGAAGGGCCTGCTGACTGTGGGAAGGGCCTGCTGACTGTGGGAAGGGCCTGCTGACTGTGGGAAGGGCCTGCTGACTGTGGGAAGGGCCTGCTGACTGTGGGAAGGGCCTGCTGACTGTGGGAAGGGCGTGCTGACTGCGGGAAGGGCTTGCTGCCTGCGGGAAGAGCCTGCTGACAGCGGGAAGGGCGTGCTGACTGCGGGAAGAGCGTGCTGACTGCTGGAAGGGCGTGCTGACTGCGGGAAGGGTGCACTGACTGCGTGCTGACTGCGGGAAGGGCGTGCTGACTGCGGGAAGGGCGTGCTGACTGCGGGAAGGGCGTGCTGACTGCGGGAAGGGCGTGCTGACTGCGGGAAGGGCGTGCTGATTCCGGGAAGGGCATGCTGACTGCTGGAAGGGCGTGCTGACTGTGGTCTGACTGCAGGAAGGACGTGCTGATTGTGGTCTGACTGCGGGAAGGGCGTGCTGACTGCGGGAAGGGCGTGCTGACTGCGGGAAGGGCGTGCTGACCGCGGGAAGGGCGTGCTGACCGCGGGAAGGGCGTGCTGACCGCGGGAAGGGCGTGCTGACCGCGTGAAGGGCGTGCTGACCGCGTGAAGGGCGTGCTGACCGCGTGAAGGGCGTGCTGACCGCGGGAAGGGCGTGCTGACTGACCGCGGGACGGGCGTGCTGACTGACTGCGGGAAGGGCGTTCTGACTGCAGGAATGGCGTGCTGACTGCGGGAATGGCGTGCTGACTGCGGGAATGGCGTGCTGACTGCGGTCTGACTGCAGGAATGGCGTGCTGACTGCGGTCTGACTGCAGGAAGGGCGTGCTGACTGCGGTAAGGGCGTGCTGACTGCGGGACTGGCGTGCTGACTGCAGTCTGACTGCAGGAAGGGCGTGCTGACTGCGGTCTGACTGCGGGAAGGGGGTGCTGACTGCGGGAAGGGCGTGCTGACTGTGGTCTGACTGCAGGAAGGGCGTGCTGACTGCAGGAAGAGCGTGCTGACTGTGGTCTGACTGTAGGAAGGGCGTGCTGACTGCATGAAGGGCGTGCTGACTGCGGGAAAGGCGTGCTGACTGCGGGAAGGGCGTGCTGACTGCGGGAAGGGCGTGCTGACTGCGGGAAGGGCGTGCTGACTGCGGGAAGGGCCTTCTGACTGCAGGAAGGGCGTGCTGACTGTGGTCTGACTGCGGGAAGGGCGTGCTGACTGTGGTCTGACTGCAGGAAGGGCGTGGGGACTGCGGGAAGGGCGTGCTGACTGCGGTCTGACTGCGGAAAGGGCGTGCTGACTGCGGGAAGGGCGTGCTGACTGTGGTCTGACTGCAGGAAGGGCGTGCTGACTGCGGGAAGTGCGTGCTGACTGTGGTCTGACTGTAGGAAGGGTGTGCTGACTGCGGGAAGAGCGTGCTGACTGCGGGAAGGGCGTGCTGACTGCGGGAAGGGCGTGCTGACTGCGGGAAGGGCGTGCTGACTGCGGGAAAGGCGTGCTGACTGCGGGAAGGGCGTGCTGACTGCGGGAAGGGCCTTCTGACTGCAGGAAGGGCGTGCTGACTGTGGTCTGACTGCGGGAAGGGCGTGCTGACTGTGGTCTGACTGCGGGAAGGGCGTGCTGGCTGCAGGAAGGGCGTGCGGACTGCAGGAAGGGCGTGCTGACTGCGTGCTGACTGCGGGAAGGGCGTGCTGACTGCCTGCTGACTGCGGGAAGGGTGTGCTGACTGTGGTCTGACTGCGGGAAGGGCGTGCGGACTGCGGGAAGGGCGTGCTGACTGCGGGAAGAGTTTTGCTCACTGCGTGCTGACTGCGGGAAGGCCGTGCTGACTGCGGGAAGGCCGTGCTGACTGCGGGAACGGCGTGCTGACTGCGGGAAGGGCGTGCTGACTGCGGGAAGGGCGTGCTGACTGCGGGAAGGGCATGCTGTCTCTGGGGTGCCTGCGGGAAGGGCGTGCTGACTGCGGGAAGGGCGTGCTGACTGCGGGAAGGGCGTGCTGACTGCGGGAATGGCGTGCTGACTGCGTGCTCACTGCGGGAAGGGCGTGCTGTCTGCGGGGAGGGCGTGCTGACTGCGGGAAAGGCGTGCTGACTCTGGGGTGCCTGCGGGAAGGGCGTGCAGACTGCAGGAAGGGCGTGCTGACTGCGGGAAGGGCTTGCGGACTGCGGGAAGGGCTTGCGGACTGCGGGAAGGGCGTGCTGACTGCGGGAAGGGCGTGCTGACTGCGTGCTGACTGCGGGAAGAGTTTTGCTCACTGTGTGCTGACTGCGGGAAGGGCGTGCTTACTGCGGGAATGGCGTGCTGACTGCGGGAAGGGCGTGCTGACTCTGGGGTGCCTGCGGGAAGGGCGTGCTGACTGCGGGAAGGGCGTGCTGACTGCAGGAAGGGCGTGCTGACTGCGTGAAGGGCTTGCGGACTGCGGGAAGGGCTTGCGGACTGCGGGAAGGGCGTGCTGACTGCGGGAAGGGCGTGCTGACTGCGTGCTGACTGCGGGAAGAGTTTTGCTCACTGCGTGCTGACTGCGGGAAGGGCGTGCTAACTGCGGGAACGGCGTGCTGACTGCGGGAAGGGCTTGCTGACTGCGGTCTGACTGCAGGAAGGGCGTGCTGACTGCGGTCTGACTGCGGGAAGGGCTTGCTGACTGCGGTCTGACTGCAGGAAGGGCGTGCTGACTGCGGTCTGACTGCAGGAATGGCGTGCTGACTGCGGTCTGACTGCAGGAAGGGCGTGCTGACTGCGGGAATGGCGTGCTGACTGCGGTCTGACTGCGGGAAGGGGGTGCTGACTGCGGGAAGGGCGTGCTGACTGCGGTCTGACTGCGGAAAGGGCGTGCTGACTGCAGGAAGGGCGTGCTGACTGCGGGAAGAGCGTGCTGACTGTGGTCTGACTGCAGGAAGGGCGTGCTGACTGCAGGAAGGGCGTGCTGACTGCGGGAAGGGCGTGCTGACTGCGGGAAAGGCGTGCTGACTGCGGGAAGGGCGTGCTGACTGCGGGAAGGGCCTTCTGACTGCAGGAAGGGCGTGCTGACTGTGGTCTGACTGCGGGAAGGGCGTGCTGACTGTGCTCTGACTGCAGGAAGGGCGTGCTGGCTGCAGGAAGGTCGTGGGGACTGCGGGAAGGGCGTGCTGACTGCGGTCTGACTGCGGAAAGGGCGTGCTGACTGTGGTCTGACTGCAGGAAGGGCGTGCTGACTGCGGGACGAGCGTGCTGACTGTGGTCTGACTGTAGGAAGGGCGTGCTGACTGCAGGAAGGGCGTGCTGACTGCAGGAAGGGCGTGCTGACTGCGGGAAAGGCGTGCTGACTGCGGGAAAGGCGTGCTGACGGCGGGGAGGGCGTGCTGACTGCGGGGAGGGCGTGCTGACTGCGGGAAGGGCGTGCTGACTGCGGGGAGGGCGTGCTGACTGCGGGGAGGGCCTGCTGACTGCGGGGAGGGCCTGCTGACTGCGGGGAGGGCCTGCTGACTGCGGGGAGGGCCTGCTGACTGCGGGGAGGGCCTGCTGACTGCGTGCTGACTGCGGGAAGGGCCTGCTGACTGCGTGCTGACTGCGGGAAGGGCCTGCTGACTGCGGGAAGGGCCTGCTGACTGCGGGAAGGGCGTGCTGACTGCGGGAAGGGCATGCTGTCTCTGGGGTGCCTGCGGGAAGGGCGTGCTGACTGCGGGAAGGGCGTGCTGACTGCGGGAAGGGCGTGCTGACTGCGGGAATGGCGTGCTGACTGCGTGCTCACTGCGGGAAGGGCGTGCTGTCTGCGGGGAGGGCGTGCTGACTGCGGGAAAGGCGTGCTGACTCTGGGGTGCCTGCGGGAAGGGCGTGCAGACTGCAGGAAGGGCGTGCTGACTGCGGGAAGGGCTTGCGGACTGCGGGAAGGGCTTGCGGACTGCGGGAAGGGCGTGCTGACTGCGGGAAGGGCGTGCTGACTGCGTGCTGACTGCGGGAAGAGTTTTGCTCACTGTGTGCTGA
The DNA here is from genome assembly GCF_017639515.1 of Carcharodon carcharias. Lineage (NCBI taxonomy): Eukaryota > Metazoa > Chordata > Chondrichthyes > Lamniformes > Lamnidae > Carcharodon > Carcharodon carcharias. Next base: position 120,288,500 of record NC_054478.1, on the reverse strand, counting down.
CTGCGGGAAGGGCGTGCTAACTGCGGGAATGGCGTGCTGACTGCGGGAAGGGCGTGCTGACTCTGGGGTGCCTGCGGGAAGGGCGTGCTGACTGCGGGAAGGGCGTGCTGACTGCAGGAAGGGCGTGCTGACTGCGTGAAGGGCTTGCGGACTGCGGGAAGGGCTTGCGGACTGCGGGAAGGGCGTGCTGACTGCGGGAAGGGCGTGCTGACTGCGTGCTGACTGCGGGAAGAGTTTTGCTCACTGCGTGCTGACTGCGGGAAGGGCGTGCTAACTGCGGGAACGGCGTGCTGACTGCGGGAAGGGCTTGCTGACTGCGGTCTGACTGCAGGAAGGGCGTGCTGACTGCGGTCTGACTGCGGGAAGGGCTTGCTGACTGCGGTCTGACTGCAGGAAGGGCGTGCTGACTGCGGTCTGACTGCAGGAATGGCGTGCTGACTGCGGTCTGACTGCAGGAAGGGCGTGCTGACTGCGGGAATGGCGTGCTGACTGCGGTCTGACTGCGGGAAGGGGGTGCTGACTGCGGGAAGGGCGTGCTGACTGCGGTCTGACTGCGGAAAGGGCGTGCTGACTGCAGGAAGGGCGTGCTGACTGCGGGAAGAGCGTGCTGACTGTGGTCTGACTGCAGGAAGGGCGTGCTGACTGCAGGAAGGGCGTGCTGACTGCGGGAAGGGCGTGCTGACTGCGGGAAAGGCGTGCTGACTGCGGGAAGGGCGTGCTGACTGCGGGAAGGGCCTTCTGACTGCAGGAAGGGCGTGCTGACTGTGGTCTGACTGCGGGAAGGGCGTGCTGACTGTGCTCTGACTGCAGGAAGGGCGTGCTGGCTGCAGGAAGGTCGTGGGGACTGCGGGAAGGGCGTGCTGACTGCGGTCTGACTGCGGAAAGGGCGTGCTGACTGTGGTCTGACTGCAGGAAGGGCGTGCTGACTGCGGGACGAGCGTGCTGACTGTGGTCTGACTGTAGGAAGGGCGTGCTGACTGCAGGAAGGGCGTGCTGACTGCAGGAAGGGCGTGCTGACTGCGGGAAAGGCGTGCTGACTGCGGGAAAGGCGTGCTGACGGCGGGGAGGGCGTGCTGACTGCGGGGAGGGCGTGCTGACTGCGGGAAGGGCGTGCTGACTGCGGGGAGGGCGTGCTGACTGCGGGGAGGGCCTGCTGACTGCGGGGAGGGCCTGCTGACTGCGGGGAGGGCCTGCTGACTGCGGGGAGGGCCTGCTGACTGCGGGGAGGGCCTGCTGACTGCGTGCTGACTGCGGGAAGGGCCTGCTGACTGCGTGCTGACTGCGGGAAGGGCCTGCTGACTGCGGGAAGGGCGTGCTGACTGCGGGAAGGGCGTGCTGACTGCGTGCTGACTGCGGGAAGGGCGTGCTGACTGCGGGCTGACTGCGGGAAGGGCCTGCTGACTGCGTGCTGAGTGCGGGAAGGACGTGCTGACTGCGGGCTGACTGCGGGAAGGAAGTGCTGACTGCGGGAAGGACGTGCTGACTGCGGGAAGGGCGTGCTGACTGCGGGAAGGGCGTGCTGACTGCGGGAAGGGCGTGCTGACTGCGGGAAGGGCGTGCTGACTGCGGGAAGGACGTGCTGACTGCGGGAAGGACGTGCTGACTGCGGGAATGGCGTGCTGACTGCGGGAAGGGCCTGCTGACTGCGGGAAGGGCGTGCTGACTGCGTGATGACTGCGGGAAGGGCCTGCTGATTGTGGGAAGGGCGTGTTGACTGCGGGGAGGGCGTGCTGACTGCGGGGAGGGCGTGCTGACTGCGGGGAGGGCGTGCTGACTGCGGGGAGGGCGTGCTGACTGCGGGGAGGGCGTGCTGACTGCGGGGAGGGCTTGCTGACTGCGGGGAGGGCTTGCTGACTGCGGGGAGGGCTTGCTGACTGCGGGGAGGGCGTGCTGACTGCGGGGAGGGCGTGCTGACTGCGGGAAGGGCGTGCTGACTGCGTGCTGACTGCGGGAAGGGCCTGCTGACTGCGGGAAGGGCCTGCTGATTGCGGGAAGGGCGTGCTGACTGTGGGAAGGGCGTGCTGACTGCGTACTGACTGCGGGAAGAGCGTGCTGACTGCGGAAAGGGCGTGCTGACTGCAGGAAGGACGTGCTGACTGCGGGAAGGACGTGCTGACTGCGGGAAGGGCGAGCTGACTGCGTGCTGACTGCGGGAAGGGCCTGCTGACTGTGGGAAGGGCCTGCTGACTGTGGGAAGGGCCTGCTGACTGTGGGAAGGGCCTGCTGACTGTGGGAAGGGCCTGCTGACTGTGGGAAGGGCCTGCTGACTGTGGGAAGGGCCTGCTGACTGTGGGAAGGGCCTGCTGACTGTGGGAAGGGCCTGCTGACTGTGGGAAGGGCCTGCTGACTGTGGGAAGGGCGTGCTGACTGTGGGAAGGGCGTGCTGACTGTGGGAAGGGCGTGCTGACTGTGGGAAGGGCGTGCTGACAGCGGGAAGAGCCTACTGACAGCGGGAAGGGCGTGCTGACTGCGGGAAGAGCGTGCTGACTGCTGGAAGGGCGTGCTGACTGCGGGAAGGGTGCACTGACTGCGTGCTGACTGCGGGAAGGGCGTGCTGACTGCGGGAAGGGCGTGCTGACTGCGGGAAGGGCGTGCTGACTGCGGGAAGGGCGTGCTGATTCCGGGAAGGGCATGCTGACTGCTGGAAGGGCGTGCTGACTGTGGTCTGACTGCAGGAAGGACGTGCTGATTGTGGTCTGACTGCGGGAAGTGCGTGCTGACTGCGGGAAGGGCGTGCTGACTGCGGGAAGGGCGTGCTGACTGCGGGAAGGGCGTGCTGACTGACTGCGGGAAGGGCGTGCTGACTGCGGGAAGGGCGTTCTGACTGCGGGAAGGGCGTTCTGACTGCGGGAATGGTGTGCTGACTGCGGGAATGGCGTGCTGACTGCGGGAATGGCGTGCTGACTGCGGTCTGACTGCAGGAATGGCGTGCTGACTGCGGTCTGACTGCAGGAAGGGCGTGCTGATTGCGGTAAGGGCGTGCTGACTGCGGGACTGGCGTGCTGACTGCAGTCTGACTGCAGGAAGGGCGTGCTGACTGCGGTCTGACTGCGGGAAGGGGGTGCTGACTGCGGGAAGGGCGTGCTGACTGCGGTCTGACTGCGGAAAGGGCGTGCTGACTGCGGGAAGGGCGTGCTGACTGTGGTCTGACTGCAGGAAGGGCGTGCTGACTGCGGGAAGAGCGTGCTGACTGTGGTCTGACTGTAGGAAGGGCGTGCTGACTGCAGGAAGGGCGTGCTGACTGCGGGAAAGGCGTGCTGACTGCGGGAAGGGCGTGCTGACTGCGGGAAGGGCGTGCTGACTGCGGGAAGGGCCTTCTGACTGCAGGAAGGGCGTGCTGACTGTGGTCTGACTGCGGGAAGGGCGTGCTGACTGTGGTCTGACTGCAGGAAGGGCGTGCTGTCTGCAGGAAGGGCGTGGGGACTGCGGGAAGGGCGTGCTGACTGCGGTCTGACTGCGGAAAGGGCGTGCTGACTGCGGGAAGGGCGTGCTGACTGTGGTCTGACTGCAGGAAGGGCGTGCTGACTGCGGGAAGAGCGTGCTGACTGTGGTCTAACTGTAGGAAGGGTGTGCTGACTGCGGAAAGGGCGTGCTGACTGCGGGAAGGGCGTGCTGACTGCGGGAAGGGCGTGCTGACTGCGGGAAAGGCGTGCTGACTGCGGGAAGGGCGTGCTGACTGCGGGAAGGGCGTGCTGACTGCGGGAAGGGCCTTCTGACTGCAGGAAGGGCGTGCTGACTGTGGTCTGATTGCGGGAATGGCGTGGTGACTGTGGTCTGACTGCGGGAAGGGCGTGCTGGCTGCAGGAAGGGCGTGCGGACTGCAGGAAGGGCGTGCTGACTGCGTGCTGACTGCGGGAAGGGCGTGCTGACTGCCTGCTGACTGCGGGAAGGGTGTGCTGACTGTGGTCTGACTGCGGGAAGGGCGTGCGGACTGCGGGAAGGGCGTGCTGACTGCGTGCTGACTGCGGGAAGAGTTTTGCTCACTGCGTGCTGACTGCGGGAAGGCCGTGCTGACTGCGGGAAGGCCGTGCTGACTGCGGGAAGGCCGTGCTGACTGCGGGAAGGCCGTGCTGACTGCGGGAACGGCGTGCTGACTGCGGGAAGAGCGTGCTGACTGCGGGAAGGGCGTGCTGACTGCGGGAAGGGCATGCTGTCTCTGGGGTGCCTGCGGGAAGGGCGTGCTGACTGCGGGAAGGGCGTGCTGACTGCGGGAAGGGCGTGCTGACTGCGGGAAGGGCGTGCTGACTGCGGGAAGGGCGTGCTGACTGCGGGAAGGGCGTGCTGACTGCGTGCTGACTGCGGGAAGAGTTTTGCTCACTGCGTGCTGACTGCGGGAAGGGCGTGCTAACTGCGGGAACGGCGTGCTGACTGCGGGAAGGGCTTGCTGACTGCGGTCTGACTGCAGGAAGGGCGTGCTGACTGCGGTCTGACTGCGGGAAGGGCTTGCTGACTGCGGTCTGACTGCAGGAAGGGCGTGCTGACTGCGGTCTGACTGCAGGAATGGCGTGCTGACTGCGGTCTGACTGCAGGAAGGGCGTGCTGACTGCGGGAATGGCGTGCTGACTGCGGTCTGACTGCGGGAAGGGGGTGCTGACTGCGGGAAGGGCGTGCTGACTGCGGTCTGACTGCGGAAAGGGCGTGCTGACTGCGGGAAGAGCGTGCTGACTGTGGTCTGACTGCAGGAAGGGCGTGCTGACTGCAGGAAGGGCGTGCTGACTGCGGGAAAGGCGTGCTGACTGCGGGAAGGGCGTGCTGACTGCGGGAAGGGCCTTCTGACTGCAGGAAGGGCGTGCTGACTGTGGTCTGACTGCGGGAAGGGCGTGCTGACTGTGCTTTGACTGCAGGAAGGGCGTGCTGGCTGCAGGAAGGTCGTGGGGACTGCGGGAAGGGCGTGCTGACTGCGGTCTGACTGCGGAAAGGGCGTGCTGACTGTGGTCTGACTGCAGGAAGGGCGTGCTGACTGCGGGACGAGCGTGCTGACTGTGGTCTGACTGTAGGAAGGGCGTGCTGACTGCAGGAAGGGCGTGCTGACTGCAGGAAGGGCGTGCTGACTGCGGGAAAGGCGTGCTGACTGCGGGAAAGGCGTGCTGACTGCGGGAAAGGCGTGCTGACTGCGGGAAAGGCGTGCTGACTGCGGGAAAGGCGTGCTGACTGCGGGAAGGGTGTGCTGACTGCGGGAAGGGCCTTCTGACTGCAGGAAGGGCGTGCTGACTGTGGTCTGACTGCGGGAAGGGCGTGCTGACTGTGGTCTGACTGCGGGAAGGGCGTGCTGGCTGCAGGAAGGGCGTGCGGACTGCGGGAAGGGTGTGCTGACTGTGGTCTGACTGCAGGAAGGGCGTGCTGACTGCGGGAAGGGCGTGCGGACTGCGGGAAGGGCGTGCTGACTGCGTGCTGACTGCGGGAAGGGCGTGCTGACTGCGTGCTGACTGCGGGAAGGGTGTGCTGACTGTGGTCTGACTGCGGGAAGGGCATGCGGACTGCGGGAAGGGCGTGCTGACTGCGTGCTGACTGCGGGAAGAGTTTTGCTCACTGCGTGCTGACTGCGGGAAGGGCGTGCTGACTGCGGGAACGGCGTGCTGACTGCGGAAAGGGCGTGCTGACTGTGGGAAGGGCGCGCTGACTGCGTGCTGACTGCGGGAAGGGCGTGCTGACTGCAGGTAGGGCGTGCTGACTGCGTGCTGACTGCGGGAAGGGCGTGCTGACTGCGGGCTGACCGTGAGAAGGGCCTGCTGACCGTGGGATGGGCGTGCTGACCCCGGGAAGGGCGTGCTGACCGCGGGAAGGGCGTGCTGACCGCGGGAAGGGCGTGCTGACCGCGGGAAGGGCGTGCTGACTGCGGAAAGGGCGTGCTGACTGTGGTATGGGCGTGCTGTCAGCGGGCAAGGTATGCTGACAGCGGGAAGGGCGTGCTGGCTGACTGCGTGCTGACTGCGGGAAGGGCGTGCTGACTGCGGGAAGGGCGTGCTGACTGCGGGAAGGGCGTGCTGACTGCGGGAAGGGCGTGCTGACTGCGGGAAGGGCGCGCTGACTGCGGGAAGGGCGTGCTGACTGTGGTCTGACTGCAGGAAGGGCGTGCTGACTGTGGTCTGACTGCAGGAAGGGCGTGCTGACTGTGGGAAGAGCCTGCTGACTGTGGGAAAGGCATGCTGACTGCGGGATGGGCGTGTTACGGAACCAAGGGTCTAATGAGAGGGAGGAATTGAAGAAAATCAGTATTAGTAAAAAAAAATGGTGCTAGAGAAATTAATGAGGATAAAGGCTGAAAAATCCCCAGGGCCTGATAATCTACATCTTAGAGTACTAAATGAAGTGGCCCTGGAAATATTGGATGCACTGGCGGTCTTCAAAAATTCTGTAGACTCTGGTGCAGTTCCTAGACATTGGCAAATGTAACCCCACTATTTAAAAAAGGAGGGAGAGAAAAAATAGAATTACAGACCAGTTAGCCCAACATCAGTAGTGAGAAAAATGCTAGAGTCTATTATAAAAGACGTGGTAACAAAACACTTGTAAAGCATTAACGGGATTAGACAAAGTCATCATGGGCTTATAAAAGGGGAATCATGTTGAACTAATCTACTAGAGTTTTTGAGGATGTAATTAGTAGAATAGATGAGGGAGAACCAGTGGATGTGGTGCATTTGGATTTAAGAAGGTTTTTGATAAGGTCCCACATAAGAGGCTAGTGGACAAAATTAAAGCACACGGGATTGAGATAATATACTAGCATGGACTGAGAATTGGTTCTCAGACCAGAAACAGAGAGTGGGAATAAATGGGCCCTTTTCGGGGCGGCAGGTGTTGACTAGTGGGGGATCAGTGCTTGGGCCCCAGCTATTCATGATATATATAAATGATTGGATGAGGGAACCAAGTGCAACATTTCCAAGTTTGCTGATGACACAAAACTGGGCAGTGCTGAGTTGTGAGGAGGATGCAAGGAGGCTTCACGGTGATTTAGACAAGTTGTGTGCATAGGCAAACACATGGCAGATGCAGTATTAGATGGATAAATGTGGTGAAGAACAGGAAGGCAGAGTATTATTTAAATGATATTTTGGGAAATTTGGATGTACAAAGGGATCTGGGTGTCCTTGTACACCAGTCAATGTAAGTAAGTAGACAAGTGCAGCAAGCAATTAGGAAGGCAAATGGTACTTTGGTCTTCATTGCAAAAGGATTTGAGTTCAGAAGTAGGGATGTCTTACTGCAGTTATACAGGGTCTTGGTGAGACACACTGCATTGCGTACAGTTTTGGTCTCCCTACCTAAGAAAGAATATACTTGCCATAGAGGGAGTGCAGTGAAGGTTCACTAGGCTGATACCAGGGATGGCTGATTGGTTCGACTGGGCCTGTATTCACTAGAGTTTAGAAGAATGAGAGGGGATCTGTTTGAAACATATAAAATTCTAACAGGGCTAGATAGACTGGATGCAGGGAGGATATTTTCCTCTGGTTGAGGAGTCTAGATCCAGAGGCCACAGTCTCAGGCAGACCATTTAGGACTTGAGATGAGGAAAAATTTCTTCACTCAGAGGGTGGTCAACCTGTGGAATTCTCTACCACAGAAGAATGTGGAGGCCGGGTCACTGAGTATATTCAAGAAAGAAATTGATACATTTTTGGATATTAGGGGCATCAAGGGGTATGGAGAGAAAGCGGGGATATGGTCTTGAGATAGAGGATCAGCCATGATCATATTGAATGGCAGAACAGAATTGGAGGGCTGAATGGCCTACTCCTGCCCTAGTTTCCATGTGTCTATGAAATTGTCCATTTTGGCAGAAAGAGTATAAGAGAAGCATATTATCTAAATGGTGATAGATTTCAGAGCTCTGAGGTGCGGAGGGATCTGTCCTAGTGCATGAATCGCAAAAGGCTAGTTTGCAGGTAGAGCAAGTAATTAGGAAAGCTAATAGAATGTTATTGTTTATAGCGAGGGGAATTTAATATAAAAGTAGGGAGGTTATGCTTCAGTTGTACAGGGCACTGGTGAGACCACATTTGGAGTATTGTGTACAGTATTGGTCACCTTATTTAAGGAAGGAGTTCAAAGAAGGTTTACCAGACTATTACCTGGAATAGGTGGATTGCCTTATGAGGAAAGGTTGAACAGACTAGGCTTGAATTCACTGGAGTTTAGAAGACTAAGAGGTGACTTGATTGAAACATATAAGATCTTGAAGGGTCTTGACAAGGTGGATGTGGAGTGGAGTGGATGTGGAGAGGATGTTTCCTCTTGTGGGAGAATCTGGAGCTAAGGGTCAATGTTTAAAAGTGAGGGGTTGCCCAGTTAAAATAGAGATGAGGTGAAATTTTTTCACTCGGAGGGTAGTGAGTCTTTGGAACTCTCTTCCCAAAAAGGTGGTGGAAGCAGAGTCTTGAATCTTCTTAAGGCAGAGGTGGATAGATTCTTGGTAAGCAAGGGATGATAGGTTATCAGGAGTAGATGGGATGCAGATTCATTGCCCAACCCTAATTGTCCTTGTTCAGAGGGCATTTAAAAGTCAACCACACTGCTGTGTGTCTGGAGTCACACGTAGGCCAGACCAGGTAAGGACGGCAGATTTCCTTCCCTAAAGGGCATTAATGGACCAGATGGGTTTTTGCGACAATCGGCAATGGTTTCATGGTCATCATCAGACCTTTGAATTCAAATTTCACGATCTGCCTCAGTGGGATTCAAACATGAGTCCCCAGAGCATTACCCTGGGTCTCTGGAATACTAGTCCAGTGACAATACCACTATGCCACCACCTCCCCAGTTACAGCAAATAATCCTGAAGGCAAATTGAGTGTTGGCTTTTTTGATGGGGGGCAGAGTATAAAAGTAGGGAAGCCTTGTTACAACTGTGCAGGGCCTTGGTGAGACTGCTCCTGGAGTACTGTGTTTTGGTCTCCTTTGTTAAGGAGGGTGCAGCATTGGAAGCAGTTCAGGGAAGGTTCACTAGGCTGATTTCTGGGGTGGAGTGGTTGTCTTATGGGGGAAGGTTGAGCAGATTGGCTTATACGCATTGGAGTTTAGAAAACTGAGAGATAATCTTATTGAAACATTTCAGATTCTGATGGGAAATCTAGAACCAGCGGTACAGTTTAAAAATAACAGAACTCCCACTTAAGATGGAGGAAATTTTTTTTTATCTGAGTATTATTGGTATATGGAATTTTCTGCCCCAGAAATTAGCAGAGATTGTGCCATCAAATAAATTTGAGGTGGAGGTACACAGATTATTGAATGACAAAGAAGTCGAGAGTTGTTGGGACATGCAGGAAAATGGAGTTAAAGCCACAATGAGATCATCAGTGATCTTATCAAATGACAGAGCAGACTCAACGGGCTGAATGCCTATTCCGGCTCAGAGATCTTATGTTCCTAAATTTGGATCAATGAAGACACGCCCCTGTACACTACACTGTGCTCGGCTCCAATCGATAATTATGCTCCCCATGCACTGCGCTCTGTTTCAATCGATGATTACACTCCCTGTACACTGTGCTCTGTTCCAGTTGATGATTACACTCCACGTACACTCTGCTTTGTTCCAGCTGATGAACACACTTGCCAAACACTGTGCTCTGTTCCAATCCATGTCTAAACCCTCCCTACACGATGCGCTGTTCAAATCGATGATTACACTGCCCGTACACTGCTCTCTTCTGATGGATGATTACATTCCCCTTACTCTGTTCCAGTTAATGTTTAAACTCCCTGTACACTGGACTGTGTTCCCCTCGAGGATTGCACTCTCCATACACTGTGCTCTGTTCCAATTGATGATTACACTCTCCATATGCTGTGCTGTATTCCCCTCAATGATTGCACTTGCCGTCCACTGTGCTCAGTTCCCATTGATTATTACACTCTGCGTATATTGTGCTCTGTTCCAACCCATGTCTACACCCTTCCTACATGATGCACTGTTCAAATTAATGATTAAGCTCCCCGTACACTGTGCTCTATTCTAATGGATGATTATATTTCTCTTGCTCTATTCCAGCAAATGATCACACTCCCCATAACTGTGCCCTCTTCTGATGGATGATTACATTCCCCTTACTCAGTTCCAATCGATGATTACACTCGCCATACACTGTTTTCTGTTCCACTTGATGATTACACTCGCCGTACACTGTTCTCTGTTCCACTTTACGCTCCCTGTACACTGTTCATTGTTCCAATTGATGATTACACTCTGTACACTGTGCTCTGTCCCCCTCAATAATTACACTCACTGTTCACTGTTCCAGTCGATGATTATGCTCTCCGTGCACCGTACATTGTTTCAGTAGATGATTACATTTACCATACACTGTGCTCTGTTCCAGTCGATAATTGCGCTCACCATACACAGTACTCTGTTCCAGTTGGTGATTATATTCTCCTTGCACTGCACTGTTCCAGTCAATAATTGCACTCTCCTTGCACTGTGCTCTGTCCCAACTGATGGCTACATTCGCCGTACACTGTGCTTTATTCCAATCAATGATTACACTCGCCGTATAATGTGCTCTGTTCCGATTGATGATTGCCGTCGCCGTATAGTGTGCTCTGAACCAGTGGATGATTACACTCCCCATACACTGTGCTCTGTTCCAATGATTACACCCTCCATACAATCTGCACTGTTCCAGTCGATGATTACACTCCCCATAAACTGTGCTTCATTCCAATCGATGATTGTGCTCCCTGTACACTGTGCACTGTACCAACCAATGATTACGCTCCCCGTACACTGTCTATTGTTCCAACTGATGATGACGCTCCCTGTACACTGCACTGTTCCAGTTGATGATCGCATTCCCTGTACACTGTGCTCTGTTCCATTGGATGATTACATTCCCTGTACACTGTGCTCTGTACCCCTTGATGATTACACTCACTGCACTGTTTGAGTCAAATACAGTCCCCATTCACTGTGCTCTGTTTCAAAGAAGAAGAAGAGGAATAAAGAAAAGTACAGCACAGGAACAGGCCCTTCGGCCCTCCAAGCCTGTGCTGATTACATTGCCCGTCAACTAAAACATTTTGCACTTCCGGGGTCCGTATCCTTCTATTCCCATCCTATTCATGTATTTGTCAAGCTGCCTCTTAAACATCACTATTGTACCTGCTTCCACCACCTCCTCTGGCAATGAATTCCAGACACTCACTACCATCTGCATAAAAAACTTGCCCCGCACATCTTCTCTATAGTTTTCTCCTCTCACCTTAAATCTATGTCCCCTAGTAATTGACTCTTCCACCCTGGGAAAAAGCTTCTGACTATCTACTTTGTCCATGCCACTCATAATTTTGTAAACTTCTATCAAGTCGCCCCTCAATCTCCGTCACTCTAGTGAGAACAATCCAAGTTTCTCCAACCTCTCCTCATAGCTAATAACCTCCAGACCAGGCAGCATCCTGGTAAACCTCCTCTGCACCTCTCCCACGCCTCCATATCCTTCTGGTAATGTGGTGACCAGAATTGCACGCAATGTTCCAAGTGTGGCCTAACCAAGGTTCTATACAGCTGCAGCATGACTTCCCAGCTTTTATATTCAATACCCCTGCCAATGAAGGCAAGCATGCCATATGCCTTCCTGACTACCTTATCCACCTGCGTTGCCACTTTCGTGACCTGTGGACCTGTACACCCAGATCCCTCTGCTCGTCGATGCACTTAAGTGTTCTGCCATTTACTGTATAATGCCTGCCTGTATTAGACCTTCCAAAATGCATTACCTGGCATTTGTCTGGATTAAACTCCATCTGCCATTTCTCCACCCAAGTCTCCAACCGATCTATATCCCATTGTATCCTTTGACAATCCTCTTCACTATCTGCAACTCCTCCAACCTTAGTGTCATCTGCAAACTTACTAATTAGCCCAGTTACATTTTCCTTCAAATCATTTATGTATACTACAAACAGCAAAGGTCCCAGCCCTGATCCCTGCGGAACTCCGCTAATCACAGCTCTCCATTCAGAAAAGCACCCTTCCACTGCTACCCTCTGTCTTCTATGACAAAGCCAATTCTGTATCCATCTTGCCAGCTCACCTCTGATCCCGTGCGACTTTACCTTCTGTACCAGTCTGCCATGAGGGACCTTGTCAAAGGCCTTACTGAAATCCATGTATATAACATCCATCGCCCTTCCATTGTCGATCATCTTTATCACTTCCTCGAAAAACTCAATCAGATTAGGGAGACACGACCGCCCCTTCACAAAACCATGCTGCCTCTCACTAATATGCCCATTTGCTTCCAATTGTGTAATTCTCAATTGTTTCAATGGATGATTACACCCACTGTGCACTATGCTCTGTTTCAGTGGATGATGACATTCCCCATATTGTTCCAATTGATGATTACACTCGTACACTGCGCATTGTTCCAGTCGGTGATTACACTCACTGTACACTGTGCGCTGTTCCAATTGGTGACTGCTTGGCCTAAATAGCCAAGTGGTTATGGTACTGGGTTTGTAACCCCAAGATCAAGAGTTCAAATCTCACAATGGCAAACTATGAAACAATGTAACTTCGCGATCGACGGGGGAGTCCCGCCCGATTGTTTGTCCCTCTTCCGCGGCTACGTTCGCTGCCGGATGTCACTGGAGAGGGAGCACGCGGTGTCTGCTGACACTCTCAAGGCCTTCCGTGCTCGGTGGGCACCGCGGGGACTGGGGTGTTTTGTTGACCCCTTTAATCACATTTTGATTTAAAGTTTGTAAGGTTCCTTTAAACTTTGTCCTTGGTTTTACAGCTGACCTGAATTAGGGGCTGTGCCTGATTTATCCCAATTTTGTTGATTTGGTTTTCATTTAAAAGATTATCAAGAGTTCAAATCACACAATGGCAAAACTATGGAGCTTGGCCTAAATAGCCAAGTGGTTATGGTACTGGGTTTGTAACCCCAAGATCAAGTGTTCAAATCTCACAATGGCAAACTATGAAACAATGTAACTTCATCTGAATAGGAACAGATGGAAACGTGTTTGTACTCGAAAGAGTTACAGATTATACAGACAGCTTTCGGCTACGTTCGCTGCCGGATGTCCCTGGAGAGGGAGCACGCGGTGTCTGCTGGCACTCTCGAGGCCTTCCGTGCTCTGTGGGCACCGCGGGGACTGGGGTGTTTTGTTGACTCCTTTAATCACATTTTGATTTAAAGTTTGTAACTTTCCTTTAAACTTTGTTCTTGGTTTTACAGCTGACCTGAATTAGGGGCTGTACCTGATTTATCCCAATTTTGTTAACTTGGTTTAATTGTTTTCATTTAAAAGATTATCAAGAGTTCAAATCTCACAATGGCAAACTATAAAACAATGTAACTCCATCTGAAACAGATGGAAACGGGTTTGTACTCGAAAGAGTTACATCTTGGGCTTGGCCTAAATAGCCAAGTGGTTATGGTACTGGGTTTGTAACCCCAAGATCACGAGTGCAAATCTCACCATGGCAAACTATGAAACAATGTAACTTCATCTGAATAGGAACAGATGGAAACATGTTTGTACTCGAAAGAGTTACAAGTACTGTAACAGACATCAAGAGTTCAAATCTCACAATGGCAAACTATGAAACAATGTAACTTCATCTGAAATAGATGGAAATGGGTTTGTACTCAAAAGAGTTCCAATTGGTGACTACACTCTCTCTACACTGTTCTCTGTTCCATTTAATGATTACATTCATTATTCATATTCTGCCTTCCCAGACATGATTGCAGTCTGAATCACTGGTGGGTACCAGTATCTATTAGAGATTACTGGATTTGGAATAGATTCATTTCATTTGATCTAATAGAAATATCTGAAAACCAATCTAACAACATTAACAGCCACCTCGCCATGTATCACACTCTGTGTGCACTCTGCCTGTTTTTGTGGTTTTTAGAAGTAGCATATTAATTGCAGCTGTGAGTGCTCCTGTCTTTAGCTCTGACTGGAGTTCTGAGCTTGCTGCAGACCTGAGCTCTTTCTACACTTCACACGAAGCTCTAAGACTTTCTTCTAGTATAAAAGCAAAATACTGCGGATGCTGGAAATCTGAAACAAAAACAAAAAATACCTGGAAAAACTCAGCAGGTTTGACAGCATCTGCAGATAGGAATGCAGTTAATGTTTCAAGTCCGTGTGACTCTTCATCAGAACTGTTAACGGTGTTCCTCTCCGCAGATGCTATCAGACCTGCTGAGTTTTTCCAGCTATTTTTGTTTTTCTTCTAGTGGCCTGGCTGCTTCTCAAGCTGGGAAATAAATTCACCTTGCGCCCTGATTCCTTTTGCTGTGTTAGAACCATAGAAAAGTTACTGCACAGAAGGAGGCCATTCAGCCCATCTTGTCCATGCCAGCCCGAGGAGACCCAGGTGCCCTTTCTAATCCCACCTTCCTGCATAGCCCTGCAGCTTACGGCACTTAAGGTGCAGATCCAGGTACTTTTTAAAAGAGTTCAGAGTTTTTGCCTCTACCACCAAATTGGGCAGCGAATTCCAGACACCCACTACCCTCTGCGTAAAAAAGTTCTTCCTCATGACCCCCCCTACACCTTCTGTGCCACTTTTCTTGAATCTATGTCCCCTGGTTCTAGAATTCTCCACCAAGGGAAACAATTTTATCCTGTCCACTCTATCTATTCCCCTCATAATTTCATACACCTCAATCAAGTCGCCTCTTAGCCTTCTTTGTTCTAAGGAAAATAACCCTAACCTGTCCAATCTCCCCTACACTTTTCTAACCCTGGCAACATTCTTGTAAACCTCCTCTGCACTCTCCAGAGCTATTACGTCCTTCCTGTAATGTGGTGACCAGAACTGCACACAATACTCCAGTTGTGGCCTCACCAGTGTTTTATACAAGTCCAACATTATATCCTTACTTTTATATTCTATACCTCTGCCAATGAAGGGGAGCATTCCATATGCCTTCTTTACAACCTTGTCTACTTGAACTGCTGCCTTCAGGAACCTGTGTGCTTGTATGCCAAGATCTCTCACTTCATCTACCCCTCTTAGTATATTCCCATTTATTGTGTAATCCCTGTAACTGTTTGACCTCCGTAAATGTATGACCTCACACTTCTCTATGGTAAAATCCATCTCCCACTTTACCGCCCACTCCTCCAATCCATCTATATCATTTTGGAGATTATGGCTATCCTCTACACTATGCACTACTCGGCCAATCTTTGTGCCATCTGCAAATTTCCCAATAGTGCCCCCACTTTCACGTCCAAATTGTTACTATATAACACAAAGCTGGTGTTCACTGCTTCTGTGCACTGTTCAACACATAAATAAACCCCCAACTCCATCATCTGAGATTGTAACATTTTGTGGATTTCACTGTTAGGAGATCAAGTGGACTTTGCATGTGATTTCCTAGTGGTTGATTGGACTGTGAGGTGGGGTGGGAATGCCTCTTAATTTGGCCACACCATCCCATCTCCAAGATGGTTTGCGGTGGGTTCAGTCCCTTTATGGATACCACTTTTTACCAGGGACCAGACATATTTTGAGAGGCTGCCTGTGCCATGGTGGACTGACCATTACAGCCTGTACTCTGGGTCTTATCCCTTTTCCTCTGGTTTCTTGTTGTAAAATATAAAATTTCCTTAAACTGCATTTGAAGCTAACATTCAAACACCGCTATCAATATTGGAATCCATTTCAACTCTGAAACTGGATAATCACGGAGCAGCTTCAAGTTACAGATCTGGAGAGACATAAACCATCGGCTAACAATGGAATCTACCAAACAGAGACTGACAGAGGAACAATAATCTGTGATATCTGCCCTGAGATCCTTCATATCAAGGACTGATGTTCAGAATTGATAATAATAGCTACAAGTGGACCATGCTTCAGACTGAACTTCTCACTTTAAGCTTATTTTATTCACAGAGCTCCTTTCGATCAAAGTTCCTTGACACTGCACAACAGCTTCATGAGCAGGGATTCAAGGTAGGTCTCAATTATTACAATGCTATATTTCTTATTGTACCACTGTGCTGGGGAAGGGATAGCTGTAAATTTAATCAGCGTTCATCATTCCCAGATCAGCTATAGCAGTGGGTCAGAGCACTGCTCACTGAGCCACTGACACATGACTGAGTGACGCCCTTAAGGATCATGATGGTGGATGAATAGTGCTGAGCCTTGCCTCACCCAGTCTCCTATGGTTAGGTGACATACGTGTTCAGAAAAGGCAGAATTGATTTCTGGCCTGGACTTTCAAAACACCTGGACAGCACTTTCTGGCTCTCACATCATTTGTTATATAGTTTTCAGTGGCCTGCTCCCAAGCTACATCAGGGTACTTTCTGGCCACCTACGGGTGTACCATACCTAAGAGGAGACAGTGCCCCATAAATGTCACCTTCTGGCCACTTGCATGCAAGCCAAGGTCGTGGCTTCCATCCTGCTCTAGATTCTGGATCAGAGGGTAAGCCAAAAGCTAGGGGAGCAGATTAAGATAGGAGGATAGGTAAATTCCCTGCAGCTCCATGCCAATGCAGTTACAAGTTGTAGGAGAGCCACAGAAACGCCAGGACATCACCGTTTCTCTGTCCCATACCAGGCAATGCTGGGACATCACCACCTCCCTGTCCCATACCAGGCAATGCCGGGACATCACTGCTTCTCTGTCCTTTACCTGGGAAAAGCAATCAATGCGCCAGGCATATAGAGGAGCAACAGAACCATTTTAATCACTGATTTGATCATTTTATCCTCCTTCATTTCCTGGAGACAGGTTTGTGTTGGAGCCCTTTTCTACGGCTCCTGCACACACTCACCTTGTCCATCTGGCCATTCTTCATGTGTGAGCCCTGACACTGTGCTAGCCAGACTAAACACTTTGGTTAGTCAGTGACCTCTACTGAGTCATTGAAAGAATATAACCTTATTTGGCGCCCGTCAGAACTTTTCTAATCAATTGTATATGTGTTGTAAAGGACAATATGGCTTGTGTTTGACATGAAATCCACTCTTTTTTCATTGAAGCTTTATGCAACAGAAGGCACGTCAGCTTGGTTAAATGCCAATGATGTGCCCACAGAACCCGTGTCATGGCACACTGCAGAAGACCACAGCTCCTCGGCTCCTTCCTTTACCAAGTGAGTGCCTGTAGTGATCCTTGGAGATACACTGTAAGGTTACCTGAACAGAGTAGTAGCCATTAGATTCTTAGTAAATTAAGTCTACCTTTATATATGTAAATGCCTTTTTGATGTGCTTTCCAGTCCTCCATGATTAAGAAAATTAGCTCAATTTGAAGTGCCGCCATGAAGGCCCATGACCCAGTGCAAT
The DNA here is from genome assembly GCF_017639515.1 of Carcharodon carcharias. Classification (NCBI taxonomy): domain Eukaryota; kingdom Metazoa; phylum Chordata; class Chondrichthyes; order Lamniformes; family Lamnidae; genus Carcharodon; species Carcharodon carcharias. Next base: position 120,271,207 of record NC_054478.1, on the reverse strand, counting down.
TTGCAGAAACTTGCCATGGTGATTACTTCAATCTGGGACAAGTCCAGCTTTGGGAGAAATGATTTTAAAACCAGCATTAAGGATTGTGGAAACTTGATTTCTGCTGGGCGTAGCCTGTGTTTAAAATTACAGAACCTTTTGCACTGGTCGACTGATTTAACCTCGATTTCACTGAAAAGGCAGATGCAAACTAATGGAAACTCGAGCCCACAGACTTTTAAAACAGGTTTGACAATATGCTGCATAATAGGCTTCTTTATAATCCCTCTGGGATTGAAGAGAAGATCCTGGGATGGATAAGGATTTGATTGCATTGTTGTAGGAACAGGGTCATTACAGGTAATGGGTACTAGTGAAATCTCATAGCAATTGAGCTTGTGATACTTCCTCTGTTTATATCACTGATCTCAATTTAAAATGTTAGATGTTCAGATGTATAATTCCTGTCTGCAAACTTCTTAATCATTCCCTACATTTAATTCTAAATCATTAATACAAAACACAAAAATTATCACTTTCAAGGGTGCAAAATTGATTCCTCACACACTACATTTATCCCATCCAATCAGAGGGCTGGCTGCTCTTCAGACCCAGCAGTACCACCAAGAGAGGTGGCCATAGCTGAGACTGCAGGAGGCCCCAGGATGAAGAACAGTGATGGAGGCTTCAGAGGAGAAGTGGGGCAGCTTTGCTGTGGGTCATCAGACAGGCCCTGGTGAGTGAGGCAAAAGGGGATTAGTGTGGAGGGCCCTTCATGATCCTTACCGCCAGCAGGACCCTCAGTTGGACACAGGGTAGCTGAACAGGAGTGCCCCCCTCACCCCCATCCCAGCCTACAGGGAGGTCCGTCAGGGTATACCAGATGACCTGCCCATGTGGCTGGGCCCCCCTGCTTGGCAGTGGGATGAGGCCCTTAAGTGGTTCTTACTTGGCCACTAAAAAGCATTAATTAACCAGGGAGCTCGAAGGCCGACCTTGACCTTCACCAAGTTAATCGCAGGGAGCCAGAAGTTGACAGGCTGTCCATTCTGGGACTTACTGTTCCGATTTAACAGTTCCCCACATCCCCCGCTTCCATTAGGGGGCATTAAGCTCTGCCCATTGGCTGATAAAAGACTCCTATGTGGGGAAAAGTCACTTAGTTTCAAGTGGACAGGTGTTCATTCCCTCAAATGGACTTAACTCTTTCCTTTCAGGTACAATAAAAATAACAACTTTAAGTAACCCTATCAATTATTGGGCAAAGCACATGGGCACAGAAACAATCTTTACCTGTGTGACCATCAGCAGTATTAGCACTGCCCTTTTTCAACCTGGACTACTCACAGACTAGGAGTTGGCATGGCATGAGTATCTTCCTTTACATAAGACTCCTGAAGATAAATGGAAGTTACAGTGTGTATTTGGTAGAAACAAGTTTATTTGTGATAGATGGACAGATTTCAGCATGCTGTTGGCTATTTACTGAGACCATCACTGCCTCTCCTCCAATCTCTTTTCAGACTAATTCATGATGGAGTCATTGACTTGGTGATAAACCTGCCCAACAACAACACCCGCTTTATGAGGGAAAACTACCTGATCCGAAGAATGGCCATTGATCATGCAATACCCCTCATTACCAATTTCCAGGTAACAATATTATCTATACCTCCTACTTCTGGTAACCCCAACCCAAGTAGAAATGATGGGAGAGATACTGCTTGGTTTGGTGAGTTACAAACACAGGCCATGAAATAAATCTGGCACATTAACAGCGAGTGGGGTGGGGCTGGGGGAGTGTGCCTGCCAAAGGGATTAAGAGCCATTGTTTTTATACTTCTATTTAATTTTTGCACTACATTCTGCCAAAAGCAAAGAAGGGTGTTATTTCTATCTCTCCCTAAAACGTTGTGTAAGGGGGCTGCTTGTGGGATCCTGCTGTGCACAAATTGGCTGCCTCAGTTCCTACATTACAACAATTATGCAGAAACAGATGGAGAGGAAGAGAGAGAGAGAGAAAATCAGCTGGAGGTGGCAGGCTGGATGCAGAAGGAGACACAGGCTATTTGTGGGTGGGGGAGAAGGAAGACAGAAAAATGAAGAGAGAGAGAGACAAAGAAATTTATGATTAGAAATTCAGAAAACTGAATTCTGAAACTGCTGCCATTGCTGGCAGAATTCCCTAAATTACATCAGTGACCACACTTTAAATATTAATTCATTGACTGTAAAGCACTCCCAATGCTTGGAATTAATGTCCTAAACTTGAACCCGTCACAATCCCCAAATAATGCGTGTGTTAGAGGCAGTAGAAGCAGTTTGATAAATTTAAGAGTTAATGAAATGCACAGAGGTCATTTGAGTTCAGTTTGCTGTGATTTTGATTGTGGATTTCTGTCTCTCTGCATCTCCATCTTCTGGCATGTGACAAGCCACAGAGAGAGAAAGGGGGGAGAGTGAGGGAAATGGGGAAAGAGGGTAGGTATGGGGGGGTGAAAAGAGACAGAATTTGGGGGTCTCCAGTATGTATTCATTGCCCAGCTCTCACTCACATCCTTCCAAAAAGTGTGATTTGCAAAAATCCTGGGGCAGTCAATTTAAAAGGTCTCCTGGAGGCATCAACATTCTCTTCCCAAATTCAAAACACCTTCTGGAGACTGAAGGAATGTCCCTCATGAGATCTTGCAGTGTCTGCAGTGTTTTCTATGTTGCAATGGTGATCACACTTTAAGAATTAAAATGTTGACTGTAATTAAAAAAATGCAAATGATGTCAAGAAAGATTTCAGTGCACAAAATTAAATCAAAGATAGAGAAAAAAATGGGCACAAAAATGAGGCTGATCCAGAACATCAGCCACAGGGAAAGCACTGGTTGGGGGGGTGGGTCGTGGGATGAACTGAGTGGCTCTTGCAGAGAGCCAGCATGGACATGATGGGCCAAGTGGCCTCCTTCTGTGCTGTAACAATTCTATGATTCTGTGGTTCTCAGTTGTATTATCCAACTGACATCTGTCATTAGCACACTTTTTTGTTTTTTTCTGCTTCATCTTAATGTTCTTCTCTTTCATCATCCGGAGAGCTCTGGATTTGTTTGCCCTACCTCTTCATAGGAATATACCTTACTTGTACTTGCACCTCCTTAAAGGCAGCACGTTGTTCAGTTACAGTTTTGCCTGTTAATCTTTGCATCCAATTGATCTGGGCCAGATCCATTCTCACCCCATTGGAGTTGGCTTTTCCCCAGTCAATTATTCTTAGTCTGGATTGTTCCTTGTCCTTTCTCATAGCCAAGTGTTACCCACTGATACTTGAGCCAGTTGGCCCATCTCATTCCCAAGAACCAGGTATTTCTCATTGGACTGGAAATATACTGGTGGAAAAAATTCTCCTAAACACACTCTAGGAACTCTCACCCTCTCTGCCCTTTGCACTACAATTATCAGTCTATATTTGGATAAAGTTGCCCATGATAAGTACTGTATAATTTTGCACCTCTCTAATTTTCTTGCAAATTTGTTCCTCTACATCTTTCCCATTAGTTGGTGCCTATAGCTACATCGAACAATGTAATTGTACTTTTCTTTGTTCCTTAGCTCTAGCCAATAGATTCTGCCCTTGACCCCTCTGGGAGATCCTCTCTCTCTAGCGCTGCAATGTTCTCCTCAATCAAAATTGTTACCCCATCATCCTTTCTTTCCTTTCCTATCTTCCCTGAATACCTTGTATCCAGGAATACTTAGTACCCAGTTCTGCCCTTCTCTGTTCTCTGTTATAGCCACAACATCATATTTCCATGTTGCAATCTGCAACTTGCCAATCTTATTCAATGCATTCACAACCCTAACTGTAACCCTAATTTAGTCTTCATTACCTTCCCTCATACACATACCTTACTACTTCCAACTTTAGTACTATCTGCCTCTCCCAATATGCTTTGCACCTTGGTATATCTCTCTAGTATTACCTCCTGGCTCTTATAATCCAGTTTAAATCTTCCCTAATAGCACTAGCAAATCTCCCCCCAAGGAAATTGGTTCTGGCTCTGTTTAGGTGTGACCCATCTGGCCTGTACGGCTACCATCTGTCCCAGAACCAATCCCAATGTCCCAAGAATCTAAAGCCCTCCCTCCTGCACCACCTTTTCAGCCACGCGGTCATCTGCTCTATCCTCCTGTTTCACTTGCATTTGCTAAAGTCATGTTAGGACCTTTGACATTTGCACTTATCCTGCACAAACTGAGTCTGGGTGCAAGTTTTTCCAACTCTTCCTTTCTGCCAGGTTAATGGAACCTGGAACCTGTTTCCACAAATGTGTTGTTTTTTTCCCCCTATGGGTAAACAAATTGACCATTATTTTCCACCACAGACTGATTTATTTGACAACTATTGAAGTGTTTGTGTCACTTATTTCATGTAATACTCAAAGGGACAATAACCTTTTTAAGGATGTGTGTGGATTGCAGAATTCTCCTGTATTATAATGGGAAGATGGAAATGTTTCATGTCAGGGAATCTTTACAGCTCATTTAGTTTATGCTGCACTTTTAGGATTAATATCAGTTTGTAGTCTGTAAAGTTGCTGTCATTAGACTAAACTTTGCTGATATTGTAAGGCCATTAAACTTCTTCCTGCATTTGGAGGGATTCTAGAGTTAGGAAGTTGCCATTCCTTTCCACATGGCTTTGATATTGGCACTTCTTTCCCCATACTTACCCCACTGTTACATCCTCCCTGTGCCTAATGTCTGAAAGTATTTACCTTGCTCTCAGAAGTTTATTGCACATTTCAGTTAACACTATGGTCAGAATTTTCCAGCCCTGCCGACTGGTGTGATCTCCCGGTTAATCTTTGATTCAGGGTTTTTGGCTGGCTCGCTGCATTTTCAGGCCCCACTGCAGCCACGGCAGGACTGGAAAATTCCGGCCTATATCTTAAACTTCTGTGTACTGGTTCTACTTTAAGATTATCCCAGCTCGATAGTCCAGCATTTGTGTTTTCACCAGGCCTCTCAGGTGCATTTGTCAATTGCCAAAGTAGTTGATAGGGGAATGTCTATGAATGTTATGGGTTAGAAACAGTAGAGAGCCCAGCACCAAACTCAAGGTCACCCCACTCAGTCTGACATCAAACCCCTAAATGATACTTACTGCTTCTTCATTTTTACCCATTTCAATGTCTTTCTCCAATTACCCAAGTGTACAAGGTGCTCAAGTTTCTGTTTGTTATTTGACAATGCTATAGATTCTTTCCTGTATCCTTTCAGGTGGCAAAACTTTTTGCTGAAGCGATTAAAGACTGCGGTAAATTGGATTCTACCAGCCTGTACCACTACCGAGAGAATAGTGTGATCAGAGGATTGCAGTGAGTGGCTGCCATTAGCCTGGCTTGTGCAGGTCCTCACTCCAAGTGTACAAAGTTGGTTCTCTGATACAGACAAAACCTGCTCTTGTTTGTAACAGTTTAATAAAGAAAGAGAGAGATTTCATTGTGACCATGACTTTCACCTAATTCAGATCTTGTTTAGGAAGTTTAAGCACTATGTAAATAACTCCTTGTTTTTATTTTCTCTATTTTCTCCCCACAATATGTGTAAATGGAAAGGAGAACTTCACACTGTGAGTTATGGTGTCTGACAGGAACATTAAGACTACCCCACCTTCTCCTGCCTAACAGCTGGACCTAATGAAATACCAGCCTGATTTGCTTCAACTCTAGAAGTCTTAAAACTCTGTCTGCCCCACAAAGCACTGTCTGAACTTCTCCAAACCCTGTGGCATTCATAGGATTTCAGTTCACTACTTCGGACTGAGCAGACAATTTATTTGCAATAGGAGTTATGTCCCTCTTTCTGGGCGGCTTTCTGAGGTGTACTCCATTGCAAGCGCTGAAGCCCCTTTGTCTTTACCTCGAAAGTGGTCCTGAAATGATGTGTCAGTGTCTCACTTTCCATCAGTGATTACAAAGCAGTGGTACAATTTGACATTCTACCTCGAGCAGGCAGCTAGAGTAATGTGATTTCTTGCATAGGAGCATTGGAAATGGCCCCGTTTACATTGACAGACAGAGATTAGTCAGCCTAGCATTGGAACCCAATTATGTGCCCTGAATTGCCATCTGACCCCTACCTCCAGCATCCCCATCCCCCTGACGATTTTGTACTAGTGCTGACTTGAATGAAGGAAATATAAATTGCAGATTTACAACATATTTTCTCATTTTCCCCACTGCCACTGCCATTATAGCCTTACCAGACACTCTTCTTCTCCACTGCGTGTATATCTATGTACATTGATGGCCCTGAAGTGGGAACAAGCTCACTGTTCTCAGCCCACACCTGTAATACCAATGAGAACACTGGTTCTCAGCATCAGGTGGGCTTATTGATTGTGGAAAAGCACCCTCTATGGTTTAGTGGGCACCCATCAGTGTCAGTCACACCCCCTGGCCTCATCACAATATTGCAGGAGTAGTTCCAAAGAATGTGGAGTTGCAAAACGTCGCTGTCAGTAAGATGTGCCTGATGAGATGTAACCGATTGGCACCACATGCCGGGCTGCATGCTGACAGTTTTTTTTCATAGTGCTTTGTGTTCATTTCATTCCGCTGCTGTAAACCAGTATAATTCCTTTTAACTGTAACTGAACAAAAATAAATCATTGTTTAATTAAACTCAAAGCTGTGCAGTTTGTGTGTGAATTAGAATGTGACATGTCCATCTCAGTGACTAAGAAATGCTGCACTGAACACACTGAACCCTTTTGACTATTTTAATTTGGTTGTGGGACTTTGGGAGCTTGGGTAGGATTGAACACTAAAGAGTCTGACTTGCTGTGCTGTGCAATGACGGTGTACTTAGTGAAAGGCCAATTAAACAAGGACCTGGACCCTGAAGGTGGACAATAGGAACAAAATAGGGGCAGTCTTTTAAGCTGTGTTGACCGTCTCTGCGATTGGGAGTCATGACCTCAGAGCCTCCAGGCTCAAACTGGCTCTGGGACGGCTATGTTTCATGCATTTGTTTGTGACACAGGGTGTGTAGCTTGTATTAAATCAATCATAACACTTCAACTATACAAACGAATTACTCTGCCCACAATCTATCATTGCTATGATGCCCAAACCAAGATTGCTTGTGTTCTATGTGATTGTTGATATACTTTGTCTTCATCTTTCACTTCAAATGCCCACACTGTCACTTGCAAGTAACAAAGTCCCACTCCCTGGAGAAGGAGTTGCTGAAGTGGGGTGCATAATGTGAATTTTGTTACCTTAACCTCAACAATTTTCTGATGAAAAGATTCCAATGCTCCTGGATTCCAACAGATGCCTTATTGATGGGTGAAAGGATTGTGTTGTAATCAGACTGGAGACAGCCCACAGGTACCCAGTCTTCAAACTCCTCGTTTGCAGTAATTATCTGTGTGATAGATATACAAATTGTTTAAACAAAGCTACCAGTAAGAAGCTTGTTGAAATATGTTGCTTACTATAGTGTACTTCAATGCGTTGCATTGTCTTGTTCCAGTCTGGCATCAGTTCCCTTGGAGATAGAGTAGAGGAGCAACATATTCTTCCTAGGAAAATTGAAACAGGGGTTGACCTTTCAGGCCTATTCTGGCATTTAATTGTTGATCTGTATCTGTCTTTGCTCCATACTCCTTATGACTATCAACATTCTGGGGGTTACCATTAACCAGAAACCAAACTGGACCAGCCACATAAATAGTGTGGCTACAAGAACAGTTCAGAAGCTGGAAATTCTGCAGAGAGTAACCCACCTCCTGACTTCCCAAAGCCTGTTCACCATCTACAAGGCTCAAGTCAGGAGTGTGATGGAATACTCCTCAGTTGCTTGAATGAGTGCGGCTCCAACAACGCTCAAGAAACTTGACACCATCCAGGACAAAGCAGCTCCATTCATGACATTAAACATTCACTCCCTCCACCACCGACGGACAGCAGCAGTGTGTACCATCCACAAGATGCACTGCAGAAACTCATCAAGGCTCTTTAGACAGCACCTCCCAAACCCACAAGCTCTCCCACCTAGAAGGACATGGCAACAGACACATGGGACCACCACCACCTGGAAGTTACCCTCCAAGTCACTCAACATCCTGACTTGGAAATATATCAATGCTCCTTCATTGTCACTAGGTCAAGACCCTGGAACTTCCTTCCTAACAACACTGTGGGTGTACCCACACCACATGAACTTCAGTGGTTAAAGAAGGCAGCTCACCACCACCTTCTCAAGGGTAATTAGGGATGGGCAGCAAATGCTGGTCTTACCAATGGCATCCACATCACATGAAGTTAAAAAAGCTACTGAAAATTTGTCATTCCTAGTCTTGAAAATTTCAATTAATCCACCATTTGTTATTCTAGATTAGCAAAATGAAAGAAAAAGCAATGATTCACTGAAAAATAAATTACTTTAAAGAAATAAAAAAGTGACCAGCAGTAAAATTCCGTAAACTCAAAAAATCAATCAGATGATTTTGTTTGTTTTATTCATTCATGGGATGTGGGCTTTGCTGGCTAGACCAGCATCTATTGCTCATCCCTAATTGCACTTGAGAAGGCGGTGATGGACTGCCTCCTTGAACCGCTGCAGTCCATTTGGTTCGACTTCTGTAGCAGTTTAGTTTAACAGAATGGCTTACTAGACCATTTCAGAGGGCAGTTAAGAGCCAACCACTGCAAAAGTAAAATACTGTGGATGCTGGAAATCTGAATTACAAAAAAATGTTGTAGATACTGAAGCAGGTCAGTATCCGTGAAGAGAAACAGAATTGATGGGTGGATTCTCTTGGAGGCGGGGGTCTTGGCCACCGGCTGGAGAGCTGGCAAGAACCACACATCACCTCTTTTCAGGGAGGTCCATTGCAATTTGCATTTGACAGGCCAATGATCAGCCTGCCCTTGGGATCAAGGACCCCAGGGGCAGAAGTCCCAGCCCATTGAGAGCTGCCAGCTAATCAGAGGCGGGCAACTCAAGGCCGACAGCTCTATTGAATGGCAGCGCCACCTAGGATTGTGGATGGACCCAGGCCACAAATTTAATGATGGCAGGAGGGGGATCACGGGGTTGGGGTCACAGAGGTAGGTTGGCATTGAGGGCAGGGGGTGACTTTCCACCCCCTTATGCCAGGTCTCTCAATCAAGTCTGAATGCCTTTCAATGAAATAACCCCCCTGGAACCCAGCAAGCAAACCAGCATGGATTAGCTCATCATGCTCCCTGCATGGTGAGCCCCTGCCTGCCATTAAGTTAATACCAGAGGTGGCAGGATGAGGCCCTTAAATTGGCATTAATTGCCCACCAAAGGGCCTTAATTGGCAGTAGGGAAGGAAGGCCCTGCCTAATGATCCTACTATCTCAAGATTGAGGTGACCTTTCATCAGAACTGAAGAACGATAGATAGGTAATAGATTTTGAGCAGTGAGCAAGGGACAGGAAGGCCGGGGAGATTAAATAATGAAAAACAAATGGTGCAAACACCAGAGAGTGGTAATAGATAAAGAAACAAAAGGTATATCCAGATGAGGTGTGAATGGTTACATTGCAGCCACCTGAATGCAACATGAAGACACAAAGAAAGAAATGAGACAAGACCACCCCACCAAAACAAAATATATCAAACAAGATGGAGGCAGAGGTTCTGATCTGAAATTGTTGAACTTAGTGTTGAGTCCAGGAGGCTGTAGATTGCAGAGATGAAAGATGAACTGCTGTGTTGAGCTTCATTGGAACATTGTAACAGGCTAAGGACAGAAAGGTCAGAATGGGAGGAAGGTGGAGAATTAAAATGATAAGTGACATGAAGCTCAGGGTCATGTTTGCAGTGATCACCCAGTCTGTGTTTGGTTGCCCCCAGTGAAGAGGAGACCACATTGTGAGTAGTGAATACAGTATACTAAATTGAAGGAAGTACAAATAAATCACTGCTTCACTTGGAAGGAGTGTTTGGGACCTTGGATAATGAGAAGGGAGCAGGTCAAAGGACAGGCATTGCTTGCATGAAAAGGCATCGTCGGGAAGAAACCCTAGGGGTGACTGAAGAGTGAACCAGAGTGTTGTGGGGGGAACAGTCCCTTTGGAATTCTGAAAGGGGAAGATGGGGGAAGAAATGGTGGTGGCACAAAAATGGCAGAAGATGACCCATTGAATACAGAGGCTGGTGGGTGGAAGGTGAGGACAAGGGGAACCCTGTCATGGTTCTGGGAGGGAGGGAAAGAAGTGACAGCAGAAGTGAGGGAAAAGGAACAGATACGGTGGAGCTACTTCATTAATGGCCTTTCTTCCATTGTAAGGTCAAAAATGGGAATGTTCGCTGATGATTTCACAATGTTCAGGACTATTCATGACTCCTCAGATACTGAAGCAGTCCATGTCCAAATGCAGCAAAACCTGGGCAATATCCAGGCTTGGGCTGACAAGTGGCAAGTTACATTCACGCCACACAAGTGCCAGGCAATGATCATCTCCAACAAGATAGAGACTAAACATCGGCCCTTGACATTCAATGGCATTACCATTGCTGAATCCCCCACTATCAACATTATAGGGGTTACCATTAACCAGAAACTGAGCTGGACTAGCCATATAAATACTGTAGCTATAACAGCAGATCAGAGGCTAGGAATCGTGCAACGAGTAACTCACCTCGCAACTCCCCAAATCTTGTCCACCATTTACAAGGCACAAGTCAGCAGTGTGATGGAATACTCTCCACTTGCCTGGATGAGTACAGCTCCAACAACACTCAGAAAGCTTGACACCATCCAGGACAAAGGGTGCTTGATTGGCACCCTTCCACAAACATTCACACCCTTCACTACTAACAAACAGTGGCAGCAGTGTATATCATCTACAAGATGCACTGTAGAAACTCACCAATGCTCCTAAGGCAGCACCTCCCAAACCCATGACCACTACCATCTAGAAGGACGAGGGCAGCAGACACATGGGAACACTGCCACCTGGAAGTTCCCCTCCAAGCCACTCACCATCCTGACTTGGAAATATACTTGACGTTCCTTCACTGTCACTGGGTCAAAATCCTGGAACTCCCTCCCTAACAGCACTGTGGGTGTACCTACACCACATGGACTGCAGCAGTTAAAGAAGGCAGCTCACCACCACTTTCTCAATGGCAATTAGGGATGGGCAATAAATGCTAGCCTAGCCAGCGACACCCACATCCTGTAAATGAATTTTAAAAAATCATAGATTTATGGGGACAAAAATCAAATACATTACTATAAACAGAGACAGAAACAGAAAATCATAGAATGGTTACAATAGAGAAGGAGAAAATTTGAAACATCAAGGCCATGCAACTCTCAGTAAGAGCAATATAACTCATCCCATTCCCCTCTTTCCATTTAGCTCTAAATTTTTTTTCCTTTCAACCATTTCTCTAATTCCACTTTAAAAGCCATGATCAAATCTGCCTCCACCACACTTTTAGGTAATGCAATCCAGATTATAACAGCTCACTGCTTAAAAAACAGTATTCCTCGTGTTGCCTTTGGTTCTTTTGCCAAATTTTGTGCACTCTGGTTCTTGACCCTTCTGCCAATGGGAACAGTTTTTGTCTATCTACTCTGTCTGAACCCATCATGATTTTGAATACTTCTATAAAATTTCCTCTCAACCTTCTCTTCTCCAAGGAGAACAACACCAGCTTCTCCAATCTATTCCCTCCTCCCTGGAGCCATTCCCACCAAATTTTCCTGTACGCTCTCTAAAGCTTTTCAACTTTTCCAAAGTGTGGGGCCCACAATTAGACACAACACTCCAGCTGAGACTGAACCAGTGCTTTATAACCGTTCATCCTAACTTGTTTGCTTTCTTTTAACCATATACCACTATTTATGAGGCCCATGATCCCATTTGTTTTTTAATGCACTTTCCCAATCTTTAACAATTTTTGCACATGTGCCCCCAGGTGTTACCCATTCCTGTATTCCTTTGGAATTATACCCTTTAGTTTATAAGGTCTTTCCTCTTTCTTCTTGTCATAGTATATTATCTTGCATTTCCCTGCATTAAATGTCATGTGCCACTTGTCTTCCCATTCCTCCAGCATGACTATCCCCTCTTGAAGTCTATCACCATCTTCCTCAATAGTTCACAATACTTCCAAATTTTGTGTTATTTGCAAATTTTGAAACTGTGATCTTTTAACTGACCCCCTCACCTTCCTTCCCTGCTACCTCGACTCCAAGACCCGCCCCGCCCTCTTGCCATTACTCACCTGTGCCTGTGCCTCTCCTTGATCTAACATCTCAGATAGGTGTAGTATCGGCAGAAGCCACCACCTCCCTGGTGGCATAGCTGAGTACAAAAGAGCTGCTGGCCTCTGATTGTCTGGCAGCTCTTGGTGGGCAGGCCTTGCACCCCTGGGACCCTTGAGCCTGGGGGAAGGCCTGCTGCTGGCCTGTCAAGTGCTGAGTGGCATAAAATGTGGTGGTCCTTCTTGCTAGTTCTCCAGCTGGCTGCTGAGATCCCCATTACCTCCACAAGATTCCACCCCACACCTGGAGAACTGTCCTGAGGAGAGAATTAGACTCAGCCTCTATTCACTCGAATTTAGAAGATTGAGAGATGATCTTTTTGGAACATATAAAATCCTTTAAGGAGTTTGACAGGGTAGATGGTGGGAGAATGTTTTTCCAGACTGGGGAGTCTAGAACTTGGGGCCACTGCCTCAGGATAAGGGCTGGACATCTAGGACAGGAGGAATTTCTTCACTCAAAGGATATTTGGAATTCTCAACCAAAGTTATGGATGCTCAGTCATTGAGTATAGTCAAGACAGTGATTTATAGATTTCTGCATATTAAGTGAATTGAGGGATGTTGGGATATTGTGGGAAAGTGGAGTTGAGCTAGAATATCAGTCATGGGCATACTGAATGGTGGAAGAAGTTTGAAGGGTTGAATGGCCTACTCTTTCTCTTATTTCTTAGGCTCATGTATTCTTATGTAGGAGGCCTGTTACAAAAATGTTGGTACAGGATATCAGAGGAAATTTAACAGCATGAAGAGAATATTGGTTGGTGGACAGGGATTGAAGTATAGGGTAAATGGGCGTTGCTCAGATTAGGGGAGATTAGAAGTGATCTAACCCAAGGGATATGGTGAACCTGCTTTTGTGCTCAAACATATAGATGACTTGGACTTCTGTATAATTTCTTAATTACACAAAGGTTGGATGGTTTGTAAAAAAATTTCCAGAGGTCAATCAGGTTAGTGAAATAGACAGACGGGTGTCTGAGGCAAATTAATATGGCCAATAATTATTAATTATTAATAGTTATTAAAATTATTAATTCATAAGATTAAACATTTTAGGAGAAAACATAAAGGATAAGAGTCAAGAAGTAATGGTGAAATTATACAAAACATTGGTTAGTCAACAGTTAGTATACTGTTTGCAGACTTGGCTTCCCCATTATACAAAGGACATTAAAACCATAGACAGTGTATAGCCTTCAAGAACTAATTTGACTGAGAAAATCAAGAGGCAATTTCATTGTTTACTTTTAAATTAAATTAAGAAAGGATAAACAGAGAATGGTTGTGAAGTCAGAGAGTGGGAAGGGAGGTTAAGAAAAACTTCCAAACAGTTGGTTGTTGGAGCATGGAATTCTTTCTACAGCAAGAAAAGACTCAAATTATATAACATTTTTCATTACCTCATGATGTCTCCAAACACTTTAAAATTAGTGAAGTATTTTTGAAGTATAGTCAGTATTGTAATGTAGGCTTTGGAATCGCGATTCAGGACCCAAGTTTCTGTCTCACAACTGGTGCCCTCCACTTGATTTGCATTGTCCATCAACACGATTTAAATTGGAAACTCTGACTGGCTCCGTACACTTATTGGCAGATGTGCAAAATTTGCTTGCACATTTTATGCCTTTTGCACTTCACAGCAGAACAGCAACTGGTTCAGTTAATTAAGCACAGGCAGAAAACCAAGCTACAACTCCTGATCTAGTTGGGCTCGAGTTACTACGGGCAGTGATTGAAGGGCACCCATAAAAGCATTATAATTAACCCCAGGGAGGCTACTGGACTCAAGCAAGGTGGAACTATTTCACAAGAGCTCAGATCAAACTGTGGCCTTTTACACAAAACCAACTTTAACATCAGCCAGACTAAAGGAACAGACTAAATAGTAAGTCCAACAAATTATTCTGCAAATGAGTTCTTAATGCCTCAGAAACTTCCAGTGCTCAAAACATATTGATATATATATATATATAGTTCCTAGCATGTCTGTACCTTGTGTATGTTGTGCCATGTGTGTGTCCGAACCCTGTGTATATTGTGCCTTGTGTGGTCTGAACCCTGTGTATATTGTGCCTTGTGTGTGTCCGAACCCTGTGTATATTGTGCCTGGTGTGTGTGCCTGTACCCTGTGCTTTTGTTGTGTGTTTGCCTGTGCCCTGTTTGTGTGCATCAGTGATTTTTTTGTACTTCTCTGTATGTCTGTAAAGAGTCTGTGCCCTGTTCCTGTGTGTGTCTGTGAGGCGGTGCCCCATTCCTGTGAGTCTGTGCCCTGTTCACGTGTGTGTGTGTGTGTGTGTGTGTGTGTGTGAGCCGATGCCCTGTTCCTGTGTGTGTCTGTGAGGCGGTGCCCCATTCCTGTGAGTCTGTGCCCTGTTCACGTGTGTGTGTGTGTGTGTGTGTGTGTGTGTGTGTGTGTGTGAGCCGATGCCCTGTTCCTGTGTGTGTCTGTGAGGCGGTGCCCCATTCCTGTGAGTCTGTGCCCTGTTCACGTGTGTGTGTGTGTGTGTGTGTGTGAGCCGATGCCCTGTTTCTGTGAGCCTGTGACCTACTGTGTGTAAGTCTGTGAACCGGTGCACTGTTTCCATGAGCCTGTGCCTGTGTGCGCACAATGTGTATTATTTGCTGTGTTTGTGTGTGCATTGTGCATATGCGCGCGTGTGTGTGTGTGCATGTAAAAGATGTCACGTAATTAAACTAGGAGAGAAAGCTAGGAAATGTGAGGATAAAATATTAGAGAAGAAAGGCAGGTTAAGGTACATGACTCCAATAAGCATTCTTTACATATGTGGAATATAAGAAACAAATGGATGAACGGCATGTGGAAATTCAACTTGGAGAGTGTGACATGGTAGCCATCACTGAGACGTAGCTGCAAGACAGGTAGGAGTGGGAACTAAATATCCAAGGTTATAAGACTTAGATAGAGCAAGGAAATGGTAGAGTGGGGCAAGTAGCTTTGGTGATTAAGGATAAAATTGTGAATAGTGGGAGTTGTGTTCAAGCTCCCTGGTTGCAGTTGTTGAAATGGTAGACAGTATAAATGCAAATATTCAACAAGCATTTAACGAAAACAAAGTGAATTTTAATGGGGGGGGGTTTAACTTTTATATAACTTTGGTTAAGTAGAACAGCACATGTCAGAAAGGTAGTGAATTTCTTGAGTCTATTTGGGATAGATTTCTGCACCAACTGGGCACCAACAAGGGGCAGAGTATATTAGATATAGAACCAGATTTAGTTAAAACCCAAATGGCTGTGAGCATTTATTTTATAGTGTTCATAATATGATTGAGTTCAAGGTAATGTTTGAAAAGAAGAACTGCAGAACAACTACTAGGATTCTAGATTTAAGTAAGATCGACTTCAATGGAATTAGACAGGGACTGTCCACATTAAACTGGGCAAATCTGACAATGGATAAGATGACAGAAAATCAGCTGAAGGTGCTCAAGAAGAATTTAATGTGATGCTGAGTCAGTTTATATCTCAAAGGGGTAAAACCTCAATTTGCTAAAAAAATATAACCACAGTCAACTGGGAAGGTAAGCGACAAGTTAATGCTAAAAGGAAAAGCTGTAAATGCACAAAATAGCACAGATCCTGGTAAGTGGGAAAGATCCAAAGAACAGTGAAAGGTGACAAAGTAGATAGTAATAGCTATAAAAAGAAACTTGAAAGGGATATCAAAATTAACACCAAAATGTTTAGGATTATGTTAGAAAAAAAGTGTGATCAGCAACAGTGCAGGTCACTTGAAAACTGATAAAAGCGATATTGTCAATGAAATTAAGGAAATGTTGGGAATGACGAATAATTACTTTGCATCAATATTTACAGCATGCCAGATGTCCCAAGGAAACTAATAATAAATCAGCGTCAGGCACTCACCAAAATTAACATAAGCAAAATAACAGTAATGAAGAAAATAATATCACCAAAGTGTGCATACAAGACTGAAATGCCACTGTCATTCTCAAGTCATCTGAAGCATGGTTTGAACCAAATTATTGCCAATGCTGTTGAGAAAGTGGCAATGGATCTCAGGTAACAGATGGGGGCTAAATTTAGGAGTCTGATAGACAACACCAGGTGAATGCTCAAATTTCAGCACATGGCAAATAACATCATGGCAAGTTACATTCAGATAAGGGCAGCTCCCATAACTCATCAACTTAGGGAAACAACAAGTCTTATAATTTCTCTCCTGTTTTTACTCTAGTGTTGAGGAAGTCAGCACACAATCTCTGTTTTGCAGGTACGACATGGGGGAGAATTTTCACGCCGGCGCTTAAAATGACATGCTGTGACATCAAGTGTGTGTCCTGACGTCACTGTGCATCATTCCGATCTTCCGTTCAGCGGATGCGCGCCTGTTACGGCCATTAGGAGAGTAATTTAAATAATTAACAGTGCTGCCCGTCCAACCTTAAGGTTGGCGGGTAGGCGAAGAGCCCAAGCGGCCTTCGTGTTTTTCATGAAGCCTCATCCATGGACGGGGTGAGGTTTCATGAAGGTTTAATTAAACTAACAAATATTTTTCACACATTTCATAAACATGTCCCAGCTCATGTGACACTGTCACATGAGGGGGCATGTCTAAATAAGTTTAATCTGTCTTTACTTTAAACTTTCAATTTGAACTTAATCTCCCTGAGGCAGCTCCGTGCCTTAGGGAGATTACTGTGCTCTTTCGCATGCATGCACAAAAAAAAGGCTTTCCTTCCTCACCCCACTCTCTCAGGTAGTGCTGAGCACTACTGGGTACGCATCACGTAATTGGCCCGCCCACGTAAAATGGTATAGGTGATGGGGGGGTAGGATTGCTGTTATAGGGTTGGGGTTTGGGGGAGGGGTGGCATGTGCAGTTACAGGATAGAGTTATGCCCGCTACACCCCGACGTAGGGGCTGCTGAGTGCCAAGGCAGGCTGGTTAAAGTACTGCTTCAGTTTCAGTTGTATTGACAAATATTAGGCACTCAATTGCCCTCACTTCTCACAGCCCTCATTCCTCCACCCAATCCCCATGCTCTATCCATGCCAACGCATGCCAACCTATGCCCCCTACCCACCGTCAATGTCACTCATACCCTCCATGCATATCCATGCCCCTCCACCCATCCCCAATGGCCCCTCATAACCTCCATGGCAACCCATGCCACCTCACTCATTCCCTTGGCCTCTTACAGTGACCCATGCCCTGCACCCACCACACTTTGCCCTTACACCCTCCATGCCAATCCATCATGGGCAGACTTTGGGAGCCATGCTCAAATGAAATATAAAAAAGTTCTAATGTCCAAATAACATGGGGCTGGGGGCCAGGTTGACCATCATTCCCCCCTCCACCAGAAGAAAAGTTGGCATGGAGCCGACCCATTCCGCAGCCATAACATGCTGTGGGAGGCTTGACAAGGGCCAAGATGGAATTGTGCAGTTGGCAGGCAGCGCCATCAGTCCTGGCAGCACCAAGTGCACATTAGTGGGTACTGCAATAAAATGATGAAGAAGGCCCATGGATCCCCAAAGCTAATAAGTCCAGTGTCTTGGGCAGGAGGGATTCGGCAAGTCAGAGATGGGTAGGGGTGGTGGAGGGGGTGTTGGGTTTAAGGCTGTGGGTGTTTAGGACAAAAGTGGGGGCTCTTTCATCTTATGTGGACCGCCGCT
The DNA here is from genome assembly GCF_017639515.1 of Carcharodon carcharias. Classification (NCBI taxonomy): domain Eukaryota; kingdom Metazoa; phylum Chordata; class Chondrichthyes; order Lamniformes; family Lamnidae; genus Carcharodon; species Carcharodon carcharias. The sequence goes on along the minus strand of NC_054478.1, from coordinate 120,253,252 downwards.
GATCCGCAAAGGGCCCCTGAAGATTGAACGCCCCTTCCTTCCCGCCTTGTGATGAATGCAAAGGGAGAAAAAAAAATCGGCCTGCCCGCTCCTGCCCAAGTGTCCACACCAAACAGTTTATGACATGGGCAGCATATTATCAGGGTCAATTGGCTTGTTAACAAGCCTAATTGATTCTTGATTACCTATTTAAATATGGCAGGCGGGCTGCCGATTTTGGCACCTGCCCATCCCCAGTATTTTGGGGGGTGAGATTGGCTGTCAGTGCGAAAGCAGTAGGGTGGGCAACTGCCCTATTTTTCTGGCAGGGACATGTATGATGTAGCCCTAAGTATCTATTACAGACTTCAAAATATAACACTTCCATTCATGAAAGCCCAATCAATAACTTTAAATCTGCTCAAGTGCTTAATGCCTTATAAAAACAAACATTGGTATTCATATCAAAGACAGCTAATCCTTTAATAATATCCTGGAGCTGTCATTCAAACTTTGAATTTACAGCCCTCATTGTGATACTGTGTGGAAGTAGTCAAGCAGTGATAAACCTAAGTGCTATCATTGTAGTATTATGTCAACAAACAGCTATTGAAATACCAGAACAGATTCGTTTCACTCTCACAAACACAGGCAGGCATATTTTTCCCCCAAAATTTAAAAGGCAAGGGATTTAAATAACTTGATAGCTTAAAAGTTCTACATACTTTATCTTCTCTTCATGAGCAGTTAGGTCTCCACTATAAAGTTGTAGGACACACTCTGAGGGTTGAGCGAATTCCTGGAGTGAAAATTTGAGCTGCTTGTGCTGTGCACTGACTTGAAATGGCTCAGCTGCCTCATAATTCATGCCTGTGTACTTCACGCTATGCCTCTTTTCCCCTAGAGGCAAAAATTGGATCTGCTGGAAGTGGGGATGGGACTTCTGGATCCAGGTCACATCCACCATTTTTAAAGGCCCCGGAGTCTCCACAGCTCCATAAAAATCTAGCCCTAAGGATCCTCTGAGGTGACCAAGATGGGGTTTTGATCTGTAGTGCTGGTTTAGATTGTGTTTTGTGCAAGACGCCATCTTGGTAACTGAGTTGATCCACACGTTAGGAATGGCTGCTCTTCAAGGGGCTGGTGATTGCCATTTAAAATGCCTGCTAACTCTCACTATAGAGACTGCACAGCATTTTAACAGCTAGTGCTTGTCGTAACTCCCTTTCCTAACAATGACTAGCTGTTTGGGAGCAAACAGGTTGTTGATGTGGATTTCAAGTACTGCTTAAAGGAATACACACCATTTCATGTTCACTTGCTGGTGGAGCTGTGAAGAGGATCCCTGAAATACATGGGGAGACTTTCTGGGACAGTTTTCCAAGTGTGCACCCTCTGGTAACATTTATTCTGTAATTTTGCTGAGGACTTCACCAGAGCGTAAGTGCTGCACTATCCATCCTATAGGGGTAATCAGAAGAAAGGGAGTGCTTGGTCATTGGCACCTTGCTAGGAAGTCCCCTTGGCCTTGCCAAGGAAGGGAAGAGACGTGGGGCCAGATACGGCACCACCCACTGCTGCGGAAGGGAGGGATCCCATCCCTCCTGTGGGTACAGGACAACTGTCTTCCTCCATTTCTCCTCCACCAGGACCTCCAGTGCTGCATCAAAGAACTTCTGGGCACTCTCCCTCAGTCCTTTAGCCATCTGGCAATGTGCTGTGGTGTGCCAGCCAGCAAACGACACGCCTTCAGTGGGAATGGGTTTGAGCTGCTCATCTACTGCTCCGTGAAAATTGTGTCCAATTGGCTTTTGAGTACTGGAGCTGCAGGTATCTGGTTTAGAATGTCCAGGCAAGTTCAAGTTATCGTAATCAGCATTTAGGTCAAAATTGCATGCTAAATCCAAACTTTCAAACAGATATGTCTTATTAGCACAGCACACATTTAGTGCCTGCTTCTACCCTTTGGCTAAAGTAATCCACTTCTTGCAGACAAATTAGGGGCCTAACATCTACCAAGACCCATACCTAAATAAGATTGCTTTACTTTGAGGCTGCCAACATTGACTACATGCAGCCTAGCAGGCTGTAAACAACACATTTTAAAATAAACTTAGCTGAATGTGGGACTGGGAGTTTCTGGAGTACTGCATTCTCATCCACATTCAAAGAACACAGAACACCCACACCTAAAAAATACAGCCAACCCTTTACTCAGAGTGTGACGCACCGACCTCAAAAGCAAAGAATGCAGACCCTGACACCACAAAATCAAAAATGTAGACACCACCCGGCACTCAAAGAACACAGTCCCTCCACATTCCAGGAATGTGGCTCCTCCATAGTGAAAGAGTGTGGTGCTCCTACCCAACATTCAAAGAATGCAGCCCCACACTCCACACTCAAAGAACTGACCCCACCCCTCAATCCCACAGTCAAGGATCCTAGTCCCCACCACTCCACACTCGAAGGTCAAGTGTCATAACGGGAACATTTAAGGAAGAGTGATCATGGTTTTAAGGTTTAGAATAGATATAGAAAAGGACAAGGAACAATTTAGAGTAAAAATACTAAATTGGAGGAGGGCTAATAACAGTGGGGTAAAAATGGATCTGGCTCCAGTAAATTGGAATCAAAGATAGGTAGGAAAATATGCAACCAAGCAATGGGCAGCCTTCAAAGTGGAGTTGGTCTGATATAGTCAAAGTATATTTCCCCTAGGGGGAAAGGTAGGACAATCAAAACCCAGAACTCCCTGGATAATGAAAGAGGTAGAGAATAGGATGCAGCAAAAAAGGGTGTATATGGTGGTCATCCGGTTGATCATACAAATGAGAACTAGGCTGAATACAGAAAGTTTGGTTTCAAGGTGAGGTTTCAAGGAATGAGAGACAAAAGGAGAGGTTAGGAGGAGAAGCTGGCAGGTGACATAAAAAAGAATCCAAAAGTCTTCTACAGGAATATAAATAGTAAGATGGCAGTCAGAGAAGGGGTGGGTCTGATTAGAGGCCATAAAGGGGATCTATGCATGGAAGCAGAAGATATCGCTGAGGAACTAAGAGAACACTTTGCATCTGCCTTAACCAGGAACAAGATGCTTCCAAAGTCATGGCAAAATAGAAGGTAGTTCAGATAACATTTAGTTCAGATATATTCAGATTGGGCTAAATACTGACAAAGAGGAAGGTTGGCTGTACATAAAATTGATAAGTCACTAGGATCAGATGGGATGCAACAAAGAATGCTGAGGGATTAAGGATAGAACTTATGGAGTTGCGGGCCATAATCTTCCAGTCTTCCTTAGTAACAGGGCTGGTGCCAGAGGACTGGACAATTGAAAATGTTACAATCTTGCTCAAGAAAAGAAATAGGAGCAGGAGTAGGCCATTCAGCCCTTTGAGCTGCTTTGCCATTCAATTAGATCATGGCTGATCTTCTACCACATTTCTACCAGTCTTTCCCTACATTATCCTAATATCCCTCGATTTCTTTACCATATAGAAATCTATTGATCTCTGCCTTGAACATACTCAATGACTGAGCTTCCACAGCCTCTTCCAAAGGTTTACCACCCCCTGAGAAAAGAAGCTTACCCCTTATTCTGAGACTGTGAGGTCGCTATAGCCTTAGTGCTTTAAAAGCAGAGATACTATTACCCTTACTATTTATTCTGACTGCTAATTATCTGCCATTACTTTAGTTTTCACAACCAATGGTGGATGTGAGAATGTAAGTGTACCAGCAGAAGACTTGATATATTTTTTAATCTTCTTCAAATATACAAACTTTGCAATAGGACTGGAAAGTTGCTGATGTAACATCTTTGTTCGAAGAGGGAGAAAACATTAAACCAGATAACAATATAGACCTGATGTAGCTCCCATTGTGAACAAACTCTTGAAATCCATAATTCAAGATAGAAGTAATGAGTATTTAGAAATACACAGGTGAACCAAGGGCAGGCAACATGGATTTGTTAAAGGTACATTACCTTTGGTAAGTAACATTTTTTTTGAAGGAGCTTAAATTTAAATTTGACTCTGATTGGTCAAGACATTGCCCTGGGGAATGAACCAGTAATAGGCTGTCACTTATTTCGTGAATTATGGTTTAAATTTCAATCAATGCTTGGCAGTTAACTGTCAGTCATCATCAACTGATACATTCTTCATGGAAACACCTCTACCAATCAGAGTCTACTTGCCAACCAATCAGCACTCTCTTCTCATACATTATAAATTTGTTGTTTCCCTGACATAAGTATTTTCTTGCAAATTGTCCTGATGGATAAGATTAGACAAAAAATTGTTCTTTTTTTTCAAAAATACTCAAGTTCTGTAATACCAAGCAACTATTTGGTAGTTGGTATACCAAACAATTAAGGCCCGTCCAGCATAAATTGCAGCTCCCGAGGTCAGCGGGAGTAGGCAGGTGGCATGGGACTACAATGAGCACCGGGTCCAATGGCGACCCGGCGGCCTGTTTTAAAAAGCTGCTGCAGCCTTTCAAAGGCTTTGAATCACGGCCAGTGGAAGGGCTTCCCAGAGCGCTGCTGGTGAGCAGGCCAGGCAGGAGGGTAGGGCTGGGGGACACTGTGCCCCTTATATTTCTGATGATTGCCTTGCTGGCCTTCTTGAGGAGCTGGCAGCATGGCGGGAGGTGCTCGTACCATAGGATGGGAGGAGGAGGCCATTCCATGTGACCAAACGTGCCTGGGAGGAGGTGGCGGAGGTGGTGAGCTCCGGTGACGTGGTGCGACGCACTCGGGTCCAGTTTTGCAAGTGCTTCAATGACTTGTTGAGCTCGGGAAGGGAGAGTACCATGTTGGCATTGGTCACTTAACCCAGCAGGTCGGCTTTCCCCCTGGTGCCACCCTCCCCAAGTCTGAGTGTAGTGACTGCATTGAATCATTGACGGCATGTGTCCTTCGCTGGGTGGGCCAGCAGATATTGTCCATGCTGAGGTCACCCTGAGGGGGTGGTGATGAGATGGGTACACTGAGACCCACATTACTGTTTTGGAAGCAACCTGGAGGAGCTGCACCTAGGCGCAGTGCTGGAACTCCAGGACATGTCTAAGTCAGCGTGATGACATGCTGGGAGAGGAGCTTCAAGGTGGTGTGGCACCAATCGATCTGCTGTCCTCTGTGCTCCAGGTGCTTGCACCTCCTTGCTATGGAAGATTAGACCCTGTGATACCTAATGTGATGTAGGCAGCATTTGGTCAAGGGGGTGGGTGGTGCGGGGGACTGGCCTAGCATCTTTGTGTGAGTGTTCAGCAGCAGCAGGGTGAGGAGCCCTACCATGTCCCACTCTAGTTCGGGTGGGCCATCTGTGAAGAGAGTCCAGGTACAAGTAGCACTAACCAATGCTCTTTTCTCCTTTTCAGGAGGTGAATGTACATAATGCTGCTGAGCGGGTGAGGACTGGCAGAGGACCGGCCCAGCTGGCGATTCTCAGCTGCTTCGAGCAGGAGACCCTAGATTTGGAGAAATGCCTTGTGCCCAGGTCCACCGGTGTCGGTGAGGCTGGGGTGCCATGGGCATGTATGTGTGACCAGCAGTGAGGTCACCATTGTTCTCCCAACAGCCAAGGCAGTGCTGAATGTTCAGGGATTGAAGTTTGCAACATGGCTTGACCATTGCTTATGGAAGGATGAGCGCATAATGATCCGGGGGACAGGGATGCAAATTGCCATTGTCTCCATATTGATCCAATGTCCTTGTTCTTCCTTTCAGCACCATCGGAGCAGGGCTGGGACGAGGAGCATCAGGGGCCCCCTCTTACACCTGAGGGCCCTGAAGTCTCACCAGTGTCATGCCATCTCTTCCAGGCAGGCACCAGCGCAGATACTAGCACCTCAGTGGGAACTAGAACATCAGCCAGTGTCCTGGGGCACAGCAGTGAGGGCAATTCACAGTCGCTGGAGGCGCTGGCAGAGCCAGAGGGTACTCAGTCAGTACCTGATGATGTGTCTCTGGAGTTGTCCACGATGCAGTAAATGCAGGAAATGCAGCTGGGTGTGCAGGACCATCTGGGGGAGATACATGAGGCTATCCTTGGCTTGGTGTCTGTGGCGGAGGAGTCTACGCAGACTATCACCAATGCAATGAGCCTCATAGCCAATCTCCAAGCGTCTTCCAGGAGAGAGTGGCGACTCTTGTGGAGAGGCTCCTCCAGGAGACCAATCAGGGCTTCCTGGGGATGCATTCAGACCAGCAAGCCCTCACATCGGCAATGATCAGCTGGTCAGTGCCAGTGCAGGCGATGGTCTGGGCACCAAGTATCCAAGCTTGGTGCCCATCCATCCACGGTGAGCAGGGAAGTCTGAAGTGACCTCACATTGGCGCAGCAGCTGCCTGTTGTCTCTGCAGGTTCCTCTCGTGGTGCTCCGGATGAAGGTGGCATCTTCTCTGCCCCTCTGCCAGTGATCATTGCATCCGGTGAGGCTGCGACGACTGGGGAGATGCCAGCTGTGGAACTGGCCACTCCCTCCCTGGCGGGGCCAGCACAGGCTCCATGGGTCAGAGGATGGCTGCCAAAGTCATTGTGACCAACAGGACAGCAGAGTGAGCAGGCTGGCTTAGATGCCACTCCCAGTGAGGGGCCAGCACCAAGATGTAGCACCCGAAAACGTAAACATAAGGCACCTTAGGCACACCATGGTTTTATCACTGGTGCTTTTGTGTCGGCCCGCAATGAGGTCTTTACGAGTTGGTGTGATCTTTAGCACCTTTGTCATTTTGTTCAATTAAGTTCCCTTGGTTGTAATATTAAATTCAGACGTCACCATGGCTGAGGGTGCCTCTTTTATTCTGCAGGTGGATGGTTTCCAATAACGTTATGAGTGATTTGTGGACATTCAGCTTTATTAACAAGGCCCTTAATTATGTTCCTATCCAGCAGATTTGGCACACAGGTGTTGAGTGTGGAGCCTGCGGCTCAGGCTTGTCCTGGAGGTCCATATGTGGTCTGCTAGCTCAAGGTTCGTTGAATTAAAGCCCTACTCCCTGCCTCCCTGGAGTCTGCCCGGGTCAGCTTCTACACCCTCAACATTCCCCTGTGCATACTCATCCTCGAACTCACTGCTGGCCTCATTGTGTGCAGCTGTATCCAATGTGTCTACATCTTCATCGTCCACAGCGTCCCCCCTTTCCAGCGCAAGATTGTGCAGAGTGCAGCATGCAACTACTATCTGCACATGATCTGGGGATACCGAAGTGCGGCCCCTGAGCGGTCCAGGCATCGGAAGCACATCTTGAGAAGACCGATGTCTCTCCACCACAGCCCTTGTGGTGCCGTGGCTCCTATTGTAGCGCTGCTCAGCTTCAGTTCTTGGTTGGCAGAGAGGTGTCATAAGCCATCTTCTGAGGGGATAGCCCTTGTCACCCAGCATCCATCCATCCAGCCGGGCTGGAGCACTGAAGAGTCCCTGCACCTGGGAGTGTCTGAGGATGCAGGCATGGGAGCTGCCTGGGTACCTTGCACAGACTTGTAGAATCAGCATCTTGTGATCACACATTATCTGCACGTTCATGGAGTGGAAGCCCTTCCTGTTGATGAAGGCACCGGGCTCACCTGCTGGCGCCTTGATGGCCACATGTGTACAGTCTATATGTCCCTGAACATGGGGGAAGCCAGCAATGGCTGTGAAGCCTCTGGCTCACTGTGTCTGGCTTGCCTGGTCCCAATGGAAGTGAATGAAGATCAATGCACCTCTGAACAGAGTGTCTGCAACCTGCTTGATGCAAGTATGGACAGCTGGCTGCGAGACAATGTAAAGATCACCCAACGAGCCCTGGAAGGAGCCAGAGGCATAGACATTGAGGGCAGCTGTGACCTTTAGAGCCACTGGCATGGAGTATCCACCCATACAGTTCATGGAGATCTGAGGCCCAATCACCTGACAGATTTGGGTGACTGTCTCACTTGAGAGGCGGAGCCTCCTTCGGCACTGCACCTCAGACATATTGAGGTAGCTGCTTTGCCGCCTGTAAACCCTGGCAGCAGGATAGTGGTGTCTTCTGTGGCCCCTTCCACCTTGGACTACCTCTTGGCCCTGCACCCCTTGTGCCTGTCCTCCCAAAGGTGGCTCCCCTGGAGGCTGAATGTGCACTCCTGGCCTCCTCTCCCTTCCAATCCTCCCTTTGTCCTCAGAGGAGGTGCCTCCAGTGGAGAGTTCAGCTCCCACTCCCAACCTAAGAGAAGGCTTCCAGAAACTTGCAGACCCAAAAAAGACTCCTCACTGCAGAATGCTGACCTGAAGGTTGTGAGTCCAGACAAAGCAGCTGGTATGCGTTTTGAAGCATTGCAGATCACTCAGGCAAGTATCAGTAACTTTAAAAGATCAATATTTGACAGAGAACACTTGTGACCCCACTGAGCCCTCTTATGTCCCCCGTGGATGAAGTTTATACAAATGTTTCCTACCCGCCTGCCTGTTGCGCCCGTGCACCAACCCGAAGATCGGACAGGCGCCAAAAAATTGCCATTGATTGGCGTGTCAAAGGCCTTAAGTGGCCTGTTAATTAATGGCAGGTGGCATCAGAGATCATTGCGTGCCCGCCCAACAAAATATTGCGATGACGCACAGTGACATCGGGATGCTCACCTGACGTCACCGCGGGTCATTTTACACGTCAGCGTGCGGGTCCCACCTCTGCATGCCAACGGGAAAATTCTGCCCTCTGTTATGTTAGAATTCTGTTATCTTTACACCCGACACCACCATCCCCCCACAAGGGTTTTGAACTTCTGCTAGATTAAAACCTCAACTAAGAGAAATTCTAAAATATCATAAGGGCTTCATCACCAAGCTAAATAGCAATTGGGTCTTAAGTTAAATAATCTTTCTCCCAGGAGTTCCTAAACTAAACAAAAAGAAACATACAATGTATTTTTATAACAAACTTGAATCTCTTGAAGTCCTCTCTACTAGTATTTAGAATCTTATGATTAAAAATTCTAGAAGATTTATAGGGTTCATGAGGTTTTTAGAATGAAACTACAATCTGTTAAATGAGTACTATATTTATTTTTAAATATATATATCCCAGATTACATTAAAACAATGTTTTGAATCCTACAAATTGTATATACAAACAGTATCAATTCCTCTAAAAATGCTAACTTCAATTCTCAAATCCAGTTAAGAATAAAAATGATTAAGATATCCAAACAAACAATAAATCAATTTTATACTTACAATCCAGAGTAAAAATTATAGCTTATTTTTGCTGCCTTTACCTCAGTTTTATGGAGAGATCATTTCAGATTTCTACCCTGCTGAGGCCTGAGTTCCTAGTGGAGTTCTCAAGTCTGACCACTTGTTTACTAAATGCTATTTATAAAGAAAATCTGTTGAGAGTAAGGTGCGATTGCCTATTATATTTCTAAGGTTCTTTGTGTGAGTAATTCTTGAGAATCAAAATGACATAGCAGATGCAAGTATTATCAATCTAAGCCTGGTTAGCTCTCTGGAAATGCATGGCTGGCAGGTCTCTGTTGTTTTGTGTCTGTGCAAGGCTATGTATTTCTCACCAAGACTTTAGGCTGTATTTCAGTCCAGCTAAATTTTTAACCTTTTCATAGTCTGAGAATTGCTTAACAATTATAGAAAGGACATTAAAACCATAGGCTGGGATTTTCCACGCCCAATTGGGTGTGTTCAGCAGCATGATTGAAAGATCTCACGAGAAGGCCCTGGTCACATTTCCCAGCAATGTAAATCCAGGACACGATTGTCCCCTTGCCCCTTCAATAGTGGGCCGCATTTCCTGCCATCGAACATTAGAAACTTAATTTTAATACATTTGCATCTCACTTTTGTGGCCACATGCCAGAATCATTCCCCCATGTCAAATTTAAATCCTATATCGGTGTGACTTCAGAAAGGTGTGATTTCCAACTGCCTTTAAAAGGCATGCACCTGGCGACCTCAACTTTGTGGGAAACTTGGAAGTGAGTGCACAGAACTTAGGGCAGTGCTTGCGATTATCCCCCATAGGAATTGAAGGGTGTGGCACCACGGATTCAGGGGGTGATCACAGACAAGTCTCCAAAGCGGCTTTTTCCCGGCTGGCTTTCAGTGTATTGCCAGGGCAAGGGCTCCACTGTGGGGCTGGGCGGGGCAGGGACAGCACAGACTGAAGAAAGTGCACAAGCACATGCTTGTGGGGGATGGGGGGAGGGAAGTGGGGGAAGAAATCATCTAGGCACTTGTAAAAACATTTCAAGATTGCCCATTTTTCCAAAGCTGAGACCATTCAGCATCAGCTCCATTGACATGCTTGGAGTCTGGCTCCTGAAACAATTATGCCCGCTCAAGAAACACAAATTCCTGATAGTGCCACTGATTGCCCTGAACTTTTAACTCCTAGGGTGCAGACTGCAAAATAATCTGGGTTTTATGGGGCTGCAAAGCAATTGGGCGACTGGGCAAGTTAGAGGATCCCCTTGCAGTGGGCATGGAACAGTCACTGAGGGAAGTGCTCAGAACCACTTGCCTTGTAGTTATTCAGTCTTTGAGCAGTAACCCTCATGGTCCAAGCCAACTACGCAGACTTGGAGTGCAGGTTAGGATAATACCTGCACCTGAGCTGAGAGCACAGGATACAGTCGAGTGGCCGAAGCTGTCTCCACCCAGTCATGTGGTGTGAGGCAGAGGTGGGTGGGGTTTTTGTCAGGCATCAAGCAGACTAAGCACTGGCCCACCCAAGTGGTTGACAGGACTCTCTGGCATGTGTGAGTGGGCCTTGAGATGCAGCCGGTGCCTGAGACTTAACCAAGAGAGGTCCTTAGGAGACATATATGATAAGGTGGATTCAAAATTGGCTTAGATGTAGGAGACAGAGGGTGATGACAGAAGGATGCTTTAGTGACTGGAAGCCAATGTCCAGTAGCATGCCACAGGGATCTGTGCTGGGTCCCCTATGGGTCATCATTTATGTGGGGGGTAGGATTAGTAAGTTTGCGGATGACACAAAGATTGGCTGGGTAGTTAACAGTGAGGTTGAGTGTCTTGGGCTACAGGAAGATATAGATGGAATGGTCAAATGGGCAGATAAATGGCAGATGGAACTTAACCCTGAAAAGTGTGAGGTGATACAGTTTGGAAGAAGTAATTTGACAAGGAAGTATTCAATGAACGGCCTGACACTAGGAAGTTCTGAGGAACAGAGGGACCTTGGCGTTTGTGTTCATAGATCTCTGAAGAGCATGTTAGTGGGGTGGTGAAAAAGGCATATGGGACACTTGCCTTTATCAATCAAGGCATAGATTACAAAAGTAGGGAGGTCATGTTGGAGTTGTATAAAACCTTGGTGAGGCCACAGCTGGAGTATTGTGTGCAGTTCTGGTCGCCACATAATAGGAAGGATGTGATTGCACTGGAGGGGGTGCAGAGGAGATTCACCAGGATGTTGCCTAGGATGAAACATTTAAGTTATGAAGAGAGGTTGGATAGACTTGGGTTGTTTTTGTTGGAGCAGAGAAGACTGAGAGGTGACCTGATCGAGGTGTACAAGATTATGAGGGGCATGGATAGGGAGTAGCTGTTCCCCTTAGTTGAAGGGTCAGTCACGAGGGGACATATGTTCAAGGTGAGGGGCAGAAGGTTTAGGGGGGATGTGAGGAAAAACCTTTTTACCCAGAGGATGGTGACAGTCTGGAATGCACTGGCTGCGAGGGTGGTGAAGGTGTGTTGCCTCACATCCTTTAAAAAGGATGAGCACTTGGCACGTCATAACATTCAAGGCTATGGGCCAAGTGCTGGTAAATGGGATTAGGTAGGTAGGTCAGGTGTTTCTCACGTGTCAGTGCAGACTCAATAGGTCGAAAGGCCTCTTCTGCACTGTGATTCTGTGATTCTGTGATATGCTGACCCTCATGTTTTTTTCTCTAATGCTGCAGTGAAAGGACAATCAGGAACATGGAGCCTGGAGATCTCCCTGTCTGCCCCATGGCTTATAGGAAAGATGGAAGAAGGAGAAAAATGCAATGGAGGTGTCTGGCTCAGCAAAAGGAGGAGCACAACCCTCAAGATCAATGGGCAGCAGGGTCTCTGCATGTAGAGGAAGATCCACACAGAACCATCATTCGTAAGCGCCTCGCTAGACCGAGGGTATATCGACAGCACTTGTCCTATCTTCAGATGAGCGAGAATCAGTATCGCCAAAGACTGCGATAGTCAAGAGAACTGGTTACTCACATATGCCACATTCTGCAGGGTTTGGGGCCTCAGGGACTTGGAGGGCATCCACTGCCATTGGCAATTAAAGTTACCACTGCGCTAAATTTCTTTGGCAGTGGCTTCTTCCAGGGCTCCACTGGGGACCTTTGTGGGATATCCAAAGCTTCCACCCACAAATGTATCCAGGAGGTCAAGGCACATGACTATGTCAATTTCTGAGATTGGGGAGCTGGGAAGCAAGAGCGCTGGGATTAGCTGAGCTTTGTGGTCTTCCACAGTGCAGGGTGCCATCATCAGCACTCACATGTCTCTAAGATCCCCATGGCAACAAGCAGTCCAGTATGTGAACTGCAAGGACTTCCACTTGCTTGATGTTCAGCTGGTCTGTGAGCATAACAAATGGATCCTGCAGGTCTGTGCTCAATATCCAGGGAAAGTCCATGACTCATACATACTCAGCAGGTCTCAGATCCCTGATATCTTCCAGGATCCACAGAGACTGCAGGCCTGGCTCCTCAGGGAGAAGGTCTACCCACAGAGGACGTGGTTGATGACACCTGTGTGGTGGCCTCAGACCCCTGGTAAGAGAAGCTATAACAAAGCTCATGCCGCAAGCCAGACTTTGATGGAGCAGACTATTGGGCTCCTGATAATGAGGATCTGGTGCCTCGACAGATCTGGCTGAGCACTTCAGTACAACCCCCAGAGGGTGGCTTATTGATCATTGCACAACCTGGTGATGCAAAGGGGAGAAGTCCTGGATGATGAGGAGATGGAGGAGCTGCACATCTCCAATGAGGAGGAAGTGGAAGGGGAGAAGGGTGATGAGACCCTGGAAGTCCAGGATACAGGCAATGAGACCATTGCTCTGGCCAGACGAGGCAGGCATGCTTGTAAGGCCCTAATAGCCACAAGATTCTGCGAGGAGGGTGACAAGATGCAGTGAGGACTCTCCTGAAAGCACAAGATAGCAGCTGGGAGCACCTGGCACCAGCCTGGCATAGATTATCACACTTACGCTCTGTGCAGAGTCTCATCTCATGCAGACCTTGCTGGAATAAAGCAGGAACAAGGACTTCAAAAGTATTTGATCCTTTTGCATGCATAATCATCTGTCCCCTTCAGCAATGCACCTTCATCCATCCAGAATGCAGACAATAAGCAGGGGCAGCCATGCCTCAAAGGTGCTCAGAGCACACCTAACATCATGTGACCTAACAATGCTAGGGCACAATACTCTTGGAGTAAACACAATCGGAATCAAGGTGCAGGTATCACTGAGGTGGGCTGTGGCTTTGGGACAGGACAGTCACCATGGTCAGAATGTTACGCACTGCACAGAGGAGAGGCCTTGGACTGCGACTCGTGACTTCATTTTGTGCAGGGGCCAAGGTTTCAATTCTGAATGACACAAACGCACCTCACATTAACAAGGAGCCATTGATGATGAAAGATGATTATGAGTCGGTGATACATTGGTGAACATTGTATACAAGTGATTAACACCCGTGCACACATTGTGCAACTACATCATCTTGACTTTCCTGACCCTGACGCTACGTCTTGGTGCATCCCCAACATCCACAGCAGAGATAGAGGTGGCCTTCTGACTGCCACACACTGTCTGTGATGACCTAAGTAGGTGTCCCCTGAGAACTGGAGGCCTGTTTTCGTGGTCCTGCTGTGTGGCAGTGGCACCCTCCTGCGGATCTGGATCTGCTGGGGGATACAGGAAGACGTGATTCGTATGGGCCGGTCACTCAAGGAGTCATCTGGATGGATGGCCCTGGGGTGTGCACCTGTTGAACCTCCTCCCTAGGGATGCCCAAGGGCCCCTGGCTGATCCTCGAGAGGAAGGGGCAGCTGGAGTGAGATCGAGATGCCCCGTTCCCCACTGATGGATGCCTGCAAGTGCCTCAGTGATAGAGTGCAGCTCCTGCTGCAGTGCAGGACCAATGTCCTGGACCAAGATCTCCATGGCGGCTGGCACCAGTGTTGACCTTGGTGCATTGGTAGGCTGGCACTATCACCTCAGCCTGAAGGCGGACGGACTCCTCCATCATGCCTTACAATCTGAGGAATGCATTGGACATTCCTTCCTGATGTTCCTGAGCTTGTCTTTGCAGCTCCAGCAACTAAAGTCTGACCAAATCCAGAAGCTCCTCATCTGACTCGGATTCAGCAGATTCCTGGCCTCCAGCAGTTCTTTGAGTGCCAGCGACCCAGGATGTCTCTGCTGTTGCCTGCTGTGGATCTGACAGTGTAATGTGCTCATCAGATTGTGACCCCAAGGCTATTTGGGAATTAGGTCCCAACGAGGTGTGTGACCTTGCGCTCGTGGAGGGTGTGGGTGAGCGCTGTGAGCGGTCTTCAATGAGGGTGTCATCAGATTCCTCTTCTGAGGTGTCTTCAAGGCTTGAGTCAAAGACTTGGCTCATGGACACCCTCAGAAGCTTCTCAAATGTGGCTGTGAAAGCAAGGAGAGATAATTAGTGCAAGCATGGGACTGAGGAACAGGGGAACTGACTCGCAGCATGGTTGACTGATGGATGTTGCAATGTAGGATCCTTACTTGGTTTAGCACTGCCAACCTCACCGTCAGCACAGGAACGGTGCAGATAATCACCGGCCAGCTGGATGGCTCTATTCCCAAAGTCAGTCAGGACTATCAGTCGAGGCATCCCACCCCAGTCTGGGACCGCTCCTTTTTGTTATGAGCCAGCTTGTCCTACATGAAGACAGATGGACAGAGTGCAAGCAGGACACCTGCCAGGTCAGATGATAAGGATGCCTGATGTGTGGGTGGTGCGTGGTGCCATGGATGGAATGAGGACACGATCCACAGAGGGGATGATGGTGTGTGTGTGAGAGTGAATGGTGATGTCCCTTGAGCTGGCAGTGAGTGAGATCTCTGTGGATGTGCGATGGGTTTGTGAGTGTGTGAGTTGAGAGTGATGAGAAGAGTGACTTATTCTGACAGAATGGAGGTGATCATTCATCCTTTTCCTGCACTGGGTGGCTGTCCTCTTTTGTAGGGCATTTGCACTGACCACAACTGCCACCACCTCCCACATTGGATTGGTGACCTTGGTTGCTGGTCTTTGCCCAGAGCGGGAGTAGGGGGCCTCACGGCAAACCTCCACTGCATCTAGTAGGTACCCAAGGGAAGTGCCACTGAATTTGGGGACAGCATGTTTCTTCTCTGGAAGCCATGATTTTCCAGTAGTTTTCACTTCCTTAGAGAGTGCTAGCTCTGTGCAGGGGCGCTCTTTAAATATGGTGCCTGGATTACAGAAGGCCTGAAGTGACGGCAGGGTGGGTGAATCAGAGGTTGCCCTGTCAGCGATCCGACGTGAAACCCGTGCCTCTGCATTTTTTTAAACAAAGTGCTACATGATACGACAGAAAATGTCGCCATTGCTGTCGGTGGGTCAAACACCGACTTCCCAGCCCACTTTTGGACTTTGCCAATTCCACAGAAAATCCCGGCCATACAGTGTGCACAATGCACATTCACCATGTATAGGAAACTATGGTCATGAGGAGCAACAGGAGATACAGGGACTATTTTCATGGCGTAGGGAGGAAGATTTAATATTTGCATTTGCATTTGCATAAACATTTGCATAAAGCAAATAGGAAAAGTTAATTTCTTCTGATTAGAGAGTTAGTGATATGGGATAATTAATTTAAAAGTATCACTATTGTAATGAGAAGTTGAGTCAAGAGAAATGTGAGACGTAGGAGCTTGTTGGAACATGGAATATTTGCCATAGTGAATTGTTTTGGTGGTAGCCATTGTAGCTTTTTAGGAAACATTAGATAAATATTCAAAGCAATAAAAGGTACTGGGTGATGAGGAGTCCAAGAACCAATGGAATTTGTTTTCGATTACTCTAATAAACAGTTGGCATAGATACAATGCAAGGGTCCATATTCTAATTTGTTAAGGTACATCTGGGGAGTTCAGTCCCATGATTTGCACATCCTGTGCTATGTGGGAAATCCTAGGCACTCCTGGCAGTGTGGATGACCATGTGTGCAGGAGGTGCCTCTGACTGGAGCAACTCGAGCTTTGGATTTTGGAGCTTAAGTGGCGGTTGGGGGGCGCTATGGTGCGTTCACGAGGCTGAGACATTCGTGGATAGCATGTTTCAGGATGTTGTCACCCTGCAACTTAAGGAAGTGCAAGCAGAGAGGGAATTGGTGACTGCCAGACAGAAGAAAGGGACCAGGCAGGTAGTGAGGGAATCCCCCCAGTACATCTCACTCACAAACCGTTTTTCAGCCTTGGTAAACGGTGAGAGTGACAGTTCCTCTGTGGAGGCCAACCAGAGCCAAAGCCATGGTACTGTGGGTGGTCCAGCTGCTCAGGGCAGGAGGAAGAACTGTGAAAAGGCAACAGCGGTAGGAGATTCGTTAGTGAGGGGAGTAGGCAGGCACTTCTGCGGCAGTAGATGTGACTCCAGGATGGTATGTTGCCTCCTGAGTGTAGGATCAAGGATGTTATGGAATGGCTGCAGGATACTCTGAAGGGGGAGGGTGATCAGCCAGAGGTCATGGTCCATGCTGGGACCAATGACATAGGAAGAAAAAGAAATGAGGTCCTGCAAGCAGACTTTAAGGAGTTAGGTCAGAAATTTAAAAGCATGGCTTTTAATCTCTGGATTACTCCCAGTGCCATTCAGTAGTGAGCATAGGAACAGAAGGATAGAGCAGATGAATGCGTGGCTGGAGAGATGGTGCAGGAGGGAGGGCTTTAGATTCCTGGGGCATTGGAACCGTTTCTGGGGGAGATGGGACCTGTAGAAGTTGGACGGGTTGCATCTGAACAGGAGGGGGACCAACATCCTTGTGGGGAGGTTTGCTAATGCTGTTGAGATGGATTTAAATTAAATTGGTGGGGGGGGGTGGTGGGATCCTGAAAAGTAGCCCAGAGGGGAGAGAAGCTGAGATGGAATTAGAAGTTGAAGCGCTAGTAAGTGAGCCTGTAAGGCAGAGGAAACAAAGGCTAGATAAGAAATAATTGAGTTTAGCAAGGCTAAATGGAATATATTTTAATACAAGGAGTCTGAGGAATAAGACAGATGGGCTGAGGGCACAGATAGGCACATGGGAGTATGATAAATTGGCAATGGCCGAGACTTGGCTAAAAGAAGGGCAGGATACGCAGCTCAACATTCCTGATTATAGGGTATTCAGATGAGATAGAGAGGGGAATAGAAGAAATGGGGTTTTGCAATATTGATCAAGGAATCAATTATAGCAGTGAGGAGGGATGATATCTTGGCAGGATCATTAAATGAAGCCATATGGGTAGAAGTAAAAAAACACAAAAGGGTCAAACACGCTGTTGGGTGTGTACTGTAGGCCCCAAACAGTCAGGGAGAGATGGAGGATCAAATATGTAAACAACTTTCAGAGAAGTGTAAGAATAATAGTGCAGTAATATTAGGGGATTTCAACTGCCCAAATATTAACTGGGATAGTTTTAATGTGCAAGTTAGGGAGAGAGCAAAATTCTTAAGCTGCCAAGAGAACTTTTTTAGCTAGTACGTAGAAACCCAAGGGAGGAGGCAGTTCTCGACATAATATTTGGAAATGAGCCCAGGCGTTTCAGTTGGGGAGCATTTTGAAGATAGTGACCAACTCAGTTAGATTTAGGATAGTTGTGGAAAAGGGTAAGGTTGGGCCAGGGATACAAGTTCTAAACTGGGGAAAGGCTAATTTTACTAAGATGGGATGTATTGGTCCCAAGTGGACTGGGAGGAGCTATTTGAAGGTAAAACTGTCAGAGCCGTGGGAGGCATTCAAGGAGGAAATAGCGAGAGTATTGTACAAATATGGTCCCGTAAAGACAAAGAAGGGGACCGAGTCAAGCGATATAAAGGTTAGGATTAAGAAAAAAAGAGAAGCTTATGGCAGATACTGAGGGCTCAATATGGCAGAATCCTTCGAGGAGTATAAAAAGTGCAGAGGGGAACTTAAAAAGGAAATTAGGAAAGTTAAGAGAGTACATGAGAAAACATTGGTGGGTAGAATAAAGGAAAACCTAAAGGGGTTTTTTGAATATATAAAAAGCAAGAGAATAACTAGAGAAAGAGTAGGGCCAATTAAGGACCATAGAGATAATGTGTGTGTGGACCCAAAAAACGTGGGTACAGTCCTCAATGAATACTTTGCATTGGTCTTCACAATGGAAAAGGACGACGCAGACATAGACATCAGGGTGCAGGGCCCTGAAATGTTAGAGAAAATTAACATAGAAAGAGAGGAGGTACTAGCGAGTTTAATGGCCTTAAAAGTGGATGAATCCATAGGCTCGGATGAGATGTATCCCAGGCTGTTGAGGGAGGCAAGGGAAGAGATATCGGGGCCCTGGCAGTAATTTTCAAATCCTCTCTGGCCACAGGTGACTGGAGGACTGCTAACATTGTCCCATTATTAAAAAGGGGAGGAAGGGATAGATCCAGAAATTACAGGCCAGTCAGTCTAACCTCGGTGGTGGGGAAGCTACTAGAAAGAATTCCGAGAGACATAATACATCTGCACTTGGAGAGACATGGATTAATTAGGGATAGTCAGCATGGATATGTTAAGGGAAGGTTGTGTTTGACAAATTTGATTGAAATTTTTGAGGAGGTAACCAGGAGTGTTGATGAGGGTAATGCATTTGATGTGGTCTACAGGGACTTTAGCAAGGCTTTTGATAAGGTCCCTCATGGCAGACTGATCAAGAAAGTAAGAGCCCATGGGATCTAAGGCAAAGTGGCACACTGGATCCAAAATTGGCTGAGAGGCAGGAAGCAGAGGGTGATGGATGTTTTGGTGACTGGAAGTTTGTTTCCAGTGGGGTTCTGCAAGGCACATGCTGGGGCCCATGCTGTTTGTGGTGTACATAAATGACTTGGATGTTTGTGGATGACACGAAAATTAGTAGGGTGGTAAATAGTGAGGAGGATAGCCATAAACTGCAGGAATATATCAATGGACTGGTCAGGTGGGCAGAGCAGTGGCAAGTGGAAAAGTGTGAGGTAATGCACTTGGGGACGACTAATAAGCCAAGGGATTACACTATGAATGGTCGGACTCTGGAAAGTACTGAAGATCAGAGGGACCTTGGTGTGCATATCCATAGATCCCTGAAGGTATCAGGGTAGGTAGATAAAGTGGTTAAGAAGGCATATGGCATACTTGCCTTTATTAGCCAAGGTGTGGAATATAAGAGCAGGGAGGTTATGTTGGAACTGAATAAAATGCTGGTTAATTGGAGGCCATAGTTTGTGATCCACTGGAGAGGTGCAGAGGAGATTTACCAGGATGCTGCTGGGCTGGAGGGTCTGAGCGATGAGGAACGATTAGATAGGCTGGGGTTGTTTTCCTTGGAGAAACAAATGTTGAGAGGGGACCTGATAGAGGTGTATAAGATTATGAGGGGCATAGATAGTTTGGATGGGAAGGCACTTCTTCTATTATTGGAGGGGGCATAGATTTAAGGTAAGAGGTAGAAGGCTAAGAGGGGAGTTGAGAATTTTTTTCACCCAGAGGGTGGTGAGAGTCTGGAACTCATTACCTGAAAGTATGGTTGAGTCAGAAACTCTCATAACATTTAAGAAGTATTTAGATTGTCATTTGTGTTGCCATAGCCTCCAGGGTTATGGGCCAAGCACTGGAAAATGGGATTCATGTAGTCAGATCTTTGTTGACTGGCATGGACACAATGGGCCGAATGGCATCCTTCTGTGCTGTTGACGTCTATGAGTCTACAATGACCTCCTCCAGTATTGTGAACTTTTAAGGGTATACAAACTGTCACTGCTTTAAATCACAATACATTACAGTGTAAAAAATATCAGTAAGAGTTATCATTGCCCATACATTACTGAAAATAAACTGTAAATGTAAAATTACTGCTTTTTAGTTAAATGGAATTTGGAATTTCAGATGGGGCATCTGAACCAGTCCCTTTTGGACATTGTAATGCAGATGAGCTAGATTTTGCTGTCAAATGTGCAAATGGTACAGGAACTTTAGGTGAGGAGCAGATGTGTGATAAATGCCAATATTGATAAGTTTTTTGAGTTAGGCTACTCTGCTGTTAGCTTCAGAGAAAAGGACATCTTGCCTCATCAATAAAGTGGTATAAAACTCCTGTATTTCCATGGCGGATATGAATGAAACAGGCCACGGAAAGTCAACAAAAACTAAAATTGCTGGAAAAACTCAGCAGGTCTGACAGTAACCGTGGAAAGGAAGACAGAGTCAACATTTTGAGTCCGTATGACTTTTCATCAGAAAGTTAAGTCTTGCCCATTTAAGCCTAGGTGCCTTTTTAAACAATATGATGTGTTATTTTCTGCAGAACAAACTCATAGACACAAAATATTGACTATTACTAATGTGGTCTCTAATTCCTTCAAGTTTTAATTGCTGTTGAAGATTTTAAAAATGTCAAATTACTTTTTAAAAATGTTTTCTTTCTGTCTCATGTCTTCACTTATCTTCACTTTCCTCATCTAACTGATTTGGCTTTGAATTCACCCACTCCAATTTACATACCTCAGTTCATCTGCTGTTTATATTTCAATTGCTTGAGGAGATCCGTAGCAAGTTGACACATTCATTCAGATCCCAGATGCCCTTACGAAGAGATTCCACTTTGGGCGCAATCAGCGATCCATTCAAAGTTGAATTCATTTTTAAGAAGCTCAACATTCCCCTCAAATTAATTTTTAAAAATCTTGATGATATATGAGTGGTAACCTGAAACAGTTTATTAATATAGCTGAAAAAAATAATTTGTCACAAAAAGATAAAAATTATCAGTGTTTAGTCCATTACTTGGATTTTAAATAAGTCAGTAAGGGGCACATGAGGAGACAGGCAACTATCCCAGAATGAGATGGAGACTGAGTGAGTAGTGAATTAGGTTCACGTGTTAAGTTCTGGTAGGTTCTTTTCAGGTTTTAACTATGGATTAAAAATGGCATCGTACTAATCTTCAAGTAAGTTAGGTTAACTTGTTAAACAGAGAACATCAGAGGGTCCATAAAAGAGACAGGCTTTTCAAATGATCAGTAAGGGGCACATGAGGAGACAGGCAACTATACTTGAGTGGGATAGAGACTTGAATAGTGAATTAGGTTCATGTGGGAATTTAGTGCATGGGGGAAAGGTTTGGCATGCATAGGAATTATACTAAGTTAATTAAGTGAGTAATTATATTAAGTTAGCTAAATGACATAAGTAACAATGGCAAGACGTGTTATGTTGCAGCTGTGGAATGTGGGAGCTTTTGGACAAACAAATCCAATGACAAACATGTCTGCAGAAAATGTAAGCAGCTAGAGGAATTCCAGATCAAGATTATTGATCTGGAAGCTGAACTGCAGATACTATGCAACATAAGGGAAGGGAAGAAACACCTGGATACTTTGTTCCAGAAGACAGTCACGCCTCTTAGAATTGGGTCATCTGTTTTGGTCAGTAGTGAAGGACAGGAGGATGTGACTGTGAGTGAGGCGGGTAAAGGGACTGAGCAGACAGTAATGGAGGAGCCTCAGACTTTGTAATTGTTTGAAGTGCTCACACCCTGTATGCATGAAAGCGAGGTCTGCAAGATGAATAAGCAGGCTGGCCATGGTACCATGGTACAGGAAGCTGTTCAAGCAGGGGGAGCAAACAAGAATGTAGTGGTAGCAGGGGACAGTATGGTGAAGGGGATTGGCACTGTTCTCTGCAGCAAGGAGTGAGAACCTAGAAGGCTAGTTGCCTGCCCGGTGCCAAGGTTCTGGGCATCTGCTCAGGGCTGGAGAGGAACTTGGAGTGGGAGAGGGAGGATCCAGTTGTCATGTTCCATGTAGGTACCAATGACATAGGCAGAACAGGAAGGAGGTTCTGCATAGTCAGTATGAGAAGCTAGGCACCAAGTTAAGAAGCAGAACCTCGAAGGTAATAATCTCGGAATTATTACCTGAGCAATGTGCAAATTGTCATGGGGAAAATAAGATCAGGGAGATGAATGTGTGGCTGGTGTGGGAGAAGTGGGTTTTGGTTAGTGGGGCGCTGGCACCAATACTGGGGAAAGTAAGGGCTGTACTGTTGGTACAGTCTACACCTGAACCATGCTGGGACATGTGTTTTTGTGAATTGCACAAGTAGGGAAGTAGGGAGGGCTTCAAACTAAACAAGGGTGGTGAGGAATCAAGCTTGGATAGACATGGCAAATCAAGGGGAAGATTCAAAGCAGGAGACCATAATAGTAATATGGGAAATGAGAGTCATAGAATAGCAGGAAGGGACAGAGAGAGAAAACCTAAGAATATGTTAATAGTTAAGACTAGATGTTACAAAGATAACAAAAAGACAAAACTAAAAGCTTTGTATCTGAACGTACATAGCATTCATAATGAAGTAAATGAATTGATAGCACACATTGAAGTAAATAAATGTGACCTGATAGCCATTACGGAGACATGGCTGCAGGATGACAAGGATTGGGTCCTGAATATTGGGGGGTATATGATATTCAAGAAAAATAGGAAGCTAGGTAAAGTGGAGGGGTAGCACTGTTAATCATGGATGGAATTGGTGTTATAGATAGAGATGACCTTGGTTCAAGAAGTCAGGATGTAGAATTAGTTTGGGTGGAGATGAGGCCCCCTAACATTAACCATAATGTAGGACAAAGTATGCAAGAAGAAATATTGGGTGTTTGTGATAAAGGGACAGCAATAATCATGGGTGATTTTAATCTACATATAAACTGGAAAAACCAGACTGGCAGTAGTAGCCTGGATGAAAAATTAATAGAATGCTTTTGAGATTTTATTTTAAAGCAGCACATTCTGGAACCAACCAGAGAGCAGGATATATTAATCTTGGTATTGTGAAATATGTCAGAATTGATTAATAACTTAAGGTACCCCTCGGTAGCAGTGACCACAATATGATTGAATTTTATATCCAGTTTGAAAGGGAGAAGAGTGGGCCTAAGACTTGTATTTTAAACTTAAATAAGGGCAACTATATGGGCATGAAAGCTGAACTAGCTGAAATGAACTGGGATACTAGGCTAAGGGATAGATCAGTAGAGAAACAGTGACAGACATTTAAGAGGATGTTTCAGAATACTTAGAATAAGTATATTCCTACTATAAAGAAAAATTGTAAAGGGAGGACCCACCACCGGTGGTTAACTAAAGAAGTTAAGGAAAGCACAAGGATGAGTGGCAAGTTGGGTGATTGATCAGAATATAAGGAACAGCAGAAAATGACTAAAAGGCTAATCAGGAGAAAGAAATTAGATTATGAGAGGAAGCTAGCTAGAAATGTACAAGCGGATAGCAAGAGTTTCTACAGGTATTTAAACTGGAAAAGAGTAGGTGAAGTGAGTGTTGGTCCTCTAGAGAGTGACACTGGGGAGTTAACAGTAGATAATAAGGAAATGGTAGATGAAATGAACAATTAGTTTGCTTCTGTCTTCACCATAGAGGATACAAAAAACATTCCAGTAATAGCTGTAAATCAGGAGGTGGAAGGGAAAGGGGAACTTGGTGAAATTACAATCATTAGGGAAGCGGTACTGAGCAAATTGATGGAGCTGTGGACTGACAAGTCTCCGGGTCCTGATGGACTTCATCCTAGAGTCTTAAAAGGAGCAGCTAATGAGGTAGTAGATGCATTGGTGTTAATTTTCCAAAATTCACTAGATTCTGGAAAGGTTCCATCAGACTGGAAAGTAACAAATATAAATCCTCCATTTAAGAAAGGTGGTAGGCAGAAAACAGGAAACTCTAGGCCATTAGCTTGACATCTGTCATGGGGAAGATCATTAAGGAGGTTATAGCTGGGCACTGAGGGAAACTCAAGGTAATCAGGAAGAGTCAGCATGGTTTATGAAAGGGAAATCATGTTTAACCAATTTATTGGAGTTCTTTGAAGGAGCAAAATGCACTGTGGATAAAGGGGAGCCTGTAGACATGTTGTACTTGGATTTCCAGATGGTGCCATATCAAAGTTATTCCAGAAAATAAAAGCTTATGGATAGAAGATTGGCTGGCTGCCAGTAAACAGAGAGGATAGATAAATGAGTCTTTATCTGATTGGCAGGAAATGATGAGTGGAGTCCAGCAGGGGTCTGTGCTGGGGCCTCAACTTTTTACAATTTGCATCAATGACTTAGATGAATGGAGTGAAAGCATGGTAGCTAAATTTGCAGATGACACAATGATAGGTAGGAATGTACGTTATGAAGAGGACATGAGGAAGTTGCAGACGGATATTGATAGGTGCATGAGTCACAAAATGTTAGTATGCAGGTACAACAAGCAATTAAGAAGGCTAGTGGAATGCCATCCTTTATTATGAGAGCAAATTAACATAAAAGTAACCAAACGCACCAAGGGCAGACTGGGTGACCACTTTGCGGAACACCTTTGGTCTGTCTGCAAGCATGACCTAGACCTCCCTGTCGCTTGCCATTTCAACACACCACCCTGCTCTCATGCCCACATGTCCATCCTTGGCCTGCTACAATGTTCCAATGAAGCTCAACGCAAACTGAAGGAACAGCACCTCATCTTCTGATTAGGCACTTTACAGCCTTCCGGACTTAACATTGAGTTCAACAATTTCAGATCATGAACTCTCTCCTCCATCCCCACCCCCTTTTTCCAATAATTTACTTTTTTTTTACACACTATATTTTTTTCTTTTCCCTCCTATTTTTAAATTTATTTCGATCTATTGTTTCATCTCCACCTCTTAGCCCATTTAGATCCCTTCCCCCCACCCCACCCGCACTAGGGCCATCTGCCACTAGCTTGCTTCCCTTAATGTCCCCATTAGCACATCTTTTAGATAAATATCACCACCATCAACACCCCTTTGTCCTTTTGTCTATGACATCTTTAGCAGTCTCTTCTTGGCCTGCACCTATCACTGGCCCTCTATCAAGCTCTCCTGTCCCACCCCCTTCTACCAGCATATATTTCATCTCATTTCTATATGTCTTAGTTCTGATGAAGGGTTATACGGACTCAAAACGGCAGCTGTATTCCTCTCCTCAGATGCTGTCAGACCTGCTGAGTTTTTCCAGGTATTTTTGCTTTTGTTCTAGATTTCCAGCAACTGCAGTATTTTGCTTTTATAAAAGTAAGGATGTTATGCTTCAGTTATACAGGGCATGAGTGAGGCCACACCTTGAACATTGTGTGCAGTTTTAGTCTCCCTGTTTAAGGAAGGATGTAAATGTGTTGAAATATATAAGATCCTGGATGATATTGACAAGATGGAGGTGGAAAGGATGTTTCCTCTTGTGGGTGAGTCCAGAACTATGGAGTCTGTTATAAAATTAGGGGTTAGGACAGAGATGAGGAGAATTTTTTTCTCTCAGAGGGTTGTGTGACTTTGGAAGTCTCTGTCTCTGAACATGGTAGAGGCAGGGTCATTGGATATTTTTAAGGCAGAGGTAGATAGATTCTTGTTAGGCAAGGGAATCAAAGGTTATCAGGGGCAGATGGGAATGTGGAATTCAGAACACAAATAGATCAGACATGATCTCATTGACTGGCACAGCAGGCTTGAGGGGCTGAATGGCCTACATCTGCCCCTATTTTGTATGTTAAATGGCTTTTAAAAGCTCTAGAGAACCATGTACCAGCTACATTATTTTATAGTAGTCAGTTTCTTAGCAGAGTAGATAAAAATTAAAGCCTTGGTGGTTAATTTGTTCTGGAAGTTTGATTTATGTGCGGGATTGGATTTTTGTGCAATGGAATTTAAACCAGCTCAAAAAATCATGAACACATGGTTTGCAATGAGAACAATTTGCACTTAAACATCCTCAATGTTTTCCACTGGTTTAAATGAATGCAGGCAAATTGCACTGAAAATGCAACCTGGCAGAAACTCCAGGCCTTTGTTTCCCTTGCTTCATCATAATCAGAGAACACTTTCAGCAATTTGCCATGCAAAAAAATTCCTAAAGACGCAGCAGCAAGACTAGTCAGCATGGCTTTGTCAGAGGGAGGTCATGCCTAACAAATTTGATTGAATTTTTTGAGGAGGTGACCAGGTGTGTAGATGAGGGTAGTGCAGATGATGTAATTTATATGGATTTCAGCAAAATTTATATGGATTTATATGGAATTGACAAGGTCCCACATGGGAGATTTATAAAGAAGGCAAATGCACATGGGATACACGGTAATTTGATAAGGTGGATTCAAAATTGGCTTAGTTGTAGGAAACAGAGGGTGATGACAGAAGGATGCTTTAGTGACTGGAAGCCAGTGTCCGGTGGCATACCACAGGGATCTGTGCTGAGTCCCCTATTATTTGTCATTTATATAAATGACATAGATGACTATGTGGGGGGTAGGATTAGTAAGTTTGCGGATGACACAAGGATTGGCCAGGTGGTTAACAGTGAGGCTGAGTGTCTTGAGCCACAGGAAGATATAGACGAGATGGTCAAATGGGCAGATAACTGGCAGATGGAATTTAACCCTGAAAAGTGTAAGGTGAAACACTTTGGAAGGAGTAATTTGACAAGGAAGTATTCAATGAATGACATGGCACTAGGAAGTTCTGAGGAACAAAGGAACCTTGGCATGTGTGTCCATAGATCTCTGAAGGCGGAGGGGCATGTTAGTGGGGTGGCGAAAAAGGCAAATGGGACACTTGCCTTTATCAATCGAGGCATAGATTACAAAAGTAGGGAGGTCATGTTGGAGTTGTATAGAACCTTGGTGAGGCCACAGCTGGAGGGCTGTGTGCAGTGCTGGTGGCTGTGTTATAGGAAGGATGTGATTGCACTGGAGGGGGTGCAGAGGAGATTCACCAGGATGTTGCCTAGGATGAAATATTTAAGTTATGAAGAGAGGTTGGATAGACTTGGGTTGTTTTCGCTGGAGCAGAGAAGACTGAGAGGTGACCTGATCGAGGTGTACAAGATTATGAGGGGCATGGACAGGGTGGATAGGGAGCAGCTGTGCCCCTTAGTTGAAGGGTCAGTCATGAGGGGACATAAGTTCAAGGTGAGGTGCAGGAGTTTAGGGGGGAATGTGAGGAAAATCTGTTTTACCCAGAGGGTGGTGACAGTCTGGAATGCACTGCCTGGGAGGTGGTGGAGGCGGGTTGCCTCACATCCTTTAAAAAGTACCTGGATGAGCACTTGGCACGTCATAACATTCAAGGCCAAGTGCTGGTAAATGGGATTAGGTGGTAGGTCAGGTGTTTCTCACGTGTCGGTGCAGACTTGATGGGCCAAAAGCCTCTTCTGCACTGTGATTCTGTGATTCTGTGACTAACTTAAGGCAGACACTGGGCCTAAACTTCTGAGTCCCCAGTGTTGGATTTGGGGGCTACCCCATCGATGCACTGAGCAATTCTCTTTGGAAGTTTGGCAATTGCCCTGCATTGTGAACTTCCTGAAAACTCAAATTAAATCGTGAACTTCGGGTGGTTCCCACTGTGATACCAATAATTACCAAGAAAAGGTTAGAAGGATTAAATCCACTTCTAACTTCTAGGTAACTATTGTACAGACCCAGACCAACACCCCACAGGACTCCCCCCATCCCCTAACACCCCAGGGGACTCCCTCACCCCACTACCCCCCCACCACAGGATCCCACTCACCTCTGGCGACTCCTCCCTTCCACCGAACCCCCTAGACAAGACCGACACTCACCTCCACACCAGCCACCTCCAGGCCTGACCAGAGCCAAAGCCCAACACCTCCCACCACCTCTGAGGCCCAACACCTGAACCCCCGACCCACCCAGGCCTGAAACCCTCCTCCCCTGGGACTCAACGCCCTCCCTCTCCCCACTGAAGCCCGACCTGCCACCCGCTGAGGCCCGACGCCCGAACCCCCCTGAGTCTCAACAAATCCACCACTGAGGTCTGTAACCCTATCCCACGGTCTGATCCCCCCACTACCTCTGATTTCCACCCCCCGCCAATGACCTTTGATCCACCCACTGGCCTCTGATCCTCCCCCACTGACTTCTGACTCCAGCACCCCCGACCTCTGATCCCCCCTGACTTCCAATGATTCCTGCCCCCATATGACCTCCGATCCCCTCAACTGCCGATTTCCTTTCCACCGAACACTGATTCCACCCCCCACCGGCCTCCAATAACCGCGCACCCCCACCCACCCACACACCGGCTTCCGAATTCAACCCCCCCTCCCACCCCCCACCGCCATGGCCTCTGATGCTCCCCACCCCCAAATCCTATCCACTTACCTTAAATACTTAACTTCTCTCTGGCCTATCAAGGACCTGTACATTGCAATGGACCTTTAAACTTATTTGGTTTGCGGCAGCTTGTGCCTTAAAAAAAGGGGGCATGTCCTCTTTCACTCCAACTCACCTGCACTTCGGCACTAGGCCCCAGGGACATGCTGCACTGGTTTAATCTAGCCTGGCCTGAGTCAGAAGGCTGGGCGAGACAGACTGGGGGGGAGAAAAAGTCAGGTAAGAAACTGGGTATTCAACACTGATTGCCACTCCGCGGAAGTGTTAAATATTCTACTGAAGCATATTATGGCCCAATGTGACTGCCATTCACACACATTACCACTGCAACAGTCCTGTTCATATAACCTAACATTGCCAAAATTAGACTGGTTGGCCTCAAGATGGGGAATGGAAAGTTTCATCTAAAAATTAACATTGGATTCAGACTTTATAAAAAGACACAGAGACTGTTGTCTTCGGTTGTTCAATGTTTGATTGTCTGTATCTGATAACTTCTCCATGCTGTATGCTGTTCAGCAAGCCTGAGTATGGTTACAGAGAAAAAGAAACTAAAAATAAGCTGGAAGCTTGTGACTTCAGACATTTTAAAAGCTTTTTTAAAATCAGGCCCTGCTCACACATCGAACCTGGTGGGAATCATTTCTGCATTTCTCCAGGCACAAAATATAATAGACACAAAAAGGCTTTTGGAAAACAGGTCACCACACAGGCTGTGAAAAGCTATGAAAGGCCAGGCAACAGCAGGGCAAGGAGGCTCTACCCTTTGCTGAATGACACAGTGCTGAGGTTAAATTACCTCTTCATTATTTTTATAACATGACATTAAAACCACATGGGCTAAATTTTGCTGTGAGCAAAAAATGAGTAACTCTGCTATGTGTTACACTTACATATAGACTTTCCATGGGATTTTGCATGGCAATCTATTTTTTATGGGACATCCAAATGACATGGTACCCTGTACAGGTCATCTGGAACCTGAGCGAACTGAACAAGAAACTATGCATCTCCTTATCAAATAAGACCAAAGATTTGTCAATGAAAATCAGAGTCTGAACCAGGAAGGCTAAACTCAAAGCCTAATCAGGTCCAGAAAGCAAAGCAAAGAGAAGGAAAAGAAAGATTGATTAAGAGAGAGAACAAAAGACAGGAAGGGACAGTAAAAAAAAACTTGGAAAAAAACTCCAACAACAATTTGAAATGTCAACCTCAGTGGGGGCTTTGTCAAGCCTCGGGGGCGTGGGTTTGGCCTTTGGGCCTCGGGCAAGAGGGTGTCAAGGCCTCAGTTTGTGGTGGGGTTGTGCCTTGGGGGTGGCTGGTCGGGTCTCGGAATGGCTCTGGTCGGGCTTGGGGGGGTGGCTGGTGTGGAGGTGAGTGTCAGTCTCACCTGGGGGTCAGGGGGAGGGAGGGAAGGTTGGGGGAATCCCATGGTGGAGGGTAGTTGAGTGGAGTGGGGGGGTGTGCAGTGGCGAGGGAGACCCCTGGGGTGTGGGGGAGTCCTGTGGGGTATCAGTCTGGGTCTGTATAATACCTACCTAGAAGTTAGAAGTGGTTTTAATCCTTCTAGCTTTTTCTGGCTAACTATTGCTGTAACAGTATCAAACATTTCATTTGTCAGTAATTAAAACTCACATTTTTAAAGGATAATTGGACTGGAAGGACAAACCTTAAACTTTTGTGGCATGTTAAAACTATGCTTATCATGCAAAAACTTCACACTGCTCAATGCATTTGAATAGGGAGCCAACTGGTGAGATTCAGTTGTTGAGCAGCTTATGGAGGCATGGCACATCTCAGACAGCAACCTCTGCATTATCATGTTTAACTGCCTGTCTCCATTTGCTGATACTGTCTGATTTGCATGAATTAGTGGTAAACACCATTTTTTGAAGAGGTTACAGAGAAGGTTGGTGTGATATACATAGATTTTCAAAAGACATTCAATACAGTGCCACACAACAGGCTTGTGAGAAAAGTTATAGCTCATGGAATAAGAGGGGCAGGAGCAACATGGACACAAAATTGGTGGAGTAATAGGAAACAGAAGGTAATTATCAATAAATATTTTGCGGGCTGGAGGAATGTTTATAGTGGTGTTCTCCAGGGGTCGGTTTTGGGATCTTTGCTTTCCCTGATATATATTAATGATCTAGATCTTGGTGTGTAGGGGACAGTTTCTAAGTTTGTGGATGATACAAAACTTGGAAGCATTGTAAACTGTGAGAAGGACAGTATAGAACTTCAAAAGGACATAGACAAGTTGGTGGAGTGGGCCGATAGGTGGCACATGAAGTTCAATATGGATAAGTGGGAGCTGATTCATTTTGGAGGAAAGAACATGGAGAGACAATATAAAATAAGGGGTACAATTCTTAAGGTTGTGCAGGAGCAGAAACACCTGGGTATATATGTGCATTGTTCATTGAAGATGGCAGGACTAGTAGGGAGAGCAGTTAATAAAGCATATCTTGGGCTTTATTAATAGGGGCATAGAGTACAAGAGCAGAGAGGTTATGCTGAGCTTATATAAGATACTTGGTAGACCTCAGCTGGAGTATTGTGTACAGTTCTGGGTACCACACTATAGGAAGGATGTGTTCGCATTGGAGAGAGTGCAGGAGAGGTTTACAAGAATGGTCCCTGGGATGAGAAACTTCAGTTATGAAGAAAGGTTGGGACTGTTCTCCTTGAAGAGGTGAGGCTAAGAGGAGATTTGATAGAGGTGTTCGAAATCATGAGTGGGCTGGATAAAGTAGCTAGAGAGAAGTTGTTCCCACTCATAAAAGAATTGCAAATGAGAGAGCACAGATTTGAAGTGATTTTCAAATGAAGCAAATATGATATGAGAAAAACTTTTTCTCACAGTGAGTGGTTTGGGTCTGGAACGCACTGCCTGGAAGTGTGGTGGAGGCAGATTCAATTAAGGCATTCAAGAGGGCATTAGATGATTGTTTCTATTTAAATAATGTGCAGGGTTAGGAGGAAAAGGCAGGAGAATGGCATTAAGTCACCTTGTTCATTGGGAGGACTGGTGGAGACACAATATGTTGAATGGCCTCCTTCTGCACCATAACAATTCTGTGATTCTGTGAGATTCACTGTTACTTTTACAGCAAAATCTAGGATGTTGTATTGTTTGAACTAAACAAACCTGATTATAACTTACTGCTTTGTATAAACATCATGCTGCAGAAAAAAGGAGCCTTTTCAATTGTTGATTCGCTTTGCCTTCTGAGAGTTTGAAGGAATATACATGTGAAAGACATGGCCTGGGTTTAACAGGGCACCGTAATCCATGCCCATCCCAGCCAGCTAAACAGTCAGGCAGAGCCTGGCCAGGAATCCAGCAGCTGCATCGCAGCCATTTAACACTGCGAGCAACGTTAAGTAGTTGGAGGTGGTATTTCCACACCTCTGTCTTGAGAGGAAGTCTGGCCTTAGAGAGCTGCTGGCCAGTTGGATGGCTGGCAGCACTGTAGCGCCACCAGTAGCAGTTGCCTCTTCTGGGACTACAGACACCACACCAAGAGCTCAGGGAAGTCTGGGTCCAGGATCTGGGTTGCCAGCGGGGCCAGGTTGGTAGGCCCTGATGAGGAGGGAAGGACTAGGTTTGAGGGGTCAGGGTTGAGATTTAAAGGGGAACCATGACTGTGCAGTGGTGGGGTGTGTGTGGGGGAAGTGCCTCTGATGGGCCCTGGGAACCTGCAAAGGACAAATGCTATAGCTACTGGGCTACCAGCCTGGCGTGGACCCACCCCTCTCTGCAGGTATAATAAGCACAGTGGCAGGATGACACCCTTAAGTGGACAGTAATTGGCTGCTAAGGGCCTCAATAGTCTCAAGGGCAGGCAGACCACCCAGCAGCTCCCCTGTCCCCTGTCCCCTGTTTAATTTCAGTGGGAGCAGAGGTGGAGAGGTAGGTGGGAGGGCTGCTGACAGAGGAGTGTATTATCCAGCCCATGCAGTTTTAGTCTAGGTTACAAAGAAGTTTTTGTTGCATTCCATGTCCCATTACTCTTTATTTCATATAGTAAGATGCTGAGATTGTTTCCGGATACATCTGACACCAAAGCAATGCAGATAGTGACAGCAGATATGAATTTGTTACAATGTGAAATCACTGCACATTTCTTACAAATTGCCACTCTGTTGCCCTACACATAATTACTTTGTATACAAACCTACTGTTTTAAGCCATTGTACTTTCAATACTATATACAAAATATCATGGTGTGAACCTACTACATTTAGTGCTGTATATAAACTGACAATAATTGGAATACTTTATTCAATGTCACCTTAATGAGTCACTGTGGAATTATTGCTTTATATAAAATGTAATTGAGTTATCTTGCTGCACATTCTGTTCTCAGTATGGAATTTCACTGCATCAGTCTGCCAAGTTTCCCCATCTAAATATGCTCTCTGCTCTAATGGGGACAGTATCATATGATGGCTGCAGTTCATTTTGGCACTCATGGTCCCTCATTATTTAACCAAGGCAGCCTTTGTTAAAATGTGAGCCTGGGCAGTGTTTGCAGATGGGCTATTTGACCATGAAAGTAGCATGGGGTATGGCATCGCAACCTAATCGATGTACATCTGTTGCAGGAGAGTTTAATGGAATCAATGAGGAATAGGACACCACATATGAGTTAATTGTAGGATTAATTACTGCCCCTGGTGAAATCAACTAACTCAACATAAACTGATGATGGAATTTGGTACCTTTGACAATGCATGGTGTACAAAGCTATGAGAAAATTCTACCTCTTATTCTTCATTGGAGGTAACCCAAAAACCAGAGTACACTAAATATCACCCATTCTGCCAATTTTGGAATCAGGTGGGATATAGGCAACCCCCACAATTCATTTCAGACGAGATGTTCAGGATCTGAAGAAAAACTTGCCTCTTTAAATACCATGATGACTAACAGTTAATAACTTCATTCTATTACAGACATCAACAAAAGGTTTCTTCTTATGTAGTTTGTGAAAGAAACACAAAAGTTGCAGGTAAAAATTTGAAGAAATCACAATGAGGTTGCTGAGTTTCATTCTGATTTTTATCCTGAGTAATTATGGTAAGTATGGAAAGCTATTTCATTAAAAAAAATACAGATTTTAATGATCTAGTTAATTATCTATTTTTCTACCTTCCCTGTCTGGCAATTGTTTTATCGTCTCATCACTTCTGCCATTTTTCTTCCTGAATTATTCAATGTTTAGCATTGTGATGGTGTCAATGATACTGCCTCCATAGCAGTTAACAGGTTGATGCCACATTTATTCACTTTACAAGAGCAAGAGAAATGCCCCATTTAAAATGAATGCCAGGTTCCATAAACAGATGGTAGTGGAGGATCATAGGAATAGGAGTAGGCCATTTAAATCCTTGGGACTGTTTCACTATTCAATTCCATCATTGCTCATCTTGTGTTGTCTTGGCTCCATAAATGTTGTCTAACAAATATCTATCAATCCTGGTTTTTAAGCTTTCAGTTGATCTCCTAGCCTCAAACAGATATTTGTTCTAGATTTCCACCATCCTCTGTGTGAAGTAATGCATCCTGACAGCACCTATGTAGTTTTAAGATTGTATGCCTTGTTCTGGGTCACCCCACCAGCAGAAATAGTTTCTTTCTATCCACACTATCAAATTATTGAATTATTTTAAATACCTCAGTTAGATCACATCTTAGTCTTCTTTATTGAAGGGATTAGAAGCCCCACGGAGGATAGAAAAAAACTTCAGGAGGACATAGGCAGGCAGATGGCAGATAAAATTTAATATAGGAAGAATGAGAAATTAGTAAAGTAAATGGTGCAATTTTAAAGGTAGTACAAGTGCAAAGAGACCTGGGGATGTATGTACACAAGTCCTAGAGGTGTCAGGGCAAGTTGAAAAGACTATTAGAAAGGTTTATGGAACATGTGGATTCAGAAATGGAGTACAAAACACTGCAAACATTGGATAGACTCCAGCTAGAATATTGTGGCCATTTCTGGGCACCACACTTTCAAAAGGATGTTGAGGACTCAGAGAAGATGCAAAATAGATTCACTAGAATGATACCAGGGATGAGGAACCTCAGTTACGTGAAGAGACTACAGCCACTGATTCCTCCTAAAGCAAAGGGGGCTAAGGGGAAATTTGATAGATGTGCTCAAAATCCTGAAGGTTTTTGATTGAGTAAATCAAGAGAAAACATTTCCAGTGGCAAAGTGTTAATAACTAAAGATAGTGAGCAAGATTTAAGATAATTTGCAAAAAGAAGGAGTTATGATAACCTAGAACACAGTGCCTGAAAGGGTGGTGGATGGTACATGTAAAAATAATTTCCAAAAGAAAGGTGGACAATTATTTGAATGGGGAATAAAATTGCTCTGGCAAAAGAGGAGAGTGGGACTAATCGTATAGCTCTTGCAAAGAGCCAACTTAAACATGATTGGCTGAATGGTCTCCTTCAGCGATTGAAGAATGGGAGGGAAAATCTTAGTGGGATAGACAGCAGTTTGTTAGGAAATAGAGATAGTTTAAGTAAGTTATATTGGTATTTGTAGGTTTTAGGAATGAGTTTTAGCTTTAATGTTTAAGTTTGATTTATATTTTTGACTATTTTTGTATTTCTGTGTTAAAAAATGTCAAATTGAGTTTTAGTTTCATTTTAAAAGGTGCCTGCATTTCCTATAAGAGTTTATGACTGTAAGAGAAGTTAAGTAAACACAACAGTAGAAAACTGAGCTTTTACCTGGCAACAGGGGTCCAGGAGAGGCAGGTCCCTCCCACAGACACACACAGAAGAAACTAGAAACCAGCAGTTTTTGAGTTCAGTTTTAAAGACAGCTACCAGGCAGAAGCATCCTAGAAGGGGCCAGTCCCAAGCTAAAGTTGGTTGAAAGTAGCTGCCATGGAGAGACTGGAGCAATGGGGACAGTCACAAACTAAAGAAAAAAGTCCCCAAGAATCCAGGGGAGTGGAACAGGAGAAAATTCCAAGCAGACCTTCCAGCCAAAGGAAGGACAGCAATCTGGAAAAGGCCCTGTTAAGTGAACTTAAGAGTGAGGGGCAGAGAAAGGCTCCAAGATTCAAGCTCCAAGCTTCAAGTACCAAGCTTTAAGAAGCAGAGTCAAAGCAATATAAGCTTGTGAGAAGCCAGAAGGTCCAAAGAGGCAACTGAAGATCTTGTAACTCTTTGCTATGGGCATGTGAAGCAGCGGTACACTGTTGACAGCTGAATTGGTGAGAGACAGTGTGGAAGAAAGCTTGAATACATGTGGTAACCCAGGGGAGAGGAACATCGGAAGGAGAGTTTGAAACCCTGGAGGTGAAACCTTGCAGAAGGCGTCTGAGAGAAGGCATTGGTTTGGGAGAAGATTCCAAGGTGAGTTCTTGGAAAGTGAAGATTGGAAACCCTCGTGTGAAAGATGAGGTTCAGTGAGACTGGTTGGCACACGGTGTAACAAGTGTCTACAGAGAGCTGAGGAGAAATCCATAGCATCTGGCTGAGGTGGCATCTGTCATTTGGTTTCAGAGCGTGGTGTGTCTGACCACAGGTTGCCTATTGGTTTACATGGACTGTGTACTTACTGTGAACATTACAGTATAAGATAGCTTTTGTAACTTGTGTTATCCTTACAAATCCGTATACATCTGTAGAAGTATGGTTGTGGGTGAAGGAGTATTGTAATATAATTCATCTTTTTCTGTTTAATACATGTTTTATGCTTTTCTTAAAAGTTCATTAGCTAACTCCAGTGACTTAGCAGCCCCTCTCCATGTATCTAATCAAACAAATAAAAGTTAGGAACAAAAACAAAAATAGCTGGAAAAACTCAGCAGGTCTGACAGCATCTGCAAAGACGAACACAGTTAACGTTTCAAAGCTGGATGACTCTTCATCAGAACTAAAGAAATATAGAAATGTGGTGAAATATAAGCTGGTATGGGGGGTGGGATAGGTAGAACTGGATAGAGGGCCAGTGATAGATGGAGACAAAGAAGAGATTGCCAAAGATGTCGTAGACAAAAAGGTATTGACGGTGGAGATATTATCTAAGCAATGTACTAATGGTGACATTAAGTGTAGAAAGCAAGGCAAACAAGTGGCAGATGGCCCTAGTGGGGGTGGGGTGGGGGGAAGGGATCAAAATGGGCTAAAAGGTAGAGATAAAACGATAGATTTAAAAATAGGTGGGAAAAGAAAAATATATTTTAAAAATATATAAATTATTGGAAAAAGGCGGATCAGAAAGGGGGTGGGGATGGAGGAGAGAGTTCATGATCTCAAGTTGTTGAACTCAATGTTAAGTCTGGAAGGCTTTAGAGTGCCTAGTAGGAAAATGAGGTGCTGTTCCTCCAGTTTGCATTGAGCTTCACTGGAACATTGTAGCAGGCCAAGGATGGACATGTGGGCATGAGAGCAGGGTGGTGTGTTGAAATGGCAAGTGACAGGGAGGTCTGGGTCATGCTTGTGGACAGACCGAAGGTGTTCCACAAAGTGGTCACCCAGTCTGTGTTTGGTCTCTCCAATGTAGAGAAAACCACATTGGGAGCAGCGAATGCAGTAGACTAAATTGAGGGAAGTGCAAGTGAAGTGCTGCTTCACTTGAAAGGAGTGTTTGGGCACTTGGACGATGAGGAGGAGGGAAGTAAAGGGGCAGGTGTAACATCTTCTGTGGTTGCATGGGAAGGTGCCGTGGGAGGGGGTTGAAGTGTAGGGGGCACACACTCGAACTCTCCCTCCAGCAGCACTGACTCATCCTATCTCTAATCTGTCCTTGCCCCCAGTTTCATTTTATTCTTCACCTCATCCGACACCTCAACAAGAATGCCTCACTGCAAGTTTCAACAACTCATTGACGCCAACGCCCATCCAGAAGACATCCCCATCCCGTCTTCCAATCCCAGCCCCGGCCATGTATTCACCATAGTCCCTGACCTTTTCCTCTCTGATGCTGAAAGTTCAGTGCTCAGCAAAGGACTCAGTTTCATACACTTACACCCTCACCTCAAT
This sequence comes from Carcharodon carcharias, assembly GCF_017639515.1. Classification (NCBI taxonomy): domain Eukaryota; kingdom Metazoa; phylum Chordata; class Chondrichthyes; order Lamniformes; family Lamnidae; genus Carcharodon; species Carcharodon carcharias. The sequence continues at coordinate 120,215,791 of NC_054478.1, read as the reverse complement.
GAATTTCGGGCTCAGTACGATGCTGAACTCTTCTTCCGCCACTTTTGTCTCTGTGCTCACTTCTTTGGGCAAGAGTCCTCTCCCTGTTCAATGGATCCTTTTACCTGCCTCCAATATTCTCCCTCTATCTGGGCCCCTCCCTCTGGATTCGTACCTTCTCTTGATCTTTTCATTGAGAACTGTTGGCGTGACATCAGTCGCCTCAATTTCTCTGCTCCTCTCACCCATTCTAACCTGTCTGTTTCTGAACTTGCTGCACTCTGTTCTCTCAGGTCCAACCCTGACTTTGTCATCAAACCTGCTGACAAGGGTGGTGCTGTTGTCTGGCGCACTGAGCTCTACCTCACAGAGACTGAGTGTCAACTTGCAGACACTTCCTCTTACCACCCTCTGGACCATGACCCCACCACTGAACATCAAGCCATTGTTTCCAGGACTGTCACTGACCTCATCTCCTCTGGAGATCTTCCCTCCGCAGCTTCCAACCTCATAGTCTCCCTACCTCATACGGCCCGCTTCTACCTCCAATCCAAAATCCACAAACAGGACTGTCCAGCAGACCGATCGTGTCAGCCTGTTCCTGCCCCACAGAACTCATTTCTTGCTATCTTGACTCCATTCTCTCTCCCCTTGTCCAGTCTCTTCCCACCTACATCCTAGATTACTCTGTCACCCTACATCATATCAACAATTTCCACTTCCCAGGCCCCAACCGCCTCCTCTTCACCATGGACGTCCGATCCCTCTACACCTCCATCCCCCACCAGGATGGTCTGAGGGCTCTCAGCTTCTTCCTCGAACAGAGGCTTCAACAATGCCCATCCACCACTAGTCTCTTCCGTCTGGCTGAACTTGTTCTCTCACTGAACAATTTCTCTTTAAACTCCTCTCATTTCCTCCAAATAAAAGGTGTGGCTATGGGTACCCGCATGGGCCCCAGCTATGCCTGTCTCTTTACGGGGTATGTGGAACATTCCTTGTTCCAGTCCTACTAAGGCTCCCTCCCACAATTCTTTCTCCGGTACATCGATGATTGCTTCGATGCCACTTCATGCTCTCATCTGGACCTGGAAAAATTTATTAACTTTGCTTCCAGTTTCCAACCGTCCATCATTTTCACGTGGTCCATCACTGATGCTTCCCTTCCCTTCTTTGACCTCTCTGTCTCAATTTCTGGTGATAGACTATCCACCAATATTCACTACAAGCCGACCAACTCCCACAGCTACCTCGACTACAGCTCCTTACACTGCAAGGACTCCATCCCATTCTCTCAGTTCCTTCACCTCCATCGCATCTGTTCTGATGATGCTACCTTCCAAAACAGATCCTCTGACATGTCCTCCTTCTTCCTTAACCGAAGGTTTCCACCCATGGTGGTTGACAGGGCCCTCAACCATGTCCGGCGCATCTCCCGCGCATCTGCCCTTACTCCTTCTCCTCCCTCCCAGAAACATGATAGGGTCCCCCTTGTCCTCACTCATCACACCGCCAGCCTCCACATTCAAAGGATCATCCTCCGCCATTTCCGCCAACTCCAGCATGATGCTACTACCAAACACATCTTCCCTTCACCACCCCCCCGGCAGCATTCCACAGGGATCATTCCCTCTGGGACACTTGGTCCACTCCTCCATCACCTCAACCCCCTCCCATGGCACCTTCCCATGCAACCGCAGAAGGTGTTACAGCTGCCTTTTTACATCCCCGCTCCTCGTCGGCCTAGGGCCCAAACACTCCTTTCAAGTGAAGCAGCATTTCACTTGCACTTCCCTCAATGTGGTCTACTGCATTCGCTGCTCCCAATGCGGTTTCCTCTACATTGGAGAGACCACACACAGACTGGATGACACCTTCAGTCTGTCCGCAAGCATGACCCAGACCTCCCTGTCACTTGCCATTTCAACACACCACCCTGCTCTCATGCCCACATGTCTGTCCTTGGCCTGCTGCAATGTTCTAGTGAAGCTCAACGCAAACTGGAGGAACAGCACCTCACCTCCCAACTAGGCACTCTACAGCCTTCCGGACTTAACATTGTGTTCAACAACTTCAGATCGTGAACTCTCTCCTCCATCCCCACCCCCTTTCTGATCCACCTTTTTCCAATAATTTATATATTTTTAAAATATATTTTTCTTTTCCCACCTATTTTTAAATCTATCATTTTATCTCCACCTTTTAGCCTATTTCGATCCCTTCCCCCCACCCCACCCCACCCCCACTAGGGCCATCTGCCACTTGTTTGCCTTGCTTTCTACACTTACTGTCACTTTTAGCAAATTCCTTAGATAATATCACTACCATCAACACCCCTTTGTCCTTTTGTCTATGACATCTTTAGCAATCTCTTCTTTGTCTCCACCTATCACTGGCCCTCTATCCAGCTCCATCTGTTCCAACCCACTCTACCAGCTTATATTTCACCATATTTCTATATTTCTTTAGTTCTGATGAAGAGTCATCCGGCCCTGAAACATTAACTGTGTTCGTCTCTGCAGATGCTGTCAGACCTGCTGAGTTTTTCCAGCTATTTTTGTTTTCATTTCACATTTCCAGCATCTGCAGTATTTTGCTTTTAAATAAAAGTTAGGATCCATCAAACTGTGTTCCACTCTGGGATCAGCCTTATCCAGTGGTAACCTCAGCTGGCGATCTTACTGGGGACTCTTGTGGGATTTGAAAAGCGGACAGTGGGTGATTGGACGTGGAATAATAATTGCTTAGAATTATCATTATAAAGTGGGATTGGAAATCCTTGAACATTGGTGGGATCTGTGAATCCTTATAAAACAAGTAAAGACATACTGAACACAGGAATTGGAGTTGCTGTGCGGTATTATACAGGTTGGAACTTGAAATGGCTTTGGAAGTTGCTAAACCTTTTTTACAGATGGAAAATCTAACTCTGACTGGTTTACAGAAATTAACCAAGAGTAAGCTAATGGAATTGACAGATAAATTGGAGTTCGAATTACCCGAAGAGGTGAGAAAAACAGACATGATTGAAATAATAGCACAGCATTTAAAACTGGAAGAGATAACAGAGAGACTACATTCTCCATGGGGTGAGTCAATTGAGTTAGCTAAGATCCAGTTGCGATTGAAGCAACTTGAACATGAAAAGGAATTGAAAAAACTTGAATTGGAGGCAAAAGAAAAAGAAAAGGAAAGAGAGGGCATTTCAAAGGGAGCAAGCAGAAAGGCAGGAGAAGCAAAGGAAGCTGGAACTGGTACTTCAGCCAAGGGAAAAAGAACAAGAAAATGAATACCAGTTTAGAGGGCTGGAAGTTAAAAAAGAGATCTCAGATGCAGAGGAAAGTTCTGATGATGAAAAAAACCTTCAACCTAAAACCTAGTGGTGGCATGTTTAAGTTTGTGCAAGCTCTGCCAAAGTTAGAGGAAAGGGATGTAGAGGCATTCTTTATCTCATTTGAAAAGGTAGCTAGGCAAATGAAGTGGCCAAAAGAAACCAGGACATAACTTTTACAGAGTAGGTTGGTAGGTAGGTAGACCTTACAAAGTTTATGCATTGCTGTCAGAAGAGTCAGGATGGTGAGTGGCTTGGAGGGAAACTTGCAGGTGGTGGTGTTCCCATTTGTCTGCTGCCCTTGTCTTTTTAGGTGGTAGCAATCGTGGGTTTGGAAGGTTCTGCCGAAGGAGCCTTGGTGAGTTTCTGCAGTGCATCTTGAGGTGATATACACACTGTCAGTGTTTGTTGGTGGTGGAGGGAGTGAATGTTTGTGGAAGGGGTACCAAGCAAGCAGGCTGCTTTGTCCTGGATGGTGTCAAGCTTCTTGAGTGTTGCTGGAGCTGCACTCATCCAAGCAAGTGGACAGTATTCCATCACACTCCTGACTTGTGTCCTGTAGATGGTGGACAGGATTTGGGGAGTCACGAGGTGAGTTACTCGCCGCAGAATTCCTAGCCTCTGATGTGCTCTTGTAACCGCTAATACCTCCTCCCCCTCAATGCTAATTTGTTCAAGTATATCACAGTCCCCCTCCCTGATTTCTATACCTACATCATCCTTCTCTATGGTGAACACAGATGCAATGTACTCATTTAAAACCTCACCTATGTCTTCTGGCTCCTCACACAGATTGCCACTTTGGTCCCTAATGGGCTCTACTCTTTCCCTGGTTATCCTCTTGCCCCTAATATGCTTATAAAATGCTTCTGGATTTTCCTTTATTTTACCCACCAGTACTTTCTCAGACCCCCTCTTCGCTTTCCTAATTTATTTTTTCAAGTAACCTCCTGCACTTTCTGTACCCTAGGGATTCCACTGTTTTGAGCCTTCGTTAGCTACCTTAAGCTTCCCTTTTTACCCTTATCCAATCCTGTACATTCCTCGACATCCAAAGTTCTCTGGACTTGTTGGTTTGTGGGTCCCAACCTTCACCTTTATGGGAACATGTTGGCCCTGAACTCTCACCATTTCCTTTTTGAATGACTGCTCTGATGTAGATTTTCCTGCAAGTGGCTGCTCCCAGTCCACTTTGGCCAGGTCCTGTCTTATCATATTAAAATTGGCTTTTCCCCAGTTCAGAACCTTTATTTCTTGTTTTTCTTTGTCCTTTTCTATAACTACGTTAAATCTTACTGAGCTACGGTCATTGTCACCAAAATGCTCCCCCACTGACACTTCTACCACTTGCACTGCTTTGTTTCCTAAAATTAGGCTCAGCACCCTATCTTGCAGGACTTTCTACGTAATGGTTTAAAAAGCTCTCCTGGATACATTTGAAGAATTCTGCCTCTCTAAGCTTTTCACACTTTGTCTATCCCAGTTAATGTTGGGGAAGTTGAAATCACCCACTATTATTACCCTATTAATTTTACACTTCTCTGAGATTTGCCTATATATCTGTCCTTTTTTCTTTCCCTGACTGTTTGGGGGCCTGTACACGCCCAACAATGTGATTGCCCCCTTTTTGCTTTTAAGTTCTACCCATATGGCCTCATTTGAGGAGTCTTCTAAGATTAAAGTACAGATCCTCAAAGGTTATAGTCTCCGGATTACTACCCGAGCTACGTGCAAATTGGCATAGGGACGCGAGAATAAGGGAAGTAAACACGTGGCTAAAGGAGTGGTGCGGGAAAGAGGGGTTCCATTTTGTGGGGACTGGCATCAATATTGGAACAGGAGGGATCTGTACCATTGGGACGGTCTCCACCTGAACCAATCTGGGACCAATGTTCTAGTGAAAAGGGTAAATAGCGTAGTCTACAAGACATTAAACTAGAAATTGGGGAGAAGGGAAGGGTAAAACTCCAAAAAGTATGACTAATGGGAAACAAAGCAACAGGTTAGCATGTGGGAGGATGGATTCAACTTCATGGAAAATTATGAAAAAACTGAAAAGAAAGGAGATTCCAGGAGAGGCTATTAAAGTTTCCAGAACACAAAATAGGACCAAGTGTTTGGAAAGGGCTAGGAATCTAACTTCAAGCACATCAGATAAAGGGACGACAATGAGAAAGGGGACGGGAAATACAGGACTGAAGGTGTATCTGAATGCACGCAGTATACGAAATAAGGTAAATGAGCTTGTGACGCAGATTGAAATTGGCAGGTATGATGTGGTGGGCATCACGGAGACATGGCTGCAAGGGGATCAGGACTGGGAGCTAAATATCCAAGGATATAAATCCTATTGAAAAAATAGGCAGGTTGGCAGAGGGGGTGGGGTTGCTTCGTTAGTAAGAAGTGAAATTAAATCAATGGCAAGAAATGACATAGGGTCAGATAATGTAGAACCTGTGTGGGTAGAGTTGAGGAACCCCAAGTTAAAAAAACCATAATGGGAGTTACGTACAGGATGTACGAACAGTAGTCAGGATGTGGGGCACAAGATACACCAGGAGATGGAAAAGGCATATAAGAAAGGCAAGGTTACAGTGATCATGGGGGATTTCAATATGGAGGTAGACTAGGAAAATTAGGTTGGTAGTGGATCTCAAGAAAAGGAGTTTGTGGAATGTTTATGAGATGGCTTTTTGGAGCAGCTTGTGGTGGAGCCCACTAGGGAACAGGCAATTCTAGATTTAGTGATGTGTAATGAGGCAGATTTGATAAGGGAGCTTAAGGTGAAGGAACCCTTAGGAGGAAGTGATCATAATATACCCTGCAATTTGAGAGGAAAAAGCTGGAATCAGAGGTAACGGTATTACAGTTGAATAAAGGCAACTACAGCGGCATGAGGGAGGAGCTGGCCAGAATTAACTGGGAGATGAGCCTAGCAGGAAAGACAGTGGAACAGCAATGGCAGGAATTTCTGGGAGTAATTTGGGAGACACAGCAAAAATTCATCCCTAGGAAGAAGAAGCATACTAAAGGGAGGATGAGGCAACCATGACTGACAAGAGAAGTCAGGGACAGCATAAAAGCTAACGAGAAAGCATACAATGTGGCGAAGAGCAGTGGGAAACCAGGGGATTGGGAAGCCTACAAAAACCAACAGAGGACATCTAAAAAAGAAATGAGGGAGAAGATTAAATATGAGGGTAGACTAGCCAGTAATATAAAATAAAATTGCAAGAGTTTTTTTAGATATATAAAGGGTAAAAGAGAGGCAAAAGTGGACATTGGGCTGCTGGAAAATGATGCTGGAGAAGTAGTAGTGGGGAACAAAGAAATGGCGGAGGAACTGAATAGATACTTTGCGTCAGTCTTCATGGTGGAAGACATGAGTAACATCCCCAAAGTTCAAGAGAGTTGGGGGCAGAGGTGAGTATGGTGGCCGTTACCAAGGAGAAGGTTTTAGGAAAACTGAAAGGTCTGAAGGTGGATAATTCACCTGGACCAGATGGATTAGTCCCCAGAGTTCTGAAGGAGATAGCTAAAGAGATGCTGGAAGCGTTAGTGGTGATCTTTCAGGAATCACTCAAATCAGGGAGGGTCCCAGAGGACTGGAAACTCGCTAATGTAACCCTCTGTTTAAGAAGAGAGTAAGGCAAAAGACAGGGAATTACAGGCCGATTAGCCTGACCTTGGTCATTGGTAAGATTTTAGAGTCCATTATTAAGAATGAGATTTCAGAATACTTGGAAGTGCGTGGTAAAATAAGTCAGCATGGTTTCATCAAGGGGAGATGACAAATCTGTTAGAATTCTTTGAGGAGGTACCGAGCAGGTTAGACAAAGGAGAGCCAATGGATGTTATCTACTTGGACTTCCAGAAGGCCTTTGACAAGGTGCCGCACAGGAGGCTGCTCAGTAAGATAAGAGCCCATGGTGTTAGGGGCAAGTTACTAGCCTGGATAGAAGATTGGCTGTCTGGCAGGAGGCAGAGAGTGGGGATAAGTGAGTCCTTCTCAGGATGGCGGCCGATGACTAGAGGAGTTCCGCAGGGGTCAGTGTTGGGATCACAACTTTTCACTTTATACATTAATGATCTAAATGAAGGAACTGAGGGCATCCTGGCTAAGTTTGCAGATGATACAAAGATAGGTGGAGGGACAGGTAATATTGAGGAGGCGGGGAGGCTGCAGAAGGATTTGGACAGGTTAGGAGAATGGGCAAAGAAGTGGCAGATGGAATACAACGTGGGGAAGTGTGAGGTCATGCACTTTGGTAGGAAGAATAGAGGCATAGACTATTTTCTAAATGGGGAGAGAATTCAGAAATCTGGAGTACAAGGGGACTTGGGAGTCCTAGTCCAGGACTCTTTTAAGGTTAACTTGCAGGTTGAGTCGGTAGTTAGGAAGGCAAATGCAATTTTGGCATTTATTTCAAGAGAACTAGAATATAAAAGCAGGGATGTGCTGCTGAGGCTTTATAAGGCTTTGGTTAGACCACATTTAGAATATTGTGAGCAAGTCTGGGCCCCATATCTCAGGAAGGATGTTCTGGCCCTGGAGAGGGTCCAGAGGAGGTTCACGAGAACGATCCCAGGAATGAAAGACTTAACATATGAGGAATGTTTGAGAACTCTGGGTCTATACTCGATGGAGTTTAGAAGGATGAGGGGGGATCTGATTGGAACTTACAGAATACTGAAAGGCCTGGATAGAGGGAAGATGTTTCCATTAGTAGAAGAGACTAGGACCTGAGGGCACAGTCTCAGAGTAAAGGGAAGACCTTTTAGAACTGAGATGAGGAGAAATTTCTTTAGCCAGAGAGTGGTGAATCTGTGGAATTCATTGCCAGAGAAGGCTGTGGAGGCCAGGTCATTAAGTGTATTTAAGACCGAGATAGAAAGGTTCTTGATTGGTAAGGGGATCAAAGGTTATGGGGAGAAGGTGGGAGAATGGGTTGAGAAACTTATCAGCCATGATTGAATGGCGGAGCAGACTCGATGGGCCGAATGGCCTTATTTCTGCTCCTATGTCTTATGGTCTTATGGTCTTATACCGTCCCCCCTTATTGCAGTAATTGACTCCTTGATCAATATTGCGACCTCACCTCCTCTTTTACACTACCACTCCCCCATTTCACTTGAACGTTCGGAATATTGAGCTGTCAGTCCTGCCCCTTCCTCAACCATGTCTCCGTGATAGCAATGATATCATATCCCCATGTGTTAATCAACACTCTCAACTCATCTGCCTTACCCCCAAGACTCCTGGCATTAAAATAAATGCCATCCAGCCTTGCCATGCTCTCTTGTGTCTTAATTTGACTACATATCCTCTGCCTTCCAGACTGACTTGGTTTTCCTTCTGAACTTGTCTATAATTCATCTCCTACTATACCTCCACTCCATATCCCCACCCTGCCAAATTAGTTTAAACCCCCACCAACAGCACCAGCAAACCCCCTCGAAAGGATAAAGGTCCCACTCCAGTTCAGGTGTAACCTGTCAGACATGTACAGGTCCCACCTTCCCCAGAAATGGACCTAGTGATCCAAGAATCTAAAGCCCTCCCTCCTGCACCAACTCTTCAGCCAAGCATTCATGTGCTATATCTGCCTAATCCAATTCTCACTAGCATGTGGCACCGGGAGTAATCCAGAGATTACAACCTTTGAGATCCTGCTCTCTACCTAGCTCTCTAAATTCTTGTTGCAAGACATAGGAGCAGAAATTAGGCCATTTGGCCCATCGAGTCTGCTCTGCCATTCAATCATGGCTGATAAGTTTCTCAACCTCATTCTCCCGCCTTCTCCCCATAACCTTTGATCCCCTTACCAATCAAGAACCTATCTATCTCGGTCTTAAATACACTCAACCTCTCCACTCTTTCTACAATCTGATGAGTATAGCACACAATATGGTCCACAGCAGGTGGAGGCAGGGACGTTCGAGATCACCGGCACTTGGAGGACTGCTGGAGGCTATGATTCAGCTGAGTCCAAGTCAGATGATGAGCCTCTGGACTCAGTTGCTGGAGCTGCAAAGACAAGCATGGGAATGTCAGGAAGGGATGTCAGCTGCATTCCTCAGATGCACATCCGCCTTCAGCCTGAGGTGATCATGTCATCATGCCAATGCACCGAGATCAACACTGGCAGCTGCTATGGAGACCTTGGTCCAGGACATCGGTCCTGCACTGCTGCTGAAGCTCATTTCATTGGTGTAGGCATCCATCAGAATCAATGTGGAAAGGGTGCGGGGCACCTTGATCTCACTCCAGCTGCCCCTTCCCCTCGAGGAATTAGTCAGGGGCCTTCGGACAGTCATTCAGAGGACCAGCAGCTGGACATCCTGGAGCAATCCACCTACGTGACTTGGGATTGTCCGGCTGATCCCAATCCCCTCTTCCTCTGCCTCTATCACCTCCAGCTCCACAGGCCAAGGAGGGTGCACCTGCCCTAGAGCAGGAGACACAAAGCAGGCCTGGGGCCTCCAGGTCTTGGTCCTCCAGAGGATGCTTGCTGAAGTTATCACAGGCAACAGGACGTAGCAGTCAGCAGACTGCCTCCATCTCTGTTGAGGATGTTGAGGATGCACCCAAACATAGCAGTAGGATTATGGAATCAAGAAAATAAAAGGAGCACAACGGTGGCATGGGTGTTCACAACATGTATATAAGGTTCACAAAAGTAAATAGAATCACACCCATTCCTCATCTTGTGTGTCTCCTTGTTATGATGAGTTGTGTTGCACTCAGGTAACACATTATGGTCCCTCCCCCGCCACTTGTCGCAGATGTCACTATCATGGGCCTCTCATCAAAGTAATGTGCTCCCATATCACCACAGTGTGTGCTCCTTTTGCAAATAATTCTTTACATCAATGATGCTCGACCTTAATGTTAAGTTTGCTTGTGGAACGAACCTTGATCCAAAGCTTTGCAGGGTCATGTCATGTTTATTCTTGGCTTGTAAGATTGAGGCAGAGGTGTTCTCCTATCTTGCCTGCATTCTTGAAAGGTGAAGGTGTAGGGTACAAAGATAGATGTGTTAATGCATGGAGAAGGGTCATATATCATGCTACGTCATTTGCTCTCTGTCTCCTGACAGCATTTTCATGCTATGAGCTCATATTCAGAGCACGTGTGTGCTGCTGTCAGTTAACCATGTTTTCAACTTTCCGAGTGTACATCTGCTAAGCTCACCAATAAGTGGGAGCACCTTGCCACCTCCAGGCTCCATCTTCCTGATGGTCTCCTCTCTGCAATATCAATGAGAAAGAGAGGACGTCAGCATTAGTCTCCAAGGATTCTTTTTCTGTCAATGAAGTTGATTGTGGGCTCAAGGTCTTTGTTCCCGTGTCGCGACTACTTGCCCCTGAAATGATGGCCAGTGTGGCGTGTATATCAAGTCCCCCCGCCCTCATAGCTGGATGCCATGACACTGCCTTGGCCAGGCGCTTGGATGTACCGCTTTCAGCCCAGGTGCTGGGCGCCTCATTCATCTTTTTGCACTCTAATACTACATTCTTGGGAATAAACATGAGGGTAAATGTTCATTCAGGAAATGAGATCATCTGAGGAGGGCCTGAGGCTTCTCTTCAGTGAGCCGTCCAGCACCAACTTTCTAACAGGCTTCTGGAGCTTGTCCATTAGCCCAATTGCTCTGGAGTTTGTTATTACTCTGGGGAATTTCCACGCTGCAGACAAAGGGTTAAAGCAAGGAGATTGATTAGTGCCACCTTGCGGGATTAGTCTCGCATGAATGGTCAAATGATGCTTCACTTGCCTGATTCCCCACACTGTCATTGAAAGGTTCCTAACATGTCTCAGCTGTGCCTCTCTCCTCATCTGGAGAGGCACAGTTCAGTTGTGTGCCAATGTAAATAACGTAAATAAACTAAACGTCCCAGTTCTTCTGGTATTGTGCTTGTCCGAACCACTGTGCCTGGAATATTATCATCTCTCATGATCATCCAACCATAAGCTGCTTTCCCCTAGGCTTACCTGTAAACCGATGGGGATGATATAGGAAAATAATAGGATGAACGGGATTGGTAACAATACCAAGGGCCCACGAGTCCTTGTAAAGCTACCATAACCACCGAAAGCACAACTAGAGCTAAAAACAATGCCTTCGTCAGTCGATTTAGCTCCAGGTCCAGCAAGCCGACTTTATTTTTGGGATTGGAAGTATTCATTACACTGCGAGTTTCTTTTCCAGTATAAACTACCGCACACGCGCCCCTCACCCTCACAAATGCATGTAGCTGCCCTCCATTCTACCTGCAGAGCTCTCACCAGCAGAGCTTCACCTCATTTTAATTTTGCACTGCACATCGCTATAGGTTGGAAGATGGTGGTGTAGAATTCTCACTGCCAGACCAGCTTGGACCTTCCCTGTGTGAGTATGGAAACCCCTCCCATACTCCAAATGTAGTAGTAGGATTAGGGAATCAAGAAAATAATAGGAGCACAATGGTGACACAGGTGTTCACAACATGTAAAAAATGATCACAAATGCAGTTATCATGCCAGGAGGAGCTTTACAGATCTCCCTATCCACCCTGAATTCCTTGATCCCATTGTGTTTCTGGTGCATGTATGTTTGTTAACCCCCCGAACATTTTGAAGTGGATGTTCCAATGGACTACATGGACTTCATCCATCCTCATCTTGAGGCCACTACACTGTTCAACTTTCCCCCAACATCCACACCCTCCCTCAAGTCTTCTGGCTGAGGGCAACCTTCCAGTACAGGTCTAGCCCTGCAGCCCCTTTTTTTTATTCACAGGATGTGGGCATAACTGGCTAGGCCAGCATTTATTACCCATCCCTAATTGCCCTTGTTCAGAGGGCAGTTAAAAGTCAACCACATTGCTGTGGGTCTGAAGTTCAGGCCAGGTAAGGACAGCAGATTTCCTTCCCTAAAAGGGCACATTAGTGAACCAGGTGGGTTTTTACAACAATCATTTCATACTCGACTTTTATTTCCAGATTTTTAAATTGAATTCAAATTCCACCATCTGCCGAGGCAGGATTTGAACCAGGGTCCCCACAAAATTACCCTGAATCTCTGGATTTTTAGTCCAGTAACAATACCACTACACCATCACCTTCTCATGCCAGTTTCTCCCCCTTCCCCAGTGCAGTCCTAACATTGCAGCTATTTAAAGCCTTACTGCTGGTCTGGTAGGTAGAGACTAGCCTGTGACACACCCCTGAAAGTAATGTGATGCTGCCTGTAAAACCTGGTGCTGATTCCTGCAAGCGCTGCATGATGCAAGGTAGGCAAACAGGCCTTGAAGTGACGAGCAAAGTGCAGGAGACCAGGTGCATATCACTTACATCCTGTTGTGAAACACGCTGTTCTAATGGCATGCCAACATGCCTGCATGATCCAGTGTCCGGGGGGGGGGGGGGGGGGGGGGGGGTGTGATTCCAGCAAGCAGGGCTTATGAGATGCAGGTATAGTAGAATGACGTTCCTGACTGCCGTGGCGGGAAACACGGCCCATCATTGACAGGTGGAGCAGACGATCACAAACTGATGTCAAACCGATTTTCGACGCTTTCGCAATATTTTCTGTACCCACCCACCGTGATGCCCATCGCAAATGAGGGTGGAAAATCCCGGCCAAAGCGAAGATGAGTCTTAGTGAGTTCCATGCTGGTCATGGTGATAAACCACCAAGGTGATAAGGAGAAGTATGTGTTAGCGGTGCTGTAAGAGGCTAGGTACATTCACATATCTAGTCAAGGTTGGAGGGAGATTCAATCAGTGTCATATGGATCATTTTCTTGAAATGGAAATCTGGAAAAATCTGGATAACTCTTCTACAGTCCAAATTCCTCCTACAGTCCAAACTGAACTCAGAAAAAAAAGTGGAAGTCCCAAAACAACTGAAAGTTTGCTGGTATCACAGAATCCACCAGTCGAGTAAAAGGAGTCCCAACTATTAAGTGGAGGGTGGTAGTCAAAGTCAAAGCTCGGGGTTGACACAGTCAGAGATGGTGACAGAGCAGCATCAAGCTAATGAAAATGGAAGAAAATTGTCAGATAGAAAGAGAAAGATGCCAGAGAGGTTAATTGAAGGTATGTAGGAAGAAAAAAAAGTTGTTCATTTCATTATTTCATTACTTCCAATCAAATAATAATATTTTTGTTAAACACGTACTGGTGTTAAATAAAAACATTTTTAACATGTAAATCTGTGTTGCATCATCCTATAAATCTATGATTCTACAATGTAGACAAGTGAATTTTAGCACTGAGTGTGAAGTGCACTAACATAGACTGGGGCAACACTAAAAGGTTTGTTGGGAACAAAGAATAAAAGCCACTCTAGGCTCTTCAGTCTAAAATAGAAACATGTAAAAAGAGAACATTGTGATATGTATACAATACTGTATACCCAAGAGCATGACAGAGTGGATGTAGATAACATGTTTCCCCTGGCTGCTGAGTCAAACAAGGGGACATAATTTCAGGATAACGGGCAGGCCATTTAAGACTGAGATGAGAGGAATTTCTTCACTAAGAGGGTGGTGAATCTTTGGAATTTTTGGAATTCCCAGAGGGCTGTGGAAGCTCAATCATTGAGCATGTTCAAGGCAGAAATCTCTGGAAAATATTAGATGTAAACAGATATGATATAGTCGGGATTACAGAGACATGGCTGCAGGGTGACCAGGGATGGGAACTGAACATCCAGGGGTATTCAGTATTTAGGAAGGACAGACAAACAGGAAAAGGCAGTGCAATTGCATTGCTAGTTAAAGAGGAAATTAATGCAATAGTGAGAAAAGATATTAGCTCCGACGATGTGGAATCTGAGGAACACTAAGGGGCAAAAAATGTTAGTGGGGGTTGTATATAGACCCCCAAACTGTAGTGGTGATGTTGGGAATGGCATTAAACAGAAAATTAGAGACGCATGTAATAAAGGAACATAAGTAATTATTGGTGACTTTAATATGCATAAAGATTGGGCAAATCAAGTTAGTAACAATACTGTAGAGGAGGAATTCCTGGAATGTATACGGGATGTTTTTCTGGACCAATGTATTGAGGAACCAACGCAAGAACAGGCCATCCTCGACTGGGTATTGTGTAATGAGAAAGGAATAATTGGCAATCTAGTTGTGCAAGGCCCCTTGGGGATAAGCGACCATAACATGATAGAATTCTTCATCAAGATGGACAGTGACGTAGTTGATTCTGAAACTAGGGTCCTGAATCTTAAAAAGGAAACTACGATGGTATGAGGCACAAGTTGGCTATGATGGATTGGGAAACGTTCCTTAAAGGGATGACAGTGTATAGGCAATGGCAAACATTCAAAGAGCGCATGGGTGAACTGCAACAATTGTTTATTCCTGTCTGGAACAATAGTAAAACAGGAAAGGTGGCCAAACCATGGCTTACAAGGGCAATTAGATGCAAGGAAGAGGCATACAAATTGGCCAGAAAAAACAACAGACCTGAGGATTGGGAGCAGTTTAGAATTCAGCAAAGGAGGACCAAAGGATTTATTAAGAAAGGGAAAAGAGAGTACGAGAGTAAGCTTGCAGGGAACATAAAAACTGACTGTAAAAGTTTTTATAGGTATGTGAAGAGAAAAAGATTGGTGAAGCCAAATGTAGGTCCCTTACAGTCAGAAACAGGGGAATTAATAATGGGGAACAAAGAAATGGCTGACCAACTAAATACATGGTTCTGTCTTCACAAAGAAGGATATTAATAACATAGCAGAAATGTTGGGGAACACAGGGTTTAATGAGAGGAAGGAACTGAAAGAAATCAATATTAGTAGGGAAATGGTGTTGGGGAAATTGATGGGATTGAAGGCCAATAAATCCCCAGGGCCTGATAATCTACATCCCAGAGTACTTAAGGAAATGGTCCTAGAAATAGTGGATGCATCAGTGGTCATATTCCGAGATTCTAGACTCTGTAACAATCCTTTAGATTGGAGGATAGCTAATGTAACCCCACTATTTAAAAAGGGAGGCAGAGAGAAAACAGGGAATTATAGACCAGTCAGCCTGACATCGGTAGTGGGGAAAAGTCTAGAGTCCTTTATAAAAGATTTAATAGCTGAGCACGTGAAAAACAATGGCAGAATAGGACAGAGTCAGCATGGATTTATGAAAGGGAAATTGTGCCTGACATCTACTGGAATTTTTCGAGGATGTAACTAGTAGAGTTGATGAGGGGCAGCCAGTGGATGTGGTTTATTTGGACTTTCAGAAGGCTTTTGACAAAGTCCCACATAAGAGATTGGCATGTAAAATTAAAGTGCATGGGATTGGGGGTAGTGCATTGAGATGGATAGAAAACTGGTTGGCAGACAGGAAACAAAGAATAGGAATAAACAAGTCTTTTTCCAAATGGCAGGCAGCGGGGTACCGCAGGGATTGGTGCTGGGACCTCAGTTATTCATATTAATGATTTAGATGAGGGAATTAAATGTAATATCTCCAAATTTGCAGATGACACAAAGCTGGGTGGGAGGGTGAGCTGTGAGGAGGATGCAGAGATGCTTCAGTGTGATTTGGACAAGCTGAGTGAGTGGGCGAATGCATAATGCGGATAAATGTGAGGTTATCCATTTTGGTAGCAAAAACAGGAAGGCAGATGATTAACTGAATGGCTATAAATTAAATGAGCGAAATGTGCAACGGGACCTGGGTGTCCTTGTACACCAGTCGCTGAAGGTAAGCATGCAGGTGCAGCAGGCGTTAAAGAAGGCAAATGGTATGTTCACCTTCATAGAGACAGGATTTGAGTACAGGAACAGGGATGTCTTGCTGCAATTATACAGGGCCTTGGTGAGATCACACCTGGAATATTGTGTGCAGTTTTGGTCTCATCTTGCTATCGAGGGAGTGCAGCGAAGGTTTACCTGACTGATTCCTGGGATGGCAGGACTGACATATGAGGAGAGATTGAGTCGATTAGGATTATATTCGCTGGAGTTCAGAAGAATGAGGGGGGATCTCATAGAAACTTATAAAATTCTAACAGGACTAGACAGGGTAGATGCAGGAAGGATGTTCCTGATGATGGGGGAATCCAGAACTAGGGGTCACAATCTGAGAATATGGGGTAGACCATTTAGGACTGAGATGAGGAGAAATTTCTTTACCCAGAGAGTGGTGAGCCTGTGGAATTCGTTACCACAGAAAGTAGTTGAGACCAAAACATTGTATTTTTTCAGGAAGGAGTTAGATATAGCTCTTGGGGTGAAAGGGATCAAAGGGTATGGGGAGAAAGCGGGAGCAGGCTATTGAATTGGATACAAAAACAGAATTACCTGGAAAAACTAAGCAGGTCTGGCAGCATCGGCGGAGAAGAAAAGAGTCGACGTTTTGAGTCCTCATGACCCTTCGACAGTTCTGTCGAAGGGTCATGAAGACTCGAAACGTCGACTCTTTTCTTCTCCGCCGACGCTGCCAGACCTGCTGAGTTTTTCCAGGTAATTCTGTTTTTGTTTTGGATTTCCAGCATCCGCAGTTTTTTTGTTTTTATCTCTGTATTGAATTGGATGATTAGCCATGATCGTAATGAATGGCAGAGCAGGCTTGAAGGGCAAATGGCCTACTCCTGCTCCTAGTTTCTATGTTTCTAATGACATCAAGGGATTGGAGATAATGCCACTTTCCCGCACTGAGGTAAATGATCAATCATGATCTAATTGAATGACGGAGCAGGCTCAATGGGCTGAATGGTCTACTCCTGTTCCTATGTTCCTATATTGTTCTGAAATTATTTTGTCTGTAAATGAGGGCAGCAGGACAGGAGAACATGGGTTCAGAGATGTGAAGGACAAGTCTAGAATAGATTTACTTCTTTATACACAAGAAAATCAACTGCTCTATAAAGGCTGCCAGGGTGAATGGTGGAAGCCAGTACATTGGATTTACTGCAGAAGCAGCTGGCTGCTGTAATAGAGGGAGAGTAATGTTGAGGATATAATATAGGAGATAAGATCAAATAGGCCAGGCCTTTTGCGTCGGAATCAGTCTTAGTGTGATGCGATCAATTTGTATCTCACTCTCAAACTGCTGCTTTATTTTTTTTCAAGGGGCAAATGCTTTTTTCCAGCGTCCACAGCATCACCTGTGCCAAGTTTCAGAAAAAGATGATAACATCGAAATGGATATGGCAGTAAGCTCAGCTGATTACTATTTCTCTCATAGCCCGGAATCAGACAAGATAGCAATAGACTATGCTAAGGTGGAGCGCAAGAATAATGCAACGTACTATAATGAGGCTTGGCTCCGAGCCTATCATGAATGGCAGCAAAGAAAAATCGAGCTCAAGGTACCAGATGGTCTTCTGGAAGAGCATGTCATCGCAATTCTGTGCTACACCTTAGACCGACCACCCCTATACAGATATTTCAATAAAGCTATTAGAAACTATGGTACAAATGATGAAATATATTCAAAATGTTTCCACTACAAAAGTCTGCACTATCTTCTGTCAGTAGCTCTGCGTGTATTACAGAATAGTTCTTGGGGTCCTGATCCAGGAACTGAGGTCTACAGAGCAATGGATAGAAAGGTTGTGGTCAGCAAAGGAGCAAAGATCCGTTTTGGGCAGTTTGCTTCAACATCTCTGAACATTATGGAGTCAGTCTCGACATTTACAGATGAGGATACAACCAGTAACACACTGTTTAACATCACTACCTCCCATGGTGTTGCCATCCAAAACTTTTCCTTTTTTCGTAGGGAAGAGGAAGTGCTCATTCCACCTCATGAGGTGTTTAACGTTACCAAAGTAGTCAATTGGGAAGATGATTTAGGGTTAAAAGGTGTCAATATTGTCCTTTCTTCAACTGGTCAAAAACAAACTGAGGTAAAGCTACAGTCAGATGGCCCTGGACATCTTCGTGTGGTGAGGATGCTAGAACCAGTATCTCCATGGTGGTTCTCCATTTTAGCAATTTTGTTGATCCTGCTGTTCGCTGCTTGTGTCTTCTTTTTGAAGAAACAGAAATACATCTAAATTGCTGGTTGATCAGAAGCTGCAATATCTCAATGAAGAGAGATGATGCACTCACACAGCATGAGGATGCCACCCATGTTCCACTTAAGCAAAGCAAATTCAGCATCCATTGACTCATTTTCCAATTTTAACTCCTTTCATTGCAAAATGTCATGATAAATATCATTAAAAATTAACATAGGATGCAATCAATTTATTTGTGGCTTGAAGTAAAAATATATTGAATAAGTCAATAATTATTAAATGGGCTGACACACAAAGGTTAAAAAGGCCATCGACAACACAAACAGGGTGGAAATAGGGTGCAATCTTGTAATGTTCCTGGGAATGGGATTAAGACAGGCTGGGGAATTTGATTGAGTGGGAAGCCAAAAATCAGCTTCTTGTCACCAGGATGAACTTTTGCAATTAAATTCAAGGAAGTTGAAAGGCAAGCGTTGGGAAGCGCATTTGCATGTTCATTCAAAGATCAATTCACCAGATTTAAGTTCCATTCCCAATTAAGTTATCGCCGAGCATGCAATCCATGCCTCCAGATTTATGACTGCATATAAGTGGCATGCAGCAGGCGAGGCAGTCAACTTGCCAGAGTTGATGTGAATAGCTGCTGTTGTTTCCTCATCGGGGTGTGTTCTTCAACAGTGTGATGATAGGATGACGGCAATTTAAGGGGAATGGGGCAGGGAGGCAGGCCAAGCGTGGGAGTGGGGTAGGGTGTCCAGGGCAGGGATGGAGCCAGGGAGGGAAGACGAGGGTGCAGGGATGCGGGAGAGAGGGAAGGGCCTTGCATGATGGGTGTGCAAGTCCTGTGAATGGGTGGGTGTTGGGGGGAGAGTTTCTGGGCAGGGTTATTGGAAGACAGATAATCCTAAAGGGTGGGGTTGGTGCTGTCAATGGTGGGGTCCTGGGGGTGTTGAACTGATGGTACTGGGCAACAGATGGAACAGTCACATTGAGAGGGGTAGTGGGATGTGGTGGGGTGGCATGGTTGGATAGTTAATGGTTTCATGGAGCGGTCATGGAAAAGGACAAAACAGGTGGCTCGGATAACATGAGGGGTCTGGATCAGGGTGTGCATGGGGACAGTAACAGAGGAGGGTGATGGTTACAGGTTCAAAGCTAAATGGGGAGGTTAAAGGATAACATGAGGGAGAGGAATGGTTATATTAGGTGGGTAAAGGGTGATGGGGGCAAGTTGGTGAGTGACAGGGGGAGGGTAGAAGGTTCTGGAGTGTGCACCATTTTCTCAAGGCTCTTCTTCACCACACAGTTGTTACAGTTGTTCTGTACGTGTGAATCCTCAAAGTGGGAGGAGGATCTTTTCAGGTGAGTGGTGTTCAAGGTGAACACAACTGGGGCTGACTAAAGGCGCAACCTAATAATCCTGAGCCAGCTGCATGAGAACCATTCTTAGTTGTGTTCTGCTCTCTATGGGGAAGCCCACATGGCAGCAGGTTTGCTCCTGACTCATGGCTCTGCGCCGGAGGACAACACCAATTAATCAAGGTGGTGGGGGTGGGGGAGGGGGCAGGGGTGCAGTGGAGATGGAAGGACAGATGGAGGCAGGGGTTGGCTTGGCTCCTGGGAGCCTGGTTGGGGGTGGTGGGGTGGGGGGGGGGGGGCGGGGAATGAGAAAAATGTGCTAGTTTAAATGCGGAAAGATCCTGGGTACATGGTCATGGCTGATAATAGGGTTCGTGGTTTGTCTATGATGGCAAGGCAAGGGTCTCTCAAATGTGTCTTGAGGATGATAGAGGGAAGTCAAATAGTATTTAAGGGAAGATGCATGGACATGGCTTTCATTACCCCTGTCAATGCTGCAGTCCCCAGGCACATGGATGTATGAATGAGAGGAGCTCTCATCACCATGGGGGGGCGAGGAGAGGGCAGCAGTAGACTGAAGTTAGCTACAGGGCTTCCCATTGGCTAAAATGCTCAAGGCCGGAGGGACAGTTTCAAAGAATATGCTGACTAGATGGATCACTGTAATTTGTTCACAAATCACCTCAGGCATATAAGGTGCTGGTGCCAGGCAACTTTGCACTTTTATTAACTATGGGTCAGCTGAGGAAGAAGTGGCAGAGGTGTTGACTTCATCCCCGCTCCACCACAAGATTCTCTTACACAATCATATCTAATAAGCTGACCAGCACAAGACCGTGAGATCCCCGGAGTGGTAATCACTCTCACTTCTGCTCCCGCCTCCCAACTTATACGCCAGGCAGAAAGCTTCTGCAAATCCATGGGCAGCACAGACAGAGCTATGATAGCTATAGACAAAGCCATAGATAGCCCAGGCAAAGCTACAAACACCAATGCATATATTCACAAGATGGAGATAGAGGTAGAGCTTAAGCCAGAGCTACAGAAAACGCGAAGGATGGAGCTGTGAATACAGCAATAGATGGTGCTATCCAAGGAGATATAGATGGAACAATGGACAGCCACACATAGCTATAGACAGATTCACTGGCAGGCAAACAGAACTACACATAGTTATGAGAATGTAAGATAGCATTAAGTCTTTACAAAGACAAGTAGTAAAGATAGTGCTGTAAATAGAGTGATAGAGGTATCAAAGGAGCTGTAGATTGAGCCATGGACAGTACATTATGCCAGCCAGACAGAGCTAAACGCAGAACCATCAGCAGAGAACCATAAGACAAAAAACATTAATAGAACCATAGAGAGATTCAGACAGAGCTAAGCATATAATTATAGACACAGAGATGGACAGGGCAATGGACAGATTCATACGCATATCCACAGAGCAAAGGCTGACCGACCTATATATAAAATCATAGATAAATTGAAAACGCATGGGGATGAGAATACCAAGAATCACAGAGAGATCTGTAGCAAAATCCATGGAAAAAGCAGCAGATAGAGCCATAGACCAAGCCAGGGGCATAGACCGGGATTTTCCGCCCCCATCCGTGCTGGGTGTGTTCAGTGGAAAGATCAGAGAATCTTGTGAAAAGGCCCCAGTTGTGTTTCCTGATGACATATACCCAGGAAATGATTGTCCCCTTGCCCCATCAATGGCGGGCCATGTTTCGAACGTTGGGAACTTAATTTTAATAAATTTGCATCTTACTATTGCGGCCACGCGTCGGAATCAATCCCCCAGCAACAAATTTAAATCGACGCCGGCATGATTTGAGAACGGCATTATTTCCAACTGCCTTTAAAAGGCATGCACCTGGCGACCTCAACTTCAAGGGGAACTCTGAGGTGAGTGCACACAACTTTACACAGTGATTGTGATGATCCCAGCATCTCCGCAAATTCAGCGGGGGGGCACAGGCAAGATTACGCAGCGGCCTCTTTGTGACAGGCTTGTGGTGCCAGGGCAAGGGCGACAGTGCCGGGAGAAGGGAGAGAAGGGAACCTTGGGGCAAGGTCAACAATGCAAGGGGGGAAGAGGGACTCGGGGTAAGGGCAATAATGCTAGGAGGGGCATTCATGGCAGGACAAGCACATGCTGAGGTGGGAGGAGTTAGTGTGTGGGGGAAGAAAATGGCTGGGTAAATGGTAAAACATGTCAAAGACGAGCACTCCACCACAGCTGAGAGTGTTTACCTTGAGCTCAGTTGACATGCTTGGAGTCAGCTGATTCAAGCAATTGTACGCACTTAAGCAGCACCAATTCCTCCCATTGCCAATGATTGGTCCTCTACTGTTAACCCCTCAAACGTACATTTCAAACTTGAATGAGTGCTATGCTGCTGCAGAAACAGTGTGTGAGTGGGCAAGCCTAAGGATCCTGTTGAGAATGATGGCCATCGAACATTTACATCGAACAGAGGGGTGTGACCTTAGTCCCTTGCATTATGTTTCAGTTGACTTTGAATAGTCACCCTCATGGTACTAGCAAACCATGAATCCTTGGAGCCAGGCTAGGAAAGTGTCTGTGCCTGATATGAGAGTTCAGGATGCAGTCCATAAGATGTAGGAGCAGAAGTACACCATTTGGCCCATCGAGTCTGCTTTGCCATTCAATGAGATCGTGGCTGATCTGATAATTCTCAACTCCACTTTCCTGCCTTTTCCCCATTACCCTTGATTCCCTTACTGATTAAAAATCTGTCTACTTCAGCCTTGAATATACTTAATGACCCAGCCTCTATAGCCTTCTGCGGTAAATAATTCCACTGATTCACTACCCTCTGAGAAGAAATTCTTCCTCATCTCTGTCTTAAATGTGCGACCCCTTACTCTGGTCCTAGACTCACCCGTAAAGGGAAACAACCTCTCAACATCTACCCTGTCAAGCCCCATAAGAATCTTACAGGTTTCAATAAGGTCACCTCTCATTCTTCTAAACTCCAATGAGTACAGGCCCGAACTACTCAACCTCTCCCCATAAGAAAATCCTTCCATACCTGGGATCAACCTAATGAACCTTCTTTGCACTGTTTCCAATGCCAGTATATTTTGCCTTAGATAAGGGGAGCAAAATTGTTCTCAGTATTCTAGGTGTGATCCAACTAGTGCCTTGTATAGTTTTAGGAAGACTTCTCTATTTTTACACTCCATTCCCTTTGAAATAAAGGCCAACATTCCATTTGCCTTCCCTATTATTTGCTGAATGTTGTTAGCTTTTTGGGATCCATGCACAGAGATTCCCAAATCCCTCTGTGCTGTAGCTTTTTGCAGTCTTTCTCCATTTAAACAATATTCAGCTCTTTTTTTCTTCCTGCCAAAATATTTTCCCACATTATATTCCATCCGCCAAGTTTTTGCCCACTCACTTAACCTGTAAATATCCCTCTGTAGATTCCTTATGTCCATCCTCACTACTTGCCTTCCCATTTATTTTTGTGTCATCCGCAAACTGTACTGGTGATAGTACATTCACTTCCCTCATCATTAATATATATTATATATAATTGTGGCCCTAGTACTGATCCCTGTGGCACTCCATTAGTTACAGGTTGCCATTCTGAAAATGCCCCCCTTATCCTAACTCTCTGTCTTTTATTAGTTAGTCAACCCTCTATCCATGTTAATATACTATCCCAACACTATGGGCTCTTATCTTATTAATTAGCCTTGTGTGCAGGACCTTACTGAATGCCTTTTGGAAATCCAAATATATTACATCTACTGGTTCCCCTTTATCTGTCCTGCTTGTTACCTCCTCAAAGAATTTTAATAAATTTGTCAGGCATGATTTCCCCTCCATGAAGCCATGCTGACTTTATTGAATATATTATGCATTTCAAAATGCTCTGCTATTACATCCTTTATAATAGGCTAACATTTTTCCAATGATGGATGTTAAGCTAAATGGCCTTAATTAACTGCTTTTTGTCTCCCTCCCTTTTTGAATAAGGGCATTACATTGGCAATTTTCCAATATTCTGGGACTTTTCCAGAATCTAAGGATTCTTGGAAGGTGTACAAGTACACAGGCCCCTGAAGGCAGCAGTTGAAGTAGACAAGGTTGTAAAGAAGGCATATGGAATGCTCTCCTTCATTGGCAGAGGTATAGAATATAAAAAGATACAAAAGGTATAATGTTGGAATTGTATAAAGCACTGGTGAGGCCACAACTGGAGTATTGTGTGCAGTTCTGGTCACCACATTACAGGAGGGACATAATAGCTCTGGAGAGAGTGCAGAGGAGGTTTACAAGAATGTTGCCAGGGTTAGAAAAGTGGAGCTGTGAGGAGAGATTGGATAGTTTGGGGTTATTTTCCTTCGAACAAAGAAGGCTGAGAGGTGACTTGATTGAGGTGTACAAAATTATGAGGGGAATAGGTAGAGTGGACAGAATAAAATTGTTTCCCTTGGTGGAGAATTCTAGAACCAGGAGACATAGATTCAAGATAAGTGGCAGAAGGTGTAGGGGGGACGAGGAAGAACATTTTTACGCAGAGGGTAGTGGGTGTCTGGAATTCGCTGCTCAAATTGGTGGTAGAGGCCGAAACCCTAAACTCTTTTAAAAAGTACCTGGATCTGCACCTAAAGTGCTGTAAGCTGCAGGGCTATGGGCCAGGTGCAGTAAGGTGGGATTAGAAGGAGCACCTGGGTGTCCTTGGGCTGGCATGAACAAGATGGGCTGCATGGCCTCCTTCTGTGCTGTAACTTTTCTATGGTTCTATGACTTACCAGTGGATCCAATATTTGTGTAGTTACTTCCTTTAATATCCTAGGATGCAACCCAGTAGGTCTAGGGGACTTATCGGCCTTTAGCCCCATTAGTTTCCCTAGTACTTTTTCTCTGTGTATTATATTTATTTCCTCCCCCCCTTTTGCCACTTGATTATTTAGTATTTTTGGAATGCTATTTTAGAGTCTTCTACTGTGAAGACTGATGCAAAATATTTATTGAACTCTCTGCCCATTATCATTTCCCCAGCCTCATTCCCGAATGGGCCTATGTTCACTTTGGCCTCTTGCTTCCTTTTTATGTATTTAAAGAAGCTCTTACTGTCCACTTTAATATTACTTGCTAGTTTAGCTTCAAAGGTTATTTTCTCCCTCATTATTTTTTTTGCCATCTTCTGTTGGTTATTAAAACTTTTCCGATCCTCTGGGTTACCACTAATCTTTGCCACATTGTATGTTTTTTCTTTCAATTTGATATTACCCTTAACTTCCTTGGTTAACCATGGTTAGTTTATCCCCTTCCCAGAATCCTTCTTTTTCACTGGGATATATCTTTGTTATATTTTCATAAACGTCTGCCATTGGTCATCAACTGTCTTTTCTGCTAAACTCTTCTCCCAGTCCATTCCAGCCAACTCTGCCCTCATTCCTTTGTAATTGCCCTTATTTAAGTTTAATACAGTTGTTTCCAACCCAAGTTTTTCACACTCAAACAGAATGCTAAATTCTACCATGTTATGGTCACTGTTTCATAGGGGATCTTTTACTCTGAGATCATTTATTAAACCTGCCTCACTACACATTACCAGATCCAAAAAACCCCATCCCTGGCTGGATCCACAACATATTGTTTTAGGAAATGTTCCCAAATACACTGTATGAATTTTTGCTCATGGTTACCTCTGCCAAACTGATTTTCTCAATCTACAGGAAGATTAAAGTCACATGTGATTAATGCACTGCTTTTTTTTAAACAGGTCCTTATTATCTCCTGATTTATTATCTGTCCTACAGTATAGCTACTGATAGGAAGCCTATAGACTACTCCCACTTGTGTCTTCTTCCCCTTGTTATTTCTTACTTCCACCCATATGAGTTCTATCTGTCTTCCAATCCAAGATCATTTCTTGCTATCATACTTATTTCATCTTGTACTAACAAAGCCACCCCATCACCCTTTCCCTCCTGCCTGTCCTTTTGAAATGTGACATACCCCTCAATATTTAGTTCCCAGCTTTGATCTCCTGGTAACCAAGTCTCCGTAATGGCTCTTAAATCATACCATTAACCTCTATTTTGCTGTTAATTCATTTATTTTGTTCCAAATATGATGTGCATTTAAGATAAGAGCCATTAATTTGGCCTTTTTACCATTTTTTCCCCATTTGACCCTATTTGCTGCTGTTTTTTTATACACTCTGTCCCTTCTTGTCACACTCTGGGTGTCATTACCTAAATAGCTGCCCTGCAATGCTGCCATATCCTTTTGCTTTGTAAGCCTACATATCCCCCCTCCCCCACCCCCATTTAGTTTAAAGCCCTCTCTACAGCCCTAGTTATTTGATTTGCCAGGACACTGGTCCCAGTGTGGTTCAATTGAAGCCCATCCCACTGGAACAGCTCCCTTCTGCTCGAATACTGGTGCCAGTGCCCCCTGAACTGAAACCCATTCCTCCCACACCAATATCTGAGCCACGCATTTAGCTCCTTGACTTCATCCTATTCCAGTGTGCCAGTGGCTCAGGTGATAATCCTGAGATTATTACCTTGGAGGTTCTGTGTTTTAATTTAGCTCCAAACTGTTCATATTCTTTCAGTAGAACCCCCTTTCTAGTCCTATCAACTTCATTGGTAATAACATGGACGATGACAACTGGATCCCTTCCCCCAACCCACCCCAATCCAAGTTCATCTCCAGCCCTGAGGAGATGTCCTTAACCCTGGCACTGGGCAGGGACTCACACTCATGGGCTGCAAAGAACAGTATCTATCCCCCTAATTATACTGTCCCTTACCACTACTACATTCCTATTTCCTCCCCACACTTGAATGGCTCCCTGTATCATGGTGTCGTGCTCAGTTCGCTCATCCTCCCTGCAGCCCCTGCTCTCGTCCACACAGCTTGCAAGAACCTCGTAACTATTGGGCAGATTCAGAGGCTGAGTCTCCTCGAACACTACCCCCTGGGTCCCCATATCTGCTTCACCTGTATTCTCACCCTCATGTCGCTGATCACAAACCAAATTTGAATGACCTAATCTGAGGGGTGTGATCGCCTCCTGGAGCAAAATGTCCAGGTAACTTTGCCCTTTCCTGCTGTGGCGCAATTTCTGCAGCTCAGACTTCAGCTCCTTAACATGGACCTGAAGTTCCTCGAGCTGCAAACACTTACTACTGTGTTCACTCTGGATCACCTTGATGTCCAGCAGCTCCCAGATGCTGCAAAAAAAGACTAGAAAACCTAAACACTGACCTTACTTTTACATAAAGACTAGAAGTACTCACTAGAAGCTGCTCTCTGCACTTTTTAAAGATCCCTCGCCTCTCTCTCTCCACGTTCATTAGTCTCTCACTTGTCTTGCACTCTCTTGCTGTTATAGCCCCTGCTGCTCTTCTCACACTCTCTCACTGTTAAAGGCCCCGCTGCTCCTCTCACACTCTCTCATTGCTAATGGCCCCACTGCTCCTCACACTCTCTCACTGTTAAATGCCCCACTGCTCCTCTCGCTCCATCACTATTAAAGGCCACACTGCTACATTCGTACATTCTCATTGTTAAAGGCCACACTGCTCCTCGCTCTCTCACTGTTAGAGGCCACGCTGCTCCTATCGCATCCTCTCACTGATAAAGGCCACGATACTCCTCTTACTCTCTCACTCTTAATGGCCACGCTTGCTCCTCTCCCTCTCACACTGTTAATGTCTACGCTGCACCTCTCGCTTACTCATTGTTAAAGGCCGCGCAGCTCCTCTCGCTCTCTCACTGTTAGAGGCCATGCTGCTCCTCTCGCTGTCTCATTGTTAGACGCCACAATGCTCCTCTTGCTATCTCACTGTTAAAGGCCACACTGCTCTTCTCGTTCTCTCGCTGTTAAAGGCTACGCTATTCTCTTGCTCTCTCACAGTTAATGGCCACACTGCTCATCCCTCTGACTGTTTAAGGCCACACTGTACTTCTCACTGTCTCATTGTTAATGGCTATGCTGCTCCTCTTGCTCTTTCACTGTTAAAGGTGACACTGCTCCTTTCACTCCCCCACAATTAATGCTGCTCCTACCGCACTCTCACTATTAATGGCCACATTGCTCCTCTCGCTCTCTCACTGTCGAAGGCCCTGCAGCTCCATTGGCGCTCTCAATGTTAAAGGCCACACTACTCCACTCGCTTTCTGACGGTTAATTGGCAGGCTGCTCTTCTCACTCTCGCACTATTAATGGCTGCTCTACTCCTCTCGCTCTCTCACTATTCATTGACATGCTGCGCCTCCTGCTTTCTCACTATTAAAGGCCCCGCTGTTCCTCTCGCTTGCTCGCTGTTAATGGCCACACTGCTCTTCTCGCCCCCTCACTATTAAAGACCACATTGCTCCTCTCGATCTGTCACTGTTAAAGGCAACGCTGTTCCTCTCGCTTGCTCGCTGTTAAAGGCCATGCTACGCCTCTCCCACCCCGACAGTTAAAGGCCAGAATGCTCATCTCGCTTTCTCACTTTTAGAGGCCACGCTGCTCTGCTTGCTTTCTCGTTGTTAAATGCCACGCGTACATTAGTGGGGTGGTGAAAAAGGCACATGGGACACGTGCTTTTATCAATCGAGGCATAGATTACAAAAGTAGGGAAGTCATGTTGGACTTGTATAGAACCTTGGTGAGGCCACAGCTGGAGTACTGTGTGCAGTTCTGGTCGCCACATTATGGGAAGGATGTGCAGAGGAGATTCACCAGGATGATGTTACATTGTTTGCCATTGTGAGATTTGAACTCTTGATAATCTTTTAAATGAAAACCAAATCAACAAAATTGGGATAAATCAGGCACAGCCCCTAATTCAGGTCAGCTGTAAAACCAAGAACAAAGTTTAAAGGAAACTTACAAACTTTAAATCAAAATGTGATTAAAGGGGTCAACAAAACACCCCAGTCCCCGCGGTGCCCACCGAGCACGGAAGGCCTCGAGAGTGCCAGCAGACACCGCGTGCTCCTTCTCCAGGGACATCCGGCAGCGAACGTAGCCGCGGAAGAGGGACAAACAATCGGGCGGGACTCCCCCGTCGATCGCCCGCTGCCTGGACCTGTTAATGGCCAACTTGGCCAGGCCCAGGAGCAGGTTCACGAGGAGGTCCTCCTCCTTCCCGACCCCCTTCCGCACCGGGTGCCCATAGATCAGGAGCGTGGGGCTGAAGTGCAAACAAAACATCAATAAAAGGTTTTTCAAATAACTAAAAAGGCCTACAACACCCTATGTATACATGGTCCACGGACTCCACAAGACCGCAAAAAGGGCACGTGTCCTGAGAGTCCGTGAACCTATGCATCCTCTTATTATAAGAGACTGCTGCATGCAACACCCTCCAACCCAGGTCCCCGATAGAAAGGGGGAGGACACCTCCGTAGAGGGCCTCCCATCGGGGGCCTCCGCCGCTGGACGGCAACAAGGCATGCCAAGGCGTGTCCGGGCGACGGACAAGGGCGAGAAAATGGAAGGTGTGCAGCAGCAGTCCGTACAAAAAGCCCCTCTTTGCCGTGCCAAAAGGCACAGAGGGCATATCCCCGAGGCGGCTCATATTGCGGGGCACCAGCACCCGAGGGAGGGTTCGGGGCTTGGGGCCAATGTGGAATTCCGTCCGAACAGGGGAACGCTCAGACGGAAGACCACCGCGCACCTGGGCCGCCTCAAGACCCAAAATAACGTCGGGTCCGAGCACGACCGTTCTCAGGTCTTGGATGGCATCGGCTGCGACCTGGACACTCACAGACGTGCGTCGCGCCAACTCCTGCGGGAGCATCCAGCCCAGTCCTCCGCCACCCAGCACGTCCCCAATCCTGGTCACCCCTGCGGCCACAGCCCTCCTCTCCGCCAACCACTGAAAAGGACGGAGGGGCGGATTCCTGAGCAGCGGCTCTCTGACGATAGCCGCTACTCCTGACGGGGGAGAGCTGCGTCGCGAGGCGACCACTTTCCAGACTTTGATCAGGTCCTGGTAAAAGACGGGCAACGCCTGCAAGGAGCCACCGAGGCCCAGCTGTTCTATAAACAGGAGCTGCACGTCATAATTCAGGCCGTGCACCTGACGGAAGAAATACGTCATCAGGGCACACCATCTAGGAGGAGGCTCGACGTAGAGGTATCGCTGCAGAGTCTGAAGGCGGAAAGTCGCCACCTGTGTGCGTAGGCACACTAGCGCCTGACCACCCTCCCTAAGCGGGAGACTCAGAACCTCGGCAGCGACCCAGTGCAATCTTTTGTCCCAGAAGAAGTCGACTAACAATCTCTGGATTCTTGTGACAAAGTCCAGGGGAGGGGTCAAAGTGACCAGCCGATACCACAACATGGCGGCGATCAGCTGGTTTATGACCAGAACTCGACCTCGGTAAGATAGCACTCGGAGCAGTCCTGTCCAGCGCCGCAGGCGAGCGGTGACTTTCGTCTCCAGTTCCTGCCAGTTTGCCGGCCAGGATTCCTCAGCGGGGCAGAGATGGACCCCCAGGTAGAGGAGGCTGGTCCTGCTCCAGGTGAAAGGCCTGAGCTCCTCGGGTAGGGGATCCATCTGCCACTGACCGACCAGGAGTCCAGAACATTTACCCCAGTTGATCCTGGCAGAAGAAGCGGCAGAGTAGACCTCCTGGCACTCGCGCATCCTCCGCAGGTCAGCCGGGTCACTAAACATAAGGAGCACGTCATCGGCGTAAGCCGAAAGGACCACCCCGATGCCCGGCCCGCGCAGAACCAATCCCGACAACCTCCTCCGCAAGAGGCGCAGGAAAGGCTCCACGCAAATAGAATACAACTGGCCAGACAGGGGGCAGCCCTTACGTACCCCTCTCCCAAAGCGAAGGGGCGCCGTCAGGGACCCGTTAACCTTCACTAGACACTCCGCGGCGGTGTACAGAAGTCGGATCCGGGCGACAAAATGCGTCCCGAACCCGAAAGCTCGCAGAGTTCCGAGTAAGTATTCGTGATCCACCCTGTCGAACGCCTTCTCCTGATCGAGAGACAGGAAGGCGCTCGACAGACCAGCCCTCTGGGAAAGGTGGATGATGTCCCGGACCAGATGGATGTTATCATAAATGGTTCGGTCCGGGACGGTGTAGGACTGGTCAGGGTGGATCATGTGGTCCAGCACGGTGCCGAGCCGAGAAGACATGGCTCGGGCGAAGATTTTGTAGTCCGTGCTGAGGAGGGAGACCGGGCGCCAGTTTTTAAGAAGGCGGAGATCCCCCTTCTTCGGCAGCAGGGCAATCACGGCCCTGCGCCACGAAAGGGGCATCTCCCCGGTAGCAATGCTCTCCCCCAGGACCCCCGCAAAGTCGCTCCCCAAGACGTCCCAGAACGCCCTGAAGAACTCCACGGTCAGCCCATCTAGTCCCGGGGTTTTGCCCCAGAAAGACCGTCGAGTGCGCCGGTCAGCTCCCCCAGACTTATAGGGGAGTCGAGCTTTCCGGCGCACTCCGGGCCGACCTGCGGCAGGTCCTCCCACAAAACTCTGCAAGCTTCCTCACTGGACGGATCCGGAGAGAAAAGGGCAGTGTAGTAATCTTGGGCAATGGCCCTGATGCCCTCCGGATCCGAGACAAGGGATCCGTCGTCGGCCAGCAGCATAAAGAGCTGCTTACGGACCCCGTGCCTTTTTTCCAGTGAGTAGAAGAAGGGAGAGCCACGGTCCATCTCCTTAAGGAAACAGATCCGCGACCTCACGAACGCGCCCCGAGACCCGACCAGTTGCAGGTCCCGCAGCGCGCCCTTCTTCTCATCGTACACCGACCGCAGGGCCGGGTCCGCGTCGGGCTGACGGAGACGTGCCTCCAGGTCGAGCACCTCCTTCTCCAACTCCTCGACCCTGGATTTGCGTCTCTTTGTCGACCCCTTCGCGTACTCTTGACAGAAAACTCGGACGTGAGTCTTGCCCACGTCCCACCATAGCCTCAAGGAGGGGAAGCCTCCCTGCTTCCTTCTCCAGCCGGCCCAGAAGCGACGGAACGAGTCCAGGAACCGCTGGTCTTCCAACAACAGGTTATTAAAATGCCAGTACGCGGACCCCGTCCGAGCGCAGAACGAAGTGAGCTCCGCCCACACCAGACGGTGGTCCGTGCACGGAACCTGCTGTATAGAAGTAGCCGGAACGCAGGACACGTACGCCTTCGAAACGTAAAGGCGGTCGAGTCTGGACGCTCCGACTCCAGGTGACACAAAGGTGAACACGCTGGAGTCAGGATGGAGATTTCGCCAGACGTCCACTAAGTCGAAGGACCTGACCAGGTCCCGCAACTTACTCACACCTCGCGTGCAGTGCGGGGTACCGTGACGGTCCCGGACCCCGAGGGTGCAATTGAAATCCCCCCCGAGGACGATGCACTCGCCAGCGTCGATGGAGCCAAGATGAGTGGACACTTCTTCAAAGAAGCTCGCTTGCTGCTGCGTGCCCAGGGGAGCGTACACATTCACAAAGTGAAGCACCGCCCCCCCCAGACGCACAGTCAGGTGCAGCAACCGGCCTGGCACCGGCTCCTTGACCCCCAAGATCTCCGGCTGAAAATGCGGGGCCAACAAGATAGCCACCCCGCCAGAATTGGAGGCTAAGTGACTCATGTAGACCCCCCCTCGCCACTGCAGGAGCCACGTGGCTTCGTCTCCCGGAACGGTATGGGTTTCTTGCAGGAAGCACAACGCATTCTTCCCGTCCCTGAGGACCGAGAAGTTCTGGAACCTGCGCTGTGCGGCCCTGCTGCCACGGATGTTGAGGCTGGCTATAGTCGTCTTCATTGTCAAAGGTACATCAAACCTTCACCTTAAGTCATTAAAAAGAAGAGGACTTTTTAGTCC